>NC_051851.1:99681178-99992805 GCF_905115235.1 Hermetia illucens | reverse complement strand
TCGCCGAAACCCATATTGCCGCTCTGAAAGGCCACCCGCAAGCTCGATGAACGGGAGCAGCCTGTTGTATATCACCCTCTCCAACATCTTCCCCATGGTGTCTAAGAGACAAATAGGGCGATATGAAGAGGGCACGCCGGGTGGTTTTCGAGGCTTCGGTAGCAAGACCAGTTTCTGCCTCTTCCACTGGGCGGGAAACACTCCTTCCGCCATGCACGATTCGAATGTGCTTGCGAACCACCTTGGTCTGGCCTTGACCGCCACCTTCAGAGCCCTGTTCGGAATTCCGTCCAATCCCGGAGCCTTGCTGTCCCCAATACGTCTGCAGATTTCCCAAAGTTCCTCTTCGGTAACATCAGGGATCGAGAAGACGTCCTGCTGAGCTGCCAGTTGGGGTTCTCTTTCGTCCTGCTCCTGCTGCGGGAAAAGAGTTGCAATTATTTGCAACAAGAGCCGTGGGCATGTCACCTGAGGTGATTTTCGCCCGCGGATCTTCTTCATTACAATTTGGTAGGCTGTACCCCACGGATTCGTATTAGCCTCCATGCAGAGCTTCTGGTAGCATTCCCGCTTGCTTCTCCGAATGGCCTTCTTAAGGTTGCTTCGCAGATCCCTGTATTCTTCCTCACGCTCCTGGTGCTCCGGCCTTCCTCTTGTCCTGTGGGAAAGTCTCCTCGCTCGGAGACAAGAGGATCTCAAGGCAGCGATCTCCGTGTTCCACCAGTAGTTTGGCCTCTTGCCGTGGTGCAAACGTCGTCGTGGCATCGTAGCGTCGCATGCTTCGGTTACACGCTGAGACAGCTGTGTGACCCTTTCCACCGCTGTTCCATCCGGATCATGGGCTCCCTCCAATGCGGCCAGGAATATCTCCTCGTCGAAAGCTCCGATAGACCAGCCAACCGCCTTAGCCTTTCCACCTCCAGAGCGTCGTTGACTGCTTCCCCGGTTCCCAATGTGGAGGAAGATGGCCTGGTGGTCACTGTGGGTGTAGTGCTCACTCACTTGCCAAGCCATCCCCCTCACCAGTGAAGTGCTAACAAATGTCAGGTCAACGATAGAACCCGACCCTCTTCCTCGAAAGGTGGGCACGCATCCTACGTTGGCCAGCACGATGTCCAGCTCCGCAAATGACTCCAACAGAATTTGACCTCTGGTGTTCGTCGATCGGCTTCCCCAGTCCAGGGCCCACGCGTTGAAATCGCCCGCAATGATTTTAGGGATGCGGTCTCTAGCATCCAACACCAGACTGTCTAACATCTCCTCATATTGTGCTAAGGTTGCACTAGGAGGAGCGTAGCAGCTGTAAATATGGACACCGTTGACCTTCGTCCTTATAAAACCGGCTGCCGGGGGGGCCATGACTTCCTGAATGGCCTGTCTTCCGCACGCCCAGATTGCGGCGTTGCCAGACGCATCCACCGCCCAAGTCGCACCGCCGTAGTTTCTGTATGGCTCGCAAATAACCGCGACATCGACATTCGACTCTCGAATGGTTTGCGAGAGCAGGTCCTGAGCTGCCTCACAGTGATTGAGATTGATTTGTATCAATCTCATTTTCCTGTGCGGTTCAGCTCCCTCCTATATACCGGACATCTGCTGCTTCCCGCAATATGCCGGCCGTCCACGCCCTCTTTCCCACTGCATAACATACACCGTGGATCTCCGGTGCAATCTTTGATGAGGTGGCCCTCTTCCCCACACTTCCTGCAACTCCTCGACCTATCATGCTGGCTAGTGCATGCCGCCGCAAAATGGCCGAAATCGAGGCATCTGAAGCATCTCTTTAGAGAGATTTGTTCCCTGAGCCTGCACACGACCCAACCTACTCTTACCTTGCCCGCGGTAATCAACTTAATAGCTGGTTCCGCCGGCAAACTAATAATAGCGGTCTGTGTGCCACCATATGCCTTCTTCATCCTTTTTATGGCACTCTGGTCTATATCGCCAAGGTTGAACTGCTGCTTTAGCGCAGCACAGATGTCCTCCCGTGAGGTGACTTCATCTAGGTCCTTGCACTCAACCACTATCTCCTGTTTCCGAGCTCTTACCTCAGCTTCCTCTCCAAGTACACTTTCCACCTTCCCGCGGAAGTTATCGGCCGACTTGTCGGCGGATTTACTTAACTCCAGCATCAGATCCCCTTTCTGTGTTCGCCTAATACGGCTCACATTATCCCCCAAATCCTTCAATTCCGGATCTGACTTCACCTTTCGCAGGATGTCGGCATAGGACATATTTCCCTTCTTGGAAATAATTATTATTTCCGGGCGGAGCTTCTTTTTGTCCTTTTTCCTCTTGTTGCTCACCTTAGTCCATTGTTCGGGCCTCCGGGCGTTGGTTTCTTCCACTTTTGTAGGTGTTGTGGCTGCAATCGTGAGATTACCGACTTTCGCGGGTACTCTCGCCGACTCCGCCTTCTTTGGTGAAGAGGCTTTTTTCTTCTTCGGGGCTTGCTGTGGTCCAAGAGGCTCGCTGGTACCGTCTCTAGCCCGTTTTCCTGTCTTCCCGCCTGCTTTATCACGGGGAGGCGTCACCTGCGTTTCCCTTGTGACCTTGCCAACTGACGCTTGGGAATTCTTTTCTTCGAGTGCCCTGATATAAGACAATTTAATGCCTCTTATCAAGGCTCGAATATTTTGATGGATATTCCGCCTCTCCTTGATGAACTCACACAGTTCATTTATTCGTTCCCCAAGTGTAACGAACGCCATTCCGGTATGTTCTCGTTTGCTTTCGCGCCTTGCGCCACAAGGAATGATCTCGATTAAGGGACTATTCGTATTTCTTTCAGAGTCCCGTGACGAATCTCGACTACCAAAAAGAACCATTGTTCTCGGTGGTGATCTCCCAAGCTTCGAACTCCTCCTAAAGGGATCCGGTGTGGACCTAATTTCCAATCCACCATTATCTCTTGTAGCATTAGATGCCACAGTAGCCAAGTTTCCCACTACTGAGGCACTGCGGTCGTTGGATATCGACGGCCGGGAGCCCGCTTGCTCACTCCCAAAGACCGCCGGCACTGGGTTTCCGAAGCCCTGCACCGTAAAAAAACTACTTTTCTCCTCTTCCATATTTGGTTTAATTTCTGGGTGTCCTTCCCATAGCCAATTTTTATCCACGGGTGGGCGTTTACTTCCCACCTACCCGGCCTGCGCATAAGCATGCCCATACACGCACATCTCCGGATGCGTGCATATGCATGCCCATGACACATTCGCCGAGCATTCCCTTATCCGCACGAAGGGACGCGCCTGATGGGAGATTTGGCAACTCCGCACATATTATATTATATTATATTATATTATATTATATTATATTATATTATATTATATTATATTATATTATATTATTGATTGTGCCTGTTTCATGGGGATCGGTCGTCAAAAACTCAGTTTTATTCAGATTCAATCTGACAATCTCAGGCAATCATACCATTTTTGTACAAGTTGTTCGAGTCGATTTTTTCTATTAGATGCTAGGAGAATGTCATATGCATAAAGCAGAATATAGGGCGTTGGATGCTCCGTATGACAGTCTCCATAGTAAGAAGAAAGAGGAGTGGTGAAGTGTGGCGCTTCCTTGATGAACTCTAACAGTGACATGTTAATAGTGTCCCAATTCAATTCAAACTTTCCAGAGCTATGCTATGCTATTAATAACTTTATTTGAACAAATATGAATAGATGTGTTTTGAGGCTTGGATTTCATTCAGATGTATGTGAATTTGTTCAGATTTTTCGGTTGGATAGGTTCTAAGAACGCGAACTGTTTCACTTTTTGGGAAAAAAATTTTGAGTTCTCACTCTCCTACGTTTCATTCAATATCAAAAATAAGATGAAACCCTAATTACTATATTTGGTAAGAAAAAAATTACACCCCCTGCATGTATGGGGAGCCCCTCCCCACAAACTGAACAAAAAATGGCGCTATATTTAGAGGGATTCACAGACCACGGCTTCCCACCAAATTCCGTGAGAATTCGTTTAGCCATTTCGAAGTAAATATTGTATGACAGACAGACAGACAGACATTGAATCGATTTTAATAGAGTTTTGTTGCACATAAAATCTTAAAAATGCTATCAAGGTCTCGACCGCATCTAGTGATGCATGGGTGAATACCCAGGTAAAAGTAAACTATACTACAGCCGCAACGGGGGAGAGCAGAAAAGTAACCAATGTTTATAGGTTAATGAAGTGCAAAGAAACAGGACCGCAAATGCGCTAATAGAACAGCTGATTGCGGAAAAGAAATAAATTTTGTATTAATCGGTGGCTGATACGGCACAAAGGCGGAACTTACTTTAAGGCCGAAACGGCAGGCAGCAATAGCAAAAACGGGACTGGAAATAGCTTCGTGTATGGTAAAACTAAAGATGTTGATAGGATTGTCAACTAGTGATAGCGTTTTAGAGTTTAGATGGAAATTTTATTGAAAATAGGGCAATAAAATTGGGAGTTTCTTTTTCTTCTAGTGGCAGTAGATTTTAACACTGAGATAATTGAATAAAGCATGCTAAGGACGAGCTTAAGAGGGAAACATACATACCAGCTAGTATTGTAGCCAACACACAATGTTCAAAAGCCAGGAAGCCCATCACGCGTCGGATGTTTTCTCAGGCTTTTTAAATAATGGAATGCTTCAAACTTGAAACCTGAACTGTTATTTGCTGAAATAGGTAAAGACTAGAGTTCATGGAAACGGATGACAGCCCCAGGGCGGCGGATATTAGGGCAAAAATATAATGAATGTAATATACATTCACACTTGGAGCAGCCTGAGGACATTGCATAGCATTGATCGGGTCACTGAAGAGCGAAAGAAAATTTTAAAGTCCTCAAAAAAGAAGCAGCTCCTACGATTTAAACAGTTGAGGTTCGAAACAAGATTTTCCTAAAATAACAGGACAAGTAACAGGCAGATAGTGTCGATAGAGGGATAGTGTAACTCATCCGCGATATAAGAAAATGCGCCAAAAAAATTTCAACCTAATATAATTTTTATTCCCACAGGGACATTTTAAAAAGCCTCTCCACCGCATAGGCGATCCAAATTTCCCAGCCGGCATTTTTGTTATGTAGTTAATATTTTCCCAGCTACGAAAGGTAGTGAAACATTAAAGTATGAAACAATAGTGTTCAAAAAATGTTTCAAACCGAGGAGCACTTGAATACCGTAACAAGATATACTGATGAAGTTTTTCAGAAAAGGAAACGGTGTCTCTGTGAAGTACCTTGGAGACCACGGAGACGTTAATTGTTTTTTATAGTAGGCTAATATTCAAAATCGTAGAGGACGACGACAGTCCGGATGACACTGCGGCAAATTTTCAGTTTGAGCCGTTCGTTGGTTTGTCGTTTGCAAACAACGACAGCTATGGAAAGCCACTTCACCCAAGTTGTCATTCGGCAACGGCTCAGTTCTCGCAAGTTACTGTCAGCATTAGTGCCTGATTGAGGGTGGGCTCTGCTTTACTCAGATTTAATCGCAGATGATGTTCCACGAGGCCAGCTTTGCTCGGAAAACATCAGGTGCATAGTTCAGGGCGTTGGACGCTGGATATGGATGGTGTCCATAACAAAAGAAAGAAGAATGATAAGAGGGCTTTTCACCGATTAAACTTCGGAATTTACTTATCGGATCGCAGTAGACCAATTTAACCCAGCACACGAGTTTACCTTGTGTGATTAACCGCTTTCTCTAGACTCAGAAACGCAGTGAAGAGAGGATGGTTCTTTTCATAGTGTTGCTCCACGAGTAATGGCACAGTGTTCATTGCGCCAGTAGTTTTGCAGTTCCTGAAAACCCGGCTTGGTGCACGGTTATTTTAACGATGCCCCAAATATGGTTGTGGAATGTGTTCAAAAGTCTTTGTATAGGCCAACACTTCCCCCCCCCCGTATTGGATTCCAGCTCATCTCTTTCCAGAGCTTTTTAGTTTGATTACTTCCTTGATTTTTATGGCGCTGACAGATGGAATGTCTACAACTGTTCGCAGTGCATTTGGGAGAGTAGGACCAGAAAATTTTTCCGTTGGAATCCCGCTATCTGCCCGTCGTGGCAAAGAAAGCGTCGTTGTCGTCATTAAAAAGGGTTTCCGATACCTTTTATGCGTTGGTGTCGGCTTTCGACATGTCGATGTAGAGCTCACACTCGAGTGCCTCTGTAATAGAAAGTTCGGTTAAAAACGACCAAATTTCCCAATTGGCCAGTGTTTAGTGTGGCTTCAGCTCTATTCCAAAATTCCTCAATTTTTAGCAATTACGTAAGTGAGATAACTTCTTCTCCTTTTCCATAGCGGGCCAGTGCGTCCGTTAAGTTGTCTTATTGGCTTTGTGGTACGCATCGCAATGGGAAGAAATGAATTTTGCCATCACTTGATCTAATAGCGAGGTTCATCAGTCAGTCATTAAATTGCTCGACTTCAGGATCGGAGCCCGCTTCATCGACTGAGTTGAACCCCCGTCGCATTAATCCGAGCCAGTTTATTCATCTTCAGTTTGTTCATTTATCATTTACAGATTACATATTATAATACGTGTCCAGTTAGAGGCAGAACTGTGAATTCCCACGCATGCAGTGGGTAACGAAAGTGAGCAGTAAATTTGCTGTTCACAACATCATGTCGAGCATCAAATGAAAAGCCTTATTTAGTGTTTAAATTTGAAGTGTGTACTTAAATCTGACATTTGATGCAGAAGAGGTAGGTGTGGGGGTTGCAAGAATATTATTTCGGACCCGTTCTCTAAAACTCCCCTAACCAAAAATAATTAAGCAAAAATGGGCCTCAAAATACTCTCCATTCCGGTACCCGTTTAAAACAAATAGCCCATATTTGTTATAAATTGACCGGAAACCCCCCTTAAATTAATGGCAAATTCGTGGAAATTTACAGTAATATAGACTATAAGTTATAGCATGATACGATCTTGTTGGGTGGAAAAAAAAGAAAGTTATAAAAGTTATGCAGATGTTGTCTGTCTTGTGCACATTCAAAGTAATTTAAGACTTCTAATGCCAGGATCACTTTAAAGAGATGCGTTATTATTACGAGCTGCGAACAACTGGGTAAATATCCAATAAAATAATGAGAAATATACAAAACTTACCATACCTGAAGAACCGAGCTACTGGCTTTCGATTTGCACAAAAAGTGGAGCATTGTTCTGAAAGTTCCATCGACCAAAAAATAGGAAGCAGTTCGAGCAGTTCGGTCCATCAAAAGTTCAAAATGCTTCCTAAAAAACCTTCAATTTTCTTTTAGAATGTATTGAAGAGGAGAAGACCTGCTCTCGAAAATGCCAATTTGCGTAAAATCAAACAGATAATTTTGGCCGCCTTTTTAATATAAAGTAGAATCAGCCTACTATGAGCAGAACCTAGGTCGCAGTTCTAACTACTCTTTTAAAGAGGTTATTTAGAAAGATTGTGATTTGTCCTGACTGTAACAGTTTATTTAAAAACATTGATCTACTATGTAATTTTTATTTATTCAGATTTTATACTTTTTTCTTGGCATTGACTCTGAAGCAGCTCCCTTCTTCTCCTCCTTTAGGCTAAATTCCACTTGGAAGCGAAGTTTGCACGATTGATTGAGATTCTGGATCGTAGTATTGGTCCAGGTGGAATCGAAGGTCTCTTTGGGTATTTACTTCGCCTTTTATGTGTGCAGGATAATATAAAGTGATGGGAAAACGTTTCCAAGGTTTAAAGCCTTAGCTGTAATTATATCTAACTCCTTTGTGTCTGGAAGGCCACTTCAGCGCGCTTCAAAGGAGAGATAAAATGGCGATTGTTCTCTTTTTTCAATCTCTTGGTAGATATACTTTTCTTTAAAATATGGACAGAAAGCGTGCACGCACTAAATTCTTCAATGACTTTGGGGTACTTTTGTCATCACAGTACTAAACTCCATATACTCCATTCCAGTGAGGATTAAAAAACAAGTTTCTCGCCTAAATCTTTTGTTTCGTAGGAATAATAAAGAAATGTTCGCTTAACACGCAGCTGTCTACACAATGCTTTTTATAGAATTGGCACAGATAACATCAACAATTTCTTTCATGAATCCGATTATTATGGAATTTTTTGCTAAGCCTGCTCCGCAGTTACTCCCAGTTACTCACGGGCAACCCCGGCGACTATGAACCATGTATACTGATAGTTACGCGGACGGAATTTTATGTAAAGTATGCACCAAAACAGGTCCCTTCCGCCAGTTGAAATTCTCTGTCAATGATTTTGATTAATTTCGCATACCAACTTGCCTGAAAACTTTTGCTTTCTATGGCATTAATGCCGGCGCATAACTCACTCGACCGAACAGGTCAGTTGAGCTTAATCGCCGTCGCTTGTCGTGAAAGTTAATATATTCCTCGTTGGTTCAACTGCCACAAACATGATCATCGTCGTCACCGTTTACCTATGCAAACATGTAATTTCAATATCTTTTAAAGCCCCCATTATCTCATTGTTATCTCAGGCAAACGGGTCAAGCGGATGTACCTATGTATGTATATGAGAAACCCATGCGACATGGCTCAAGATGGAAAACTTGGCGCAATTGGCAGAGAAATTCGTGACTGATTCATTCATTCATTCATCACTTTTACTTTTTGCTGCTCCACGGCAAAGCAAAACAGAAACAGTTATGCTGCGACAGCAACAACAAAAACCTGTTACATGAACCTGGGCTCGCTTCATGGGTTATTCACCTGGCTTGCCTGGGCTGGACGTAATGCTTTCCAATGTGGGCTACAACTAAGTTCCTAAATATATGTAGTTGCATTAATCTGTTAAATTACAGGGAGATAGGTGCGAACAAACAACCGGAAACGTTTCGCTAATTGCATGTATGTATCTTCCCAGCGAATGAGGTTTGTGACGGCCTTCGAAGGTATTTTCACTGCCATTAACTTGGCGGTTCGCTTTATTCGCTTTTACGTAAGGAGCAGGTTTACCATCTACACACTAATCGCAAGCAACAAATTTAGCAAATTGACGTATTATACAGAAAACAATTTTATTATTTCTGCCAACTACGAAGAAAGTGCTCAATGAAGCATGAAGTAACGCTTCAAACTTATGAAGTGCGGAAAGATTTGGCAAATTGGCAATAACATGGGCCATTACGTAAGAAACTTTGCATCATCAAAAGAGAAATTGCAAAGTTCAACGCGCTACCTGGAAAGGTCTTCCATTTTTTGCTTGCAGCATTCTGAGCCCCGGCGATGGGTCTAGGTTGCGATCCTTATGAAGTTGAAAATCTGCTTATTATGTTTGTTTGTCTAATATGGTGCAAGCATGTGTGCTATTTTCATTTGCTTTGAATCAGGGCCCAAATTACGATTTCCAATAGAAATCAAGCCCGGGCTACAACGCTCTGAAATTGCCAATTGTGTAGCAAATTACTTAGTCCCATTTGTTTGACTTTAAATTATTCTATCCCCCCGTGGATGTAGCAACCGATGATAAAGAACGCCATACCACAAAGGATAAACAATGTAATCACTTGAGAAAGTTTTTCGGACTAAGCAAGTATGCTCTCGGTAGGCACTATTGGGAGCGGTTATATGGACACGCCCTAACGGAAGATAATTGATATCCAGGTAATCAAACCGTGCCCGTGTGTAAATATATGCAAACAACGCATGCCAATCTGTTGAGCAGTCCACATACCTTCGATCAGTCAGTTGATCACATGTGTCCACATTTCACATGATTTAACCTTGAGTCAATTACCTCAGCGATTTCACTCAAAAACTTAAGCAAAGAGTATCTTTCTATTTTATCTTAATGCGGACGCGAACAAATCCGTAATTCATATTTATCTCTGAAATCCGTTCCGTTCATTCATTCATACAGTGCGGAGAAAGTCTCGCCCAGCAACAAATTATTTACTTACGCAAAGAAAGAATAGTTTGAAACACACTTTTTTCCAGACAGGCACACGAGATAAGTGAGCAATGCGTATGCTGTGACATCTTAGGAATTTGGGAGCCCCTAAGCGCTTGGTGACAATATCGTGGTAATGAACGTGTCAATGTAGCCGCGTAACCCAAATACTTCGGCACTTGAATTGCTTTTATGCAAATTGTTGCGTCCCGTGTCATACCAGCTTGTTAGCGTTAAAACGGTTTCATTTTCTTTTGAGTCGATTTTACTGCGCCTCAATTGCCTGAAATCCACAGCTTTTCATTACATAAACAGGAGATGGGCCAGTTTTAAGTTATGACGATTATGAAATCATTTCTTTTTAAATTCCATCTAGAAGACCTCGATACAGTTTATCTAAGTGGACATATTCATATATTGGATAAATTATGAGAAATAAATGAAATCAACTTGAATAATGTTCAGGAACATTTTATTAAAATCTTCAATATATCGACAATTATACTAAGGGTGGCAAATCTTACTTTGGAAAATATAAAAGAGTTATTAAGCTTTTATTCACAGCTCCCCTGTCATTGCCACTGGCCCTATTTAAGATAATTTTTGCAAATGGCGTCAAATCTCCGTTCGATTATGACGTACATAATTAGAATTTGTGTGAGGTAGTTCATTAGCTATTTCCAGCTGACCGTGAAATGCGTTTCACACGGCCCTTCCTGATTGTCAATAACGGAGTGCCAAATTTTTTATTATATTCCATATGAGTGACGAGGTCCATTTCATCCTTTTGCAAATGGCAACAAACAAACCTTCCATTTCTGAAGCACTACGAATGCCTTGCAAATGTTGAAGAGCTATTTTATCCACTTAAAGTCATTGTATGGTGTGACAGTCACTTAACTGATATCATCTTCAAAATATAATGTAATAAAATGTAAATGTCTAGGTAAATATTTAAAAGAAAATCTCACTATTGTGCTTCCATTTCTTCAAAAGAAAAAAAATAGCCATTGTGTTATTAATTTTGGATCACCTTGGTTAATTTAGAAGTACTTCGAATGGAACGCAATTATAAACTAGCAACCAACTGTTCTTCATCTTAAGATCGGTTGACAGAGCATCGAGCGCTTCGAATAGTTCATATATCTAGAAAGCGGCTTTTCTGCCGACAGTTGCTCTCTAATCTTCTAACACAATTTAAGGCCCTGATTCAATTGCATTGTTGGTAAAGGGTGACAATGACTACTCAGTTATCAAACTTCTCGGAAAGCCAGGGGCTAAAACGTTTAAGTTTCATCAGATTTGATAATATACTCTTCTTCCCTCTCTTCTTAGGTAAAAAGACATTCCTGACAGAATTTTTAACGTATTTTCTACTACTAGGCACTCTAGCCTAGCATCTGGTATTAAGTGTTCTCTGCACAATTATTTGACATTGCCCGAGAATATGTTTGAAAATTGTGTAGCTCTCCTAATTGAATATGTAGGCAGTCTAAGCATATATCTCTAGTTTCCCCAGTTGGTTATTTATCCTATAGTGACCCATTCGCAGTTCCACTGTAATTCTAAGGTTAGTATGGAAAATTTTGTGGGCGCTTTGGCTTATGTCTTCCCATGGGCAGAGTAGACAATTACATTCCTGGTAGGCACGCCTAGTTCTTTCAACCTTTCATTTTCTTTTTTTAGTGCCATGGCCATCAAACCCTTATCGACTCTACAATGGTGCTGGTCTATGTAAAGGTATTCCTGCATATTTCCTGGCCAGCTTATCCATTCCCTCATTGCCTTCAAACTGAATGTGGCCTATAGCATATTCATTTTATTAAGGCATTCTCATACCAGTTTAGAGTTCACCTGGCTGGAACCCAGTGCTTTGAAAGCTGTGAGTCCGAACTGCAATATTCTGCCCCTACAGTTTTCTTGGAGGTTAAAGTAGACATGTCTTTCCATAGCGTTTCTTTCCCCCTGAAGAATAGTAGACTGATCAGTCTACTAATCAAAATTGATTTGAAGTACGTTTTCCTTGGAACAAAAAACCCCTCCCTCTGTACGGGACTCGCCAGTATACCAGGTAATTAGCTGTTAGCTTAAGTTGTGAGTAACTGCCATGCTCTCTCGATTTGCACTGTGGCACTTTTTTAGATTTCTTATTGAAAATTAGCTTCATTATAATATATCCCTCGCCATCAGTAACTGAAGATACCACCTAGAAACAATGTCAATCTTCTTTCGATTTAGGCAGTTCTCCGCCATGCTAATACCCTCGGGTATTCTGAAGATTGCCATCCTAGCCTGCATTTGTATGTGAAGATGAAAATGTTTGACTCATTTTCATCTCCTCATTGCACCAGTGACACACACACACAAGCCAGTCTTTGAGGTTTGTTTAAATTTTTGACAGTGGAATTCGCATCGTGATTTGACGTCGGATACCAGTCGACTCAGCTGTGAATGAGTACCTGAGTCAAATCAGGATAATAATCTCGGGCGAGCGCAATGCTGACCACATTGCCTCCTAGTGTACCGTTACGGTCTTGAATGAAGTGCTCTAACACACTTCAAGGCCCTGATCCAATATGGATTGTTGTGCCAACGATTATTATTATTATTATTATACCGAGTTTGGCTCTAGCTGCCCAGATTGCCACATAAAGATAATCATTCTATTGTAATTTGTATCCAGCATAGTATTTTGCTGTGTATCTGCAAATCATCAAAGCGTTTGTAGTCTTTCAACATATGCTCTGAACGTGCATGTTTCGAAGCAGTTTTCAACTTAGCGTAATTTTTAAATACTTCACTTCTGTTTTGTCTTCAGCTTCTATGCCATGCAGTCTAATGGTCAACGTTGCGTTTCCTAAATCTTACTATGGCGACATAGGATGGGTTGATGCGCCCCGTCTCTCTGCATCAGTTACTAGTGATTCTTCATCCCATTTGGATTCTGCTACGTACCTTGTCCTCACATTTACCCCGATAGATTAATGGGATATCATTATTTTAACAAAAGAGAGCTTGGAGAAAAATATCAACAAAAATATTTTCTATTATTTAATCGCAACCTTCCCCCAAGCTTCCTTGACATCACCAAAGGTACTAATCAAAAATACATTTAGGTCTATTATTCATAAGGGAAGTCGACTTTCACTAATGAGTTTGTAATGACTTTCTACCATAATTGGAGAGAGTGGCTGTAAGCTAGTCTAGGATCTTATAATAGATATTATTGATGTCGAACGCATCTGTTCTTTTTTAGGGTACTGCTTGTTAGAGAGGTGTAGAGGGCTTCCAGTACAATCCTCTTTTTGTGGTGACTCCATTTTGGCAGTGCCTTTACCTCAACAAAAGGTGGTAAATGGTTTCGATTTAGATAGTGATGAGCCAGTGCCGTTTTTTTGGTATTCATTCTTTAAATCAGGGCTTCGGGCCTTTTAATTTTTTTCAAAACATCTTCCCATATTGTGAGTGAGTTCTGAGGCACATTTTTTGTAAGCACAATCTGGTAGGATTCTCCCCAGTTTTTCTGAAATTCAAGCCGCGTAGTTGGTGGTCTCCACGGACGTGTTCGATATGTTAGGGCTTTCGGTGTCCAGCGCCAAATGTCCCTTTTCTGAAAACCATTTTTAATAAGTGTCCAAGATCTCAGGGCAAAATGTCGATTGGTCCCAGGGTGGAGCGAAAAAGGTGAGAAACACCTGGTGAACCAACACCAACAGCTCGCCCTCCACGTGGTGGTCGCTAAGAGTTCTTTTTTAATGAAAAACTGCAGACGGAGAAGGATGAAGACGAGTCTGCCATGTCTACAAGCAGGACAAACTGTTCCAACTGGTCCTCCGTTTTGGGGTTGAGTGGGGCTGACAACCCTGCACGGAAAGCTAAAGTTACGGAGCCGTCAATTAAGCATCGGACTGGGTTGACTAAACAATGACGAACCAGGCGACAAAAATGAGTTAGAGATTTACGGATTTCCTCATAGAGCGTATGCTCCCTGTACAGATCGAATGCTACCCAGTAGCTAGCCTATACTCTGCTGGAGTAGATTTTTTATTCAGCCAAAAAAAGATTTTCAGCTTTGAAAGCATAAGCGCAAAGGCTATGTACTCTGCGTCCGAGGCATATTCTCAAATACAAACCTCATAAATGTTCACGCCCCTAAAGAGTGTGCCTCTCCAGGCCGGACCACTTTCAATCAAATTGGCCACGTGTTGATTGAACGCAGACAATTTTTAGCCTTGATAAATGTGAGAACATATAAGGACTCGGACCAGTACCTCATTGGCATCTCATTCAATATAACCTTGAATCCCACTGGCAATCGGCTGACAGTGAACACTTAAGCCGTCCATTACAACTATGAAGAGGAAATGGATGCTGCAATAACTGCAGCTATCAAGGTTTCGAGAGATGAAGTATCCACAAATGATCTGCACAACCACCTGAAGGAAGTTATCACTGGTAAGTTACAAACATACTTAGCCACAGTTAAAAAAAGTGGGAACGACTAGTTCGACAATGAAAGTTTGCTAGAAACGGAATGGAAGAATCCTGGACTCCAAAGAACATGGGCAGGTGGAACTCCGTCGAGTGGAGGAGCGGACAGAAAAAGAGAGCCCGCAAGAACCAATCAAGTCTGTGAACTCGAAAGGTACAGAGAGCAACCGCACCAGGTGCCAAAGTTTTACTAACATCCTGCCGAAACAAAAAGGCAAATCTAGTTTCCGACCATATGGGCATATTGGAATGATGGGTTGAGTACTTTGATGAACTGCTCAGCGACCAAAATATTTGCAAGTTGGAGGTCTCGCCAGCTGAAGGCGACGCACAAATGCTGACCACCAAGCACAGAAGAAACAGTGCATGCAATCCATCGATTTAAACATCGTAAAGCATCCGGACCCAATGGAATTACAGCCGAACTAGTTAAATATTGAAGCGACCAACTACACCAAGCGGTTCATCAATTGATACTGAAGGTGTGAGACAGCAAATCAATGCCTGACGACTGGCAACGAGGCACTATCTGGCCTACACATAAAAAGGGAGATATCGGACAATGCAGTAATTATAGAGGTGTTACGTTACTGAGTACTATCTATAAGATATTCTCTGCTATTTTGCTAGGCCGAATGGCACCATATGCCCAGAACATCAACAACATAGGTCGCTGCCAAAGAAGCTTCCCTCCAGGCAAATCAACAACAGATCAGATTTTTTCTATGCAGCAAGTGATAGAAAAACAATTGGAATATGGACATCACGATACCCTATGGTAGCATAGCCAGGATAAAACTATTCAAGGCCTTGAGGGAATTTGTTATCCCGGCGATGTTGACAAGACTGACTAGGCTGACCATGAAGAATGTGCGAGGCCAGACAAAGGCAACATGATGATCTCAACAATGGTCTAAGACAAGTGAGAAAAACGAACCGAAGTGAACAATCGACATTCATTGAGATTGAGGGTGGTGCGGGATTTCAGCTTACATACACTGTCCACTCGAAACGCCTCACCACTGGGTCAAAGCTCTTGCCGCACAAGACAATGATCTTGAAAATCCTCATTATTCCTCGAGACTTTTTATCGGTGCGCATTCGAGAGAAAAATTCTTCGAAAAAATGTTTGGCTTCCTACGAGAAGAATGACAATTGCGCAGTTTGTGTAATGATGACGACTACAAGCGACACCATGGCCGTCTGGTTGAGGATAAAATCCGACTGAATGGTCAGTTAATCCCTGTGCATGAGAATGACCCAAGCCGGAAAGTTAATATTGGGAATATTTATGATAGAAAAGGAAGGCGTTGCAGACCGGGCTTTAAACGAACTACGACGTTAGCTAGGATGCCAGGGAGCTTTTAGAAATAACGAATTGGTGGCGATGCTGGGGTTCCTTACTAAGGCAGCCTAGATTGGATACCAGATGCTGCGCCGTTGATGATGAGGGTTGTTTAGTAGGATTCGGAACTGTTTGATTTTGTTATCCACATGAAATACGAAATTATTTACTGTGAGTGTTCTAAGTATATATTAGGTTATAACTACCATTAATCATTCTGACGCTGTTCTTTTCTGATCCCAGATTAACATGATCGATTCCTCGACCCGTATGGCAAGTATTAGGTTCCTTTTTTGCAATGAACTATAATTTCCCTTGGTATGAATTGAACTGCTGGGGAATGTTGTCCCCTCTGAAAAGGCTCAGGAATAGCTCATTGTATATTTGATACCTACTTCAGTCTAGTAACGTAGTTTTCCATTAAGTCCTGCCACCACGGTGACAGTAGGTTCTCCATTGAAATTCCAGTGGAGCTTAGACAAGAAAGAGGTATATGGGCAGGAAGATATATGTATATGTTTAAAGTCGGATTACAAAGGAGGAAATCCAGCATACTTCCTTTTATTTGCGGACCACGAATCTGCTCCCGAGGTGCAGGTTTCTTGAGCCAGCAATATTCCAATATCACTCGTGGAAGGTCGCGGTTCAAATCTCACTGGTTGCAGTGGGATTTGTGTCGTGACTTAAAACCCAGTCGACAGATGTGAATGACCTGGGTCAAATCAGGGTTATAATCACAGGCGACCGCAATGCTGACCACATTGCCTGACCCTGTTATACACCACACACTTCAAGGCGCTGATCCAATTGAATTGTCACTCCAGCCATTATTATTCTTATTATCCTTGGAAATTGCCCTTGCGATTGCTGTAGGTACTACTTTTTCGTTCTTTATGCTGTTAATAATAATAATAATCGTTGGCGCAACAATCCATGTTGGATCAGGGCCTTGAAGTGTGTTAGAGCACTTCATTCAAGACCGTAACGATACACTAGGAGGCAATGTGGTCAGCATTGCGCTCGCCCGAGATTATTACCCTGATTTGACTCAGGTACTCATTTAACAGCTGAGTCAACTGGTATCCGACGTCAAATCACGATACAAATTCCACTACCACCAGTGAGATTTGAACCGTGACCTTCTGTATGACAGCCTTGCTGTTGGTCTATCTTTACCCTTCTTGGGAGCTTTTCCCATTTCACGCCTTTCTTCGAATAGCGCAAATACCGTTTTGGTAATCGGAGAGAGACTTGTCTCCTGAAGAGTGGCTTAACAATCTCCGGAGAGTTTCGGGAGAGCTATATTTCGCAACAGTTTATCCAACTGTTCGAATAGGGGCGCACGTCATTGTTAAATTCTTATTGCATTACATTTAAAAGCTGTCATTCAATAAAGTTTTTTGCCCGAATTTTTAGAAAAAGAATCATTGTCCCCACGTAAAATACATTGTTTCTGACAATGAAGCAGTTCAATAATATGTTGCGATATCAGATCAAACTGCAACATACTCGTAATTCCACGCGTCATGTTCGAGAGAAAGGTTTCAAATTACCATACAATATGGGAAACAATAATCCTGAATGAGGATTGATGAACTGAAATTCATCAATAAAGCAAACACCGCACCGTAACCATGATTAATTGCCCAACTAATTGCTAGACTCCGCCGCTTAGTGGTGAAACGCCAGAGAATATGTGCTATCAGCGATAAATTTTGCATGTAATTACTGGCAATCAACGGCTAAATAGAGGTGTGTAGATGTGCATATGCATGGATGCATGCATAGTTGCTTGGAGCCTTCCTCGGAAATAGTCATCTTGAATCTTGACCATAACTTAATTATGACCCAAAGTCAAGGTTGTTGCAAAACCTGCATTTGCCAGCAGTTACGGCGGCCCGGGGGCCCTGCGAGATTAGAAGAATGGTTAGGTAAGTTTGAGAGATTAATTGATAGGAAAGTGTGTTGTAGGTTAATCTTCTTCTTACGAGGAAAGTATGTACACGTTGCGGTTAACTTCCACTTACCGTATAATTGGAGAAATTTGATCAGTTCGGATAGATTGAACAAAAGATCCATGAATTTAAATGTAGTATGGCTTAACGTCTTTTATTGAGATTGAAATCTCGGCTTTGGCAAATCTTCCCATCTCGGTATAGAGCTCGGGCCTGAATGGAGAAAAACTGATTATAAAATAACCTGTTTACCAGTTATCGAAAGCGCCAGTATTGGTTTCGTTACGGTTTTTTGCTACTTGCCCGGTTACGAAACACTTAACTTGTACAATGGTGGCGCATTGGAAAGTTGATACAGTGGCTCCTGCTGGAGATACATTTGCCATGGAAACACAATGAAACGCATTCGTAGAGTAAAATGGAAATGCGGTATATTGTTACCGCCAACTTCATTCATTCTTACAAAATTTGAGTTGTCTACAAGATACATATTTATTTTCTAAAGCGTCAAACGTCAGCGTAGACGCGTCAACCCGCCCATCTAAATTACTAATATTCACCAAACGCACCTCTTCTGACATTGTTTTTAGTTACTTCGTAGTAGAACCTTTCTTTCAGGTGCAAGACCATTGAAAAGTGACTCATTTTTTATTTAGTTTGATACGATCAAAATGCTAAACACGTAAATTGAGTACACATGCCTGTGTAAGTTTTCTGGACAAAGCGCACTTACATATGCCTGCGGTAAATATGTATGTACGTACCTCCAGCGCCTAGCTTGCCATTTGCGAATGTCTGTAGACAATCTAAAATTGATATACGGTTTACGTAACTTAAGAGAGGCATTCGACGAAAATTTCTAATGCGTAACGCACTTTGGCTTCAATTTCCCAGGGTATTTCCGTGTGAACAATTTGTTGCTGTTCTTGCTTTTTATGTGCACATGGGATTACCAAAATACTTGACTCTGAAGGTGAACTCAGTTTTCGGCAAAGTTTTCTTGCTTTGGCGGCTCCTGCACGTGATGAATATTGATATCAATTAATTGGTAAGGCACTACTCGACACCATCAGCGGCTCCAATAAAAAATGTAAACACAGATGATACGAGTCTGACACCTCCAAGTCACTTGTGCGAACCCATGAGATCACACTTTCGCTATTTTCTTCGTCGACGGAACAATAGAGCAGGCTCTGATTGTACTCCATGTCGAGCCCGCGGCCAATGTCTTTTATCATTAGCATACCTATATTTACCTTTTATCCAAAAATCATGTTTGACCACTGGTCTGAAGCCCACTCACTGATCCGATCTATGAAAACCAGAAAAAAAACTTTTCTCGATGATTGATGCGATATTTCGTTAACTCGTGCTTCTTCATTTTTTTTTATGAACCTGCATCGGCGAATTAATTGAAATGCATAGACATTGGGTTTTGATCAAAGGTGGGTATACGATTCACAGCCATTCCATCCAATCTTTTTTTGTGTTCCAATTGATAAGTAATTTTTTTGCTGCCGTTATGGGCATTATTGATGCTATTCCCTTTTATTGGAGAATTTTCTCTGCAGTTAATATGGGTCTCTCAAGCGACTTTTTATCTTGATGATGATTATGTATCCAGTTTGGAGAAGTAATTTGACAGCACGAGCGCGTCTATGTTATCTGAACTTAAAAGTAAATAAAAGAAATGATTTTCTAACGAATTCTCACAACATATTCCTGACTTGAATACATTTCATTTTGTCAGGACCGTAGTGGGAAAAGTCGGGCTCGGAGTGAAAATTATACCGTCCTTTTTATTATCTATTTACCCTAAATTATTGCATTGTGTGTCTTTACTTCAGGGCTGAAGAAAATCACCTTGCCCTTCCTTTACTAAGGCCTGAGTAACCTAGAAGTATATCGACATCTGCGTTTGATATCATCCTCGTCTGGGCCATAACCTCACTGAATATTCTGTGAAAAGCATACAAATATGCACAATTACACCTCTGGTTGTCCAACATCAATTCTCGTTGAAAGCAATATAGTTTTTAGTCTTTCATCAGTAGTCTTTGCTTCGGGAGCTGGCGATAAAGGCAACGGTTAACAATATTTGAGAATATCAACGGTCGCTGGATGCCTCTTATTTGGTTCTTGAAAGGCTTCTTGGACATCAATATGTCAAACCAATCTTAGCTCTCCTCAACGTTTTCCGTGACAACGCTTGCTTTGAAGTTTACCAACTTTGGATACCTACCCAAGTTTTTGTCACTCCTACAATGCTGCAACAAGAGATAACCCAATCCATAACTTACAAAAACAATAAACAGTCGAAGCCCGACCTTGTGTTTCGTTTCGTTTGAATACCCCTGTTGAAAACAAAACCTTATTAAAATGGATTTACTGTTTGTCTTACTGTCAGTCAGTCAGTCTCTCTGTCTGTCGCACCCATTCAGTGAAAATGTGGAAACTTGTATGCAGTGAGTAACATCACTGTAAGTTGAGTTTTTTAGAGAGGGTATATGTAATTTTTTCACGGAATATAGTCATGTAGGATATTAAATGAAAGGCCTCAAGTTGCACTTTTCGAAGTGTATATTAGTTTTCACATTAACTGTAAACGAGAGAAGTGCGGGGTCCGGAAAGGGCCAATTATTTCAAGGACCCGTTCTCAGAAACTAAAAAACCTAAAAACCTGCACAAAATACTCCTCACTACGATATCTTCTCAAACACATGTCTGCAAACTGGCATTAAGATGGACTTAAATAGAAGGGATTATATTGGAAAGTTTGGTGAAAATCCAGTTATTATTAACAAAGTTATAAAGGATCAAAGTTTTCCGTTTCACGTCAAATTACTATTCTCTACGTGAAAAAATATCAATACCACACACGGGTGTTTTCAACGTATATATACTAAGAGTTGTATATAAGTGGAATCATTGTGGACCAAAGTATATTATAGTATATTACATAAAAAATCACCAAAATCTTTCATACCTGCTGCATCCAGCTTCCAGTTTCCCAACTTGTTTTTAAGTTGCTCCTTAAAAACTCTGTAGATACTCCCGTCCAAGTTCAATTCTCATCTCTGAGCAGAGTGCGCAGTTAAGTTGATGTTTCTTTGGGGGCATTCCATATTATAACGTGGTATGCTGGTCTCAAGTCCAGGTAAAGGAGGAGGGTTTGAGGCAACGGCAACGTACTTTGTACTATCCTCAGTAAAACAAAAATAAAATCCTGATATTAGGGAAAGAGATAAAAAAAGTATAATTGGAGTTATTCCACTATGCTAAATCCTACCTGATCTCTCTTGGTGACAGGCCCCGCAACATGCCGGCCAAGAAAATGCGTCTAATATCGTTAGAAACAAGATGATCGGCTGACGTAATAAGCCTCTAAAAAGTTGTAGGGTGTCCACCTCAGTCGACGCGGCCGGACGGGCCCCGGTCTTGTCGAGAAATGGGCAAGGGGTCTTGACGCATGGACGGCGTCCGGACGTAAGTAAGTTAGTCAGAACAAAACTGCTAAATGTTGGCATCCTAACTGGAACGACTGAGGACCTCGCAAGAGCACTTCGGAAAAGACGCATTGACATCTGCACTCTGCGAGAAACCCGATGGTTTGGTGCCAAAAGCTGCGACATTGAACTCGAACGCGGTAAAAATTGCTATAAACTCCTCTATTTTGGTAGCCTACATACTCAATACGGTGTTGGTATTGCCATCTCAGAGGTTTTCCGTGATGCTATTAAAGAAGTTGCACGACTTGACGATGACCTTTATATCGGCTGATAGCACTATTCTCTTCTTCACCGCGTACGCACCACAGACAGGTCGCCCTGATGCCGAGAAAAATGCCTTCTGGCAACTTATCGATGAAAAGACTTGTCATGTGCCTGCTGACGACTATATCATCATTGCGGGCGACCCTAATGGTCATGTGGGTAAAAAGATAGACGGTAACAGATGCCATGGAGGAAAGGGACTTGGAGCGCGCCATGAGGGTGGCGAGCGTATAATCGATTTTGCTGACACACATGACCATGTACTTATGAATGCATGGTTCATCAAACGAGTGTCTCTTCCTCCTACAGTAACAATAAACAATAAAGCGCAAATCGACTATATTCTCAAACGCAGACATTTTACCACCATTACTGATTGCAAAGCCGTTCCTATGAAACCACCGAATCTCAACATCGGCCGTTGATTGCCGTCCTGTGAATTAAGCCACCGATAAAACAGTGCGAGGAACGCACTCGCCCGCCGTGCATTAAATGGTGGTGATTTCGTGAGAAGTAAGAAGAAAGTATCTCACCTACGCGACTATTACAAATGTGGAAGACTCGTGGAACAAAATGAGACACGATCCACCAAGCGACCTCGGCAACCCTTGGGGCCAAGCCAAGTAAGCGGCACACCAACCGAGATACTTAGCTTTGCAATGACGATGACCAAATGAAGGTCCCTGAAAAGAAACGCCTCTATCGCAAGTTTTCCAACGATAAACACTTGCAGGCTGGCAAATTTATAAGAATATAAAGCGGGGAGCAAAGAAAGCGACCGCTGTCACCCGAACGGACCATTACGAAAATCTTTACGATAAACTGGACACTCGAGAACGATCTGTATAGACTTGCTAAAAGTCGGAAAGTACGTACACAAGATAACGAACACTTATGTTGCGTTAATGACAAGAACGGTACTTTGCTTGCCAACTGACGAGCCGCGACGGATAGATGGCAAGAATACTTCGAACAGATTTCAACTGAAGAATTTGCTCATTCTGCACTTCCACAATCATTTCCGACATTTGGACGAGTTCCATTTGTCAGCGCAGCTGAAGTCGAGGAGGCGACTTCACATCTCAGCTCTGGAAAGCGAAGAGCTGGGACCCAACACTGTGGCTCAGTGAATTATTTAACCGGGTTATTCAGGAAGGAAGAACACCATCTGACAAGCAAGAAAGTACCACTGTTTCAATATGGAAAAAGAAAGGTAGTCCAGCAGAATATTCAAATTATCGTCCGATCCGGTTACTTTTCCATACCATGAAGATTTGTGAATGCATTCTTGACAACCGTATTCGCAAAATCGTTGAAATAACGGTGAGTCATGCTGGATTTGTCAAGAACTACGGAACTACCAACGTAATACACGCTTCGCGGTTACTCATGGAGAAACACATTGACAAGTATCACCCTCTTTACATTGCATTTCTGGATCTAGAGAAATCGTTTGACCGTGTGCCACACGAACTCATCTGCTGTCTCCTACGATAACACTTAGTGCTAGAAGAACCCATACGCTGGGTTCGATTGCTCTACCACCATCCGAAAAGTAAATGTGGAAGTATGGCGGGTGTATTAAAACCGCTTCGTGTCTCCTCTCACCATTGCTCTTCGTTCTTGTCATGACACTGTCACATAGGACATCCAATGTCCAGCGGCCTGTATACACCTTTATGTAGATGATGTTTTCCGGTCATCAGATAGCAAAAATGATCTCGAGTAACTTATCCAAAAATGGAATGATCGCCTCGTGCAACACGGTCTCAGATTGAATCTGAATAAAACTGCATCTTGCGGCAATGGTAATGGAGACGAAGATGTTGCGTTGAACTAGTGGCGTGACACGTCTTGATCACATCCGATATGAGGATATCGGCAATCGGTATCGATCGTGGAAAAACTGCGAGAGCGGCGTCTTCGTTCTTCGTTATTCGTCCTAATGAGAATTCACTTGCCAAGATTGGTCTGAACATCGAAATCGATGTTAAGCGACCAAAAAGCCGGCTGAAAGAACGATGGCTTGATACGCTGGGCAGCGATTTAACAGCCTCGAGATTGCATCCAGATCAGGCATTTGATACTGACAAATTGCGAAACCGATCACGACGAGCCGACCCCGCTTGTGAACGGGACAAAGGCGGAAGAAGGGGAAGATTCCAATAATATTTCTGCAAGGGAATGTACACTACCGTGGCGATGAATGCTCTCTCGTAGAAGCAATTGATTTACGTCTACAAAAATTTGTTCATCCACAGTTTCTTCTAATATGCTTGACGGTATCCTTATTTTCAAAGCTATAGGATTACTACAGGCTACAGATCGATAAGTATCCATTTAGAGATGCAATTCTAGAGTGAATCTTCGAGAAACAGGAAGTTTGGCCACGTCAGGTATGAAAGGCTATGTGTATTTCTTATAGGCGGAATTTTACATAGAACGCAGCTATTTGGACATATCTAAAAATTTAATGTCACACCCTTTAAGCGACTATAATTTTATTAATAAAACTAGGATGTCCGCACACTCTGCAGTGTCATATCGTAGCTGTTTATGATTAATAAACAAGGACCCTCGCCTTAGCGGCATCCGGTGATATAGTTGGCAATAATTCTCCCGTGATATACATATGCGTACCAACGGTTCACCAGTCTTCTCCTTTAACTTTTCTCCTATTCTTTAGCGGGGTAGGTTCGTCGAATCATTCCTCGATCTTAGACTTGGTCTGGATAGAGCCTAAAGACTTTTAAATCATAGACTAATATACCAACTGATTTTTCGATCCAGGTTTGTCCTCATCTCCGACCATACTGAGTAAATTAATCATTCTATTTTTCGACAGTTAATGGTTGTAAGAGATAAGATGGTCCGGCATGGCTGTGCTCATGACAAGAACAAAGTAGTGTGGCGAGCAGTCGCTTCTTCGATAAACACTAACAGAGATGTCAAATGGTTGTGATGTACCTGTGAAACTTCAAATTTTACTTTTTGGTTCGCAGTAGAGAAATTTGCAACAAACTTTGTTCTACATAAAACTGTAAATAATTCGTCAAAATAAACGTAGATTGGTATATTAGTATCGGACCAGCGGCTATGAATTGGTCTGTGGACCAATAACTCGTCAACAAAATTCCAAATGTGTTTGCTCGGCAACTTGGGATGAAAAAATGAAAATGTTTTCTGATAATCTTTTCTTTTAAATAAATGTAAACAAAGTAATTTAAAGCATTTAAGTAACTATAATATTTTACTTATTAAGCGGCATAATAACGAAGAAGGATTTACTTCACTTTGCTCATCTAACCTGCTTCTTAAGACACGGAATCACGGTTTTAGTGGTCTACTTTCTGTATCCTACCTACCATTTTGAAGTATTTGTTCATTTTTCTCGGCCTCATTTTACACCCGACGACGTTCTAACTGCTTTACAGTTTGAAATCTTCTTTGAAAGGACATCAAGATGAAAACTTGCTAAAGGGGCTGGAAAAACTATTGGACCGGTTTCCTTCTACAGACGGACATGAGCGGCAGCAGAAAATGCACAAAAAGTGGAAGCAGTCATAGTTCCTGCAAAGGGCACCGTAACAGTCAAGCAGCCTGGAAAGTCCACTGCAAAGCAAAATGGTGAAAAAACGAGGTGGTAGCGCCTCGGTACGAAAAACAAAGAATTCAAGGAAGGACTGAGAGTTTTCCAGCTCCCGCACTCCGCGGCTTTTCAACAAATCTGAAGCGTAAGACTGGTCTCGAAAAGTACTAATCAAGACCTTTCATTTGATACCCTCCATGACTACATTTGGTGAAAATAAAATTTACATTGTCTTTTGCATATCCGAAGACTCCCGTTGAATTCCACATGGAAGGTTGTAACTCACTCTTGGCATGGGACGATTCCCACTTTTCCAGCAAATGTGGACAAATGACGACAGACAGACACACAGTCGGACAGTAAACCGATTTTAATAAGGTTTTATTTTACACAAAACCTTAAAAAATCTGTCGCTCTGATAGAAAATAATATGCCTATAATCACGTCAGATACGAATGGCAGAGCAAGCGAAGGAACGAAGGCGCGCTACATCACTAACTCAACTTATTAATACGCCTGAAAGCGAAATAGTTACGGAAATTCTCGCAATATTCGTTATACATTAAAACAATGACAATATAGTAGAAGTGTCTTCCACACGGAAAATGAAAACTAGAGGAATCATCATTAAGCTAGGAATTGCACATCGTAAATTTGTACAGGCGGATCAGAAAGCGATGTCTTGTAATGAAAAAGGAAGTTGTGTTCTCTGTAGGAATTGCGGTACTTCTGGAGAGAACGTTGCATATACTGCGGGCTCAGGACGCTGTGCGGTCTGCAAGGCAGAGCTGAAAAGGGCTAGCAAGTAACTTACATGATTTGCATTTCACAAATCGATATGCACCGAAAAGGCTTAGGAATTGAATTTAAAATCCGGAATGAGGTAGATTCTAAGGTCACATGAATGCGGCATGACTCATTCAGACTCCAGCGCGAAACGGATTCCTTAGATATCAGATCGGATTCTTGCTAACTTTTCGGTACTCAGGTCGCGAAGAAAATATTGCAAACACAACCTTCGGCCATCAACATATTTCGTTCGAAGTGGTTGACGATATCTTCCCGCGTAGACCAACCCCGTGCTTGCCCTGCACGTGGGACGAAAAACTCCATGCATAGGAGGCAACCTAGCCGTGATAAGCTTCCTATCAATTGGTGGAGCATTCTATCATCTGGTAGACGGTATAAATTTACCGATAACGCAATAGAAGAAACGGCAGCTCGTCTAATAATGCTTCAGATTAAAGTTGCGTTACAAATCCTCACACAACTTCCTCACTGTGTAAGGCCGGGCTGGAAGTGGGCTCATTTAACGAACGAGTATCTGTTTGGCTACTTGTGATGTATTACAGGCAAACTGTATCTGCCGGGAGGACAAGCCGAAGCAACAGTGCTGCATTGGAGAAGGTGGTAACAGGACTTCAAGCCAAGGTGGAACTGCATACGCCGAGTGATGCGCGGCCAAGAGAAACAGTATCTGAGCTATGAATACTTTGGGCACCTTCAGTTGCAAAAAAGACACAACACACGGAATCCATTCCCTGCTTTGATTCCCCTCAGATGATCCGTGCGTTCCATGTTATAGCTTAAGAGGACCAATTCTCCAGAGACTTTCTCAGTTCGTATGACACTAAAATGATCAGCGACGCCTGGGAGGGCGTAAAGCTCAAAGTTATCTCCTACGACGAGATTCTCAGGAGGCCGATCTCTCTCATCTGGTTGTCCAAGATCCGCATGGATAAAGATAAACACGTCCAATCCCTTCGCCTTCAACATACCGGGATTCCCATGGACTATGCAGCTACCAAGGAGGAGAACAGTAGACGAACAACCAACCTGTCCTGCTCCATATAAACGGAGAATGCCTGGAAGCACTGAAAATGTGGACTATAAAGTGTGGTTCGGAGTCGGGAACTCAAATGTGAAAGTGTTCCACTCTGCAAAACCGGACGACGACCTGGATCCAATCGACGTCACCAACGAGCTGTTGAAGGAGATGATGATCGACGGGAACTGACGAAACCCCCACGCAAGCAGACCATGCTGAGGGTAACGCAGATAAATCTGCAGCACTCTAAGTGTGCCTCGGCTTCTATGCTCCTATTCTACTAGAGGAAGACATCAACCTCGCACTAGTACAGGCACTCTGGATCGGAGACAACCGGATCATCAAAGGGCTCCAAAACAAATATTATAATTTATTCCACAGCACAGGAGATGCTGATCAGTACGGAACTAACACGTATCCTCGCGAAGAAGAGTCTGCACGCTTTTCTGTGTCCGGCTCTGCATTCAGCGACCTTGTCGTGGTAAAATTGGAGCAGACGAAGGCAGGGAACTTGCATATTTCATCGGCTTACATGACTCAGGACCGATCAGCTAAAAGAACTGCAACATTTGACGAACACCATAGCAACAAAGAAGGCCAACCTGTTGATATACTGCATACGCTAGAAGGCAGCTCAGGAATTAGCAAAAGAGAAAAGCTATCGTTGTGTAATAGGGCAGTGTACCGATTTGAGCGGCATGGTGGGCTCTGACAATATCTTGTTCAGACATTTGATTTGTGACCGGTACAATAACACTGAAAAGTTTATCTACACTTTTATCGAAACCTTATCAGTGCGACATTATTTGAACACAGGACCTGCCATAAGGCTAGTCGGTTTTCTATTGTTCGTCAAGGCATATCTAATCAGATCGAGCATATCGCCATCCACAATAGATTTAGAGTTGTTTTCTGAATGTCTCCAAAGAAAGAGGAGCTGACATCAAACTCGAGAGGGGCCATTATGTGGTTGTCGCTTATTTTCTTTTATGCGCCGCTACTGCATCAGCTAACTAAAGAAGTAGCGACGCCCTTTAAATTTAACACAGGCAGTCTTCCTTATCGAAAGCAACTTTAAACAAGTCGGAATACCGGAAGCTCGCGCTACGGATATAAAGGTTTTGTGTTCATCTTATGTAAGAGACGCACATTTTTCTGTCCGTATATAGCTACAAATTCAACATAATCCTTCATATTTTTCCAAACTACGAGACATACGTACATATTAGAGCCATAGATATCACGCTCACCCTAAACAAACAAACTGCCTATTACCTGCTGTACACATGTATGCACGTATCTAAATTTATCGTACCCATATTTCCGATTTACGTCTTATATCTATCTGAATTAGGCACTACCCGCAAAGTTCATTAGCACGCATATATTATATACCTACATACACACATCTCTGGTTGACAAATAACTAAAAAACTATAATAAAACAAAATAATTGTCTGGGACCCAATTCATAAGAATTCATTTCGTTGTGGTATTGACGAATTGATATGTGATGATGACGTCATGCGGGTTGTAGAGTGCACGAAATTCACAAAAAATTGTAAAGTTTCACCCCCTATAACTTTGTTAATAATAGTTGGATTTTCTTCAAACTTGACCAAATTGTGCATTATATTCTTCATTACACGCATGCCAAATTTTGTACTTCTGGGATGAACATAAGGGGGGATGCCGGGTAAATTTCTAAAATGTGGAAATATACTATTATTAACTTTATTTGCGCAGATATCGGAACCGAATATATTTTGAGGCCTAGATTTTGTAGAGATGCACCACTGTGATTTTTTTCAGATTTTTTGGTTGGATAGGTTCTGAGAACGAGACCTGTTACACTTTTTGTGGGTCATATTTTCAACCCTCACTCCCCTACGTTTCATCTAATATCAAATATTGAAGAAGATTCGAAAAGCACTAATTGAGACCTTTCATTTGATACCCTACTTGGCTACATTCTGTGAAAAAAAAATTTGCACCCTCCATTCACATGTACGGGGAGCCCCCCCTTAAACTTAACGCAAGATGGCGCCACTTACTGCATGTAAAGGGATCACCAGATTACATACTCTCACCAATTTTCGTGACAATCGGTCTAGCCGTTTCCGAATAAATCGGGTGTGACAGACAGACAGACAGACAGACAGACAGACAGACAGACAGACAGACGGACAGACGGACAGACGGACAGACGGACAGACGGACAGACAGACACCGTCTCGATTCTAATAAGGTTTTGTTTCACACAAAACCTTAAAAACACCGACGAGAATATTGAAGAGCATTGTGCCGCCATCTGCACCGCAGGTGGAGGTATTAGATATGCCCCAAAATGCTACGCTACCGCTGGTATACTGCAGAGACACTAAACATCAACTCTACTGGTATTCAAAACATATCAGATTTCTCCGCTCAAGAAAGATTGTCGAACAGT
The DNA here is from genome assembly GCF_905115235.1 of Hermetia illucens. Classification (NCBI taxonomy): domain Eukaryota; kingdom Metazoa; phylum Arthropoda; class Insecta; order Diptera; family Stratiomyidae; genus Hermetia; species Hermetia illucens. The sequence continues at coordinate 99,963,480 of NC_051851.1, read as the reverse complement.
CGTTTACATAAACTCAAGGAAGGGCAGTTGCGGGAAGTTTAAGAAGGGTTGACTTATTACCATATAGTTGTCTACGTCCATATTTCTAGCAACTTGCAGAAGGCTATCAAGGCGAAGAAACATAAGGATGAAAAGCCAAGGAAACGCAACGAAACTCCACTCTTCAGTTCAGGATAAGAAATGCGGTAGTAACACTCGCTTTAATTGATCAATGAGAATCAACTAAGTTGATTCTGTATTGATAATTTAAGAATGTGAGGTAGGTTATATAATACTTTATCCCAGCAGCAGCTTTTATAATTCAAACGATACTAGTGTGCAAAACTTACCCCATCTTGAGTAAACTGTTAAATGATGCTGTCGTTAATATTATGTTTCCCAAATTTTTACTTCAGGATGCTGCATACGAAGATATATGTATTAACTACTATTCAGCATTTGAGAACTCTGAGGGTTAACACTGAAAGTTAACAAGCTTGATCCACAAATATAAGCTTGAATATTTCAGTAAAATTGCAAACGAATTTTAATCATGCTGAGATAAACTAATGGAATGTAAATGATGAGCACAACAGGAGTATCTCGCCGAATGAAGCTCTGTGAATATAGGATCTTAGATTACAACCATTTGTATGTATATATTATATATTAACATTAATTATGCATCTTGAAACAGGCGAGGCCAAAGTAAAGAACTTTAGAGTGGTAGAAACCCTTCGTGCGTCTACCCTTAATTCAATTACAATTTTAAACATCGACTGGGTGGTCTTCACCCGTCTGTATAATTGCTATTTGAAAAAGATTTGGAGAGTGTTAATTAAGTTAATAGACTAACTCTTCTCTTTTGAAGTTACCACCAGTTGACCATTGGTAATTAAATTGAATTCGAATAGTTTACTCACATTTTCTGACATGTGCAAAGTCACCAAAATTGTTTAAATTTTTTTTCAGTTAACTTGTTTATGTTTCAAATGAAGGAGAAAACTTGGCTATGATAAATGTGTTTGAAATATTCATAAGCAGCCCACATTCTTGGATATTGTATTTGTATATTTACTTGGCTTCGTTTCTTCCAGTTATTGCCATCCATGGTATCAGCTATCTCCATCAGCATTTGAGTCTTGTATTTGTCATCATTGTCGTAGCCGTTTTCCATGTTATGGGGCCAAAATATATTCCTGAAAGTAAAATCGAATTTCATTTCTTTTACGAGTAGTGACGAATTGTAACACATTTAAAAATGGTAGTCATCAATGGCATCGCGGTCCAAATAATATCGATTGTCGCCTATTTGTCATCGCCAACTATACATTCGTATGAACACAAATTTAATCCAAACGATCACAGATATTTGGTCGATTAGCCACATTCTTCAGATTTCTTTTTTGTTCACATATAGACATAGTAAATAAATCACAGATACAATGTAGACTTCCAACTGAAGGCTCTTACGAAGCTGCTCAGTTTGAAACGACGCTAATCACAATGGTATGCAGAGAGTTTGTTGCTGTTTTTCTCGAAGTGCCGCTAGAGGAATTTGTCTTATTTTTCCATAGTTGACTGAAAACATCAGAAAAATTCCTTCAAATAGTGAGATTTAAGCTTCTGGTTCGATCTTTTCAATAATTCCAATACAGCCCATTTACAGCTTATTCCCCCATGAAAATCCTTCCTTATGTTCAACACTCCCCAAATCCTTTTCGTAGATCTTCTTTTGGGTGGTGACACTTGCTAAATAGTCAGGTCCCCAAAATTAATCATTCAAAAGGATGAATCATTGGGTCTTGGGACGTATTCAATTAAAATTTAATGACGGCAACTTCAGATAATGAGAATCCAATTATTGTTTTTGAAATATTTCAATTTCAGAATTAGTACTGATGTGATATATAAATAGCGGATGAAATGATTTCAATATCATTATCGAGTGAAATAGAGAAACTTAAAGGAAATCCATCAGAATCAAGTGTACTATTGGGAAGGGCCGCTAGACTTCCCTTCAAAAAGGACTCAGCGCTATGGAAACCATCAAATTTCTATTAGATTTCCCTAGATAAGATGTTGCTCGCAGCTTTCAGAGTTCATTAGATATGATTTAAGTTACGCCATTACAGTACATCTTTTCCATTCCCCAACAACAATAGCGCTCGGATGTGACTTTCGAATCAACGCTCATAATGAGGCGAAAGCTTCACAATATCATCCATTCATAGGCAGTTCTGCGATTATGGATACCCTCACCAATCCAATGAAATTAAGTCGATCGAATGAAAATTCGGAAAATATGTTCTGCATAATTTTCCAGTTTATTTTTGGAAAAACGAAAGTGTTTCTCAGGTTATTTAGTGCACTTCTCATTAAAGCAGGAGCCGCTTCAACATAAACCACTCCACTGCAAGTCCAAATTATTAACTGGACTATTTATAAATTCAAGTATGCAAATGCTTCCATTCACTGAATATAATCACCAAGATGCATTGATTCCCACAATTTCTAAGATATATCATGGAATGATAAAACTTACAATTTTAACATAAGAAAGTGATTTCAAAGCTTGTTTTTCAATACCATTTGGACTTCCTTAATTTTTGCTGTGCAGTCGTGTTAATGTGCGTTATTATGGGTATAAAACGTTTATACTATTGTTCCCGATAAGATGCAATTATCAGCTTATCTGAACTTCGATATGGTCTCCTGCTTGAAGTTCCACAGTATTAGCAGTTGACTTTTTTGACAAGCGCAGCCACCAACTGACAACCTTAAGGTCAATGTAGAGTTGCAATTTCTTTCAGACGAAAGACAATGTTCTATCGTATCTACTTGTGTGAATATCGCGCATGTATTTTCAAAGATTTTAGAAATCGTTATTTATTATATATCGAAGGAAATGTAAGAGAACCTTTTATTAATTTCCACACTTTTTGGCCTAAAAAATTAGCTTCTTCGGGGGATCTATGAATGCTGCCAATCATTCTAGAAGAGAGGTACCATGGTTATAAACATGTATTCGAATATGATAATGCCAGATGCCAAACGAATGATATTCATTATTATTTTCTGAAGAAAGACTTAAATCTACAAACAGATAAAAAGCCCTGCTCCTCGCGAAACAGGGAAATTCCGGTTTTAAATATATATTCTCACCACTATTGCACTCTAAAATCGGTGCAGGTCTAGAACAGGATGCTGTTTGGTGGAGCCTCTGCTGTCTGGGGACTGTTGAACATAACAATCAAGTCGGGAAACCAGAAGCTGGAGGTTTCAGGCATGAAAGGTTTTGTGTATTTCCTTTAAAAAACCTTTGAGTGGACATTTGTCCCATTAGTAATTAGCACGCAATGTATATGCGTATATTATGTCAAAATATTCATTTTCGCGTGCTACGGATATTCAAAGTGTTAGAATTTGTACGGAATCGACAACTTCGATCAATTATAACTTTGATGGTAATAGTGCGATTTCCACCAAAATGGGTAGGATCATGCGCTATATCGTAGTCTAAGTTGCTACAAATCTTATCAATCTTGGATGAACTTAAGGGGGTTCTGCAGTCAATTAAAAAAAATCATGCTATTATCATCATACTATTATTAACTTTATTTGAACAGAGTTAGCATGAAGACTATTTTGGAACCTAGGCACGATAAAGTGGTAGCTTCCTAATCTTTTTAGATTTTTCTGTTGCACAGGTTCTGACAATGGGCTCGTGGAAGACCTGACCACTTCCTAAGAGCAGCAAGCAACAAGTGTGGAATATGAGCGAACGTTAAATGAGTTGGGGTTAGCCGCAATTGGACGATCCCCATTGATACCGCGGGAAACTTCGAAGCATGGTCTACCGAGTTGGGAAGCAAGGTTACTAAAACAGGGGGCTGATATTACTGAAAACTTTTCCTTCGCTAGATATTGTTACTGCTGGTATCGGAATTACGTAAAGGGAGATAGGTTAATTGGAAGATACTACCTTGGAAAGCAGTGCTTTGATGAGAGAAATTAACTGGCGAGTCATGTAAAACGCACGCATAGCGACCATAAAGTAATATTGTTTAGTGTAGTAGAGAACAGGAGGTCCATATAGTGGAGGGGACGACAAAAGCACTCGGCCGGGACGGAATACCAAACGTGACCTTCAAGGCGGCGATAAAAACAAGATCAGAGTGGTTCATTTCCACTTTTAATACCTGCTTGGAAGAAGGCACTTTCCCGACTCAATGGGAAAAGCAATGCAGGGACTGCTACCAAAGAGTAAACCACCTGGAAAACCATCGTTGTATGATTCCACTTGTTTGCTGGACAGTATCCGAAAGTTGCTGGAGCACATTATATGCAACAGGCTGCTTCCAATTGTAGAGGAAGCAGGAGGCATGTCCACATACGGTTTTCTCGCCGGCCGATCAACAGTGGATGCTATCAATGCAGTAATCAATCTGCTAAAGGAAGCAATTGCAGGTATAAGGCGGAAGGCGATACCTAAAAATATTGTGTCATCATCACCCTCGACGTGAGGAATACTTTAAACTCAGCGTAATATCAGCATATAAGAAGATCCTTAAACCAGCTGAATGTGTCCATGTATATTCGGCTAATCTTTTGGAACTATTTCGTGTATAGAAAACTCCTCTATGACACCGACGTAGACAATTGTTGTAATAGACAAACATCTGGAGGATGTTGTCTGGATATGTGAGACATCGGTTAAGCTAATGAAGGATTGGTTGGTATCACATAGGTTAGAGGTGACGAAAAGCAAATCTGAGGCTGTACGTAAACTGAAAGAAATTCTATGGTTTCGTGTGATAGAGTCCATGCTTTTTATCAAATACCTCGGGGTGATGCTGGATCGTCCCTTGACCTTCAAGGAACACTTGAACACACGCGGGCCAGAAAGTAAGGAAAGTTATAGCTGCGTTAACTGGCCCAATTTCGGAAGAACCAAACTACCGAGATTGATGCTAGCCAGAGTGTGTTCATCCTTTTCACTGTACGCAGCACTATTTGGAGAAAAGCCCTTAATGTTCAGGCATATAGGGGAAAATTACCTTCAATATATTATCTGAGCTCGTTAAGAGTCGCTAGCACATTCCGAACAAGGTTAGATAAAGCAACTATCCCAGGAGCGTAAATTTTGGCTGAGGAGATGCGAAGACTATGCAGTTGGAAAGCATGTAATGACCAGAATGCCGTACAATTAGGGTGTGGCATGAACGTTGGAATAATTCTCGCAAGGCTGGTAGGCTGATTTCAAATATCCAGCTTGGGATTATGCGCAGCCATGTAGATAACGACTATCACTTAATCCAGTTTCTGAGTGGGCATGGTAGATACAGTACGTATTTACATCGCTTTGGGCACGATGATTCTCCCTTCTGTCCTGAGTGTCTAAAGGAATACAAAGACCCGGAGCACATACTCTTCGTGTGTCCGAGATTTGCAAGAGAGGGAAAAGCTTTAACTTCTCTTGAGAAGACCCTTACAGGAGGAAGCTATCATTCCGCAAATGCTCGAATCCCAAGATTTGTGGAATGCAACTAGTGACACAATAAGCTGTATTTAGGAGGAGGTTCGAAGGTCAGAGCGCTTACGAAAAAGCGGCAGGGAGGGAACAATCCTCACTTTGGAGTAAACCGATAGGGCTTTGACCCGCCCCACGATGTAATGTCTGTGGATAGTTCCGTGAGGCAAAGCGGGTGAAGAGAACAGGTTTTAGCGGGTTAAAGCCCCACACTTTGGCTTTCGATGCTTTTCACCTATAAAAAAAACGAAAAATAGACATATGATTTTAATAAGCTCTTGTTTTACATAAAACCTTAAAAACTTTGACACATTCCAAGAAGGAACGTGCTTCTTTTTGACAACTGACTCTCCCTCTCTCTGTCAACCTCTGGTTGTGCTTTTCTGAGCACCTTTTTTATTCTGTCCATAAACTCGAAACTGCCTGCTTCTGCTATTGCTGGCTGGCTTTGTTCTAAAAATGCTGGTTTATGACGGTAGACATCAGCGTTCGTCGATCCAGTCTTCGATAAGATGCTGGCCGGTGATTCTGATGATTTTCGCAAAGTGCAAAAAATACAGTGGTGGAAATTCATATAAACTCAGTCAAAGATTTGACTAAATTTCAAAAAATTGACTGTTTTCCTAATTTTTAAGGTTTTGTATAAACACAAAGCCTTATTAAAATCGATTTACTGTCTCTCTGTCCGTCTGTATGTGCGTCTGACTGTCCGTCACATGTATTTTTCCTGGAGACGGTTACAGCGATTGACACCAAATTTCGTAGAAAGGTGGGAACTGTGAACGCTCACGCATACAGTGAGTTACATCCTTTTACGCCTAATTTAAGGAGGGTCCATGCAAAAGGGGGTGTAAATTTTTTTTCATCAAATATAATCATGTGGAGTATCAAATTAAAGGTCTCGTTTAGTGCTTTTCGAAGCCGGTCTTAGCTTTGATATATGTTGAAAAGGTGGGGAGTGCAGGGGGTTGAAAAAGATAATTTTTTTCTTCTTCTTCTTTTTCTTCAGCCTTTGTCCCGTTCACAAGCGTGGTCGGCTCGTCGTGATCGGCTTCGCCATTTGGCTCTATCGAATGTCTGATCTGGGTGCAATCTCGAGGCTTTCAAATCCCCGTCCAGCGTATCAAGCCGCCGTTGCTTAGGTCTGCCTTTTGGTCGTTTACCATCGACTTCGATGTGCAGACCAATCTTGGCAAGTGAATTCTCGTTTGCACGAATTGCGTGACCATACCATCGAAGACGCCTCTCTCGCAACTTTTCCACGATCGGTGCAACCCCATAACGATCGCGGATATCCTCATTTCGGATGCGATCTAAACGTGTGACGCCACTAGTCCAACGTAGCATCTTCGTCTCCATTACCGCAAGACGCCGTTCATTGTCTTTTATGGTCGGCCAACACTCAGAACCATAGAGAGCGACTGGACGGACGACATTGCGGTAAATTTTAGATTTGAGACGTTCGTTGATACGTCGATCACAAAGGACACCAGTTGTGGAACGCCACTTCATCCAGGTTGCGTTAATGCGTGAAGCAATTTCATAACGCAGCTCTCCATTGGCTGATAGCGTTGACCCGAGGTATTTAAATCGCTCAGTTCTGGGCAAATCACTGTCGCTGACAGTGATTGTGCCTGTTTCATGGGGATCGGTCGTCAAAAATTCAGTTTTGTTTAAATTCAATCTGAGACCGTGTTGCATGAGGCGATCATTCCATTTTTGAACAAGTTGCTCGAGATCATTTTTGCTATCAGATGCTAGGAAAACATCATCTGCATAAAGCAGTGTGTAGGGCGCTGGACGTTGGATATCCCGTGTGACGGTGTCCATAACAAGGACAAAGAGGAGTGGTGAGAGGGCACTTCCTTGATGAACTCCAACAGAGACACGAAGCGGTTTTGATACACCCGCCATACTTCGAACTTTACTTTTCGGATCGTGGTAGAGCAATTGAACCCAGCGCACGAGTTCTTCTGGCACGAAGTGTTGTCGTAAAGCATACCAGAAGAGTTCGTGTGGCACACGGTCAAACGCTTTCTCAAGATCCAGAAAGGCAATGTAAAGAGGGCGATGCTTCTCACGGTGTTTCTCCATGAGTAACCGCGCAGTGTGTATTGCGTCAGTAGTTCCGCAGTTCTTGACAAATCCGGCTTGATTCACGGTTATTTCAACGATTTCGCGAATACGGTTGTCAAGAATGCGTTCAAAAATCTTCATGGTATGGGAAAGTAACCGGATCGGACAAATGTACACTCAAATCCCTTTATATAAAAAGATAGTTTTTTTAACGAACCCATTCTCAAAAACTACTCAACCGAAATACCCTCCATACCGATACCTGTTCAAATAAAGTTATTAATAGTACATTACTATGATTTTTATTAATTGATAGGAAATTCCCCTTAAGTTCACCCTAGAATCAACAAATTGCAGCAATGTAGGATACAGTATAGAGCATGATCCTGCTAAATTTGGTGAAAATCGCAAAATTACTAACAAAGTTATACTAGGTCAAAGCTGTCGCTCCTCTGCGAATTCAAGACTATGAATGTCAATATCATTTGAAAGTGTAAATTTTCACATAATATATGCATATTTTACGTGCTACATGCTAATGGGACAAATGTACACTCAAATCCCTTTATATAAAAGTTACACAAAACCTTTCATACCTGAAGCGTCTAGCTTCCTGTTTCATGACTTGTTGATTCTTCTTTAGATTCGTTAAGTTTTCACTTTTTGATTATTCCTTAAAAATTGAATTCTCATTTTTATACAAGATTTGACTTATTTGACTGCTTGTGACTGGAAACGTTAGTTTTGACATAATTTGACAAGAAAAAAGTTTTTTCCGGGATGCTTCAGTAACTATCAAGTTGCATTCTCGGAGGGTCAGTTATTTATTGTCGTCCAAACGAGCGAGAATCGCTTAATTTCAGAAAGTTCAAGATCAATATTTCAAGCCTATGGAATTTCCTCCAATTTAACTGTTGGGCTTGCGTCGCTGTATGAACGAATGACAGCGTTCGGCTAGGATGATAGCATTATAATAAAATTTTTACAGCTCCTTTAGGCTGCTGATATTTCCCAACGCAAAATTGCTTGATTATTTTAAATCGATTTTGAAATTTGAAAAGTGTAGGTGAATTGCTTGCTTGAAGAAGAACAAACTTCACTTCGAATGATGAGTTGTGGGTTTCACTTGTAAGATTTGCATAAGCAGGTGATTTTTTTTCAACAAATTTGATCAGGCGAAGCAAAATTCAGTGAGGCAAATTAGCCAAGTATTCTTCACAAAGTTCCGAATACCAACAATGCTGCACAACAGCCAATGTTTTCCTTGAGGATTGTTCACAAGTCAATAACTGCAGTGTCTAGATCGGCTGCCTATTTTTAACGTCTCTACACATTAACACCGATTTTAAAGGTAAAGTTTATAAACTCGAATAGTTACTGTATCAACTCCTTTGGTAAGTAGTAAAAGCAGTCGTGACATAAGTTCGAGCTAAGTTGATTGTTTCATTAGTGCGCTACTCGATCTTTATTAGACACTGCAAAGGACTGTGATTGTACTGTTGGTATCTATCTGATTACGAAAATGCCTAACTGCATGGTCAATCACAAACTTGTTATGCTCTTTTTGTTTTTTCTTTTTCTTACAATACCACTCTTGTGCCTTTATTCCATACACCTGTTGATATCCTCAACTGGATGTCGCTTTACGAATGCGTCAATATTTGCTAACCGAATCTTGCCCGACTCAAACGGGTTTATTTTCGCGTATGTCCAATCGATGATGTTTTGATTCTTTTGTATTTTTTCTTCGAGCATCTAAGAATTTTGCCCAAATTATATTTGCCTGCCATTTCTAGGAAGCGGCGGTAAAAATAATTGAACGAAAGCATCAAAATCTGCGGTTCAAATCTCACTGATGGCAATGGGATTTGTCTAGTGATTTGACGTTGGGTAGCAGTCGTCTCAGCTGTGAATGAGTACCAGAGTCAAATCAGGGTAATAATCTCGGGCGGGCGCAATGCTAACCACATTGCCTCCTACAGTGTTACTGTAGTGTACCGATACGGTCTTGAATGAAGTGCTCTAACACACTGCAAGGCCCTGATCCAATATGGATTGTTGCGCCAACGATTATTTCCGAGTTATCACAATCTCGGCAGATGCCGGATTTTACCTAATACTAGCACTAAGTGCCAAGCATTTAGGCTCGGACGATCCTACCTACTTAAAAACTAAAAGGACACTGGTGGTGGTGGCCGGTGGTAGGTCAGTGGGAGAATCCGTCGAGTACTCCCTGCAACATCGAGCACGTATGCAGAATGGTGTACTTCTGCATGGTTTGAACCAGGCTGTGCAAAAGTCCCAGGACATCAAGGGAAGCCGTTAGGGATTTAGGTACAATACCTGTAGCTGACAATATTATGGGAACTACAACCACCCGCTCGAGACGCCAAATTTCTTTGATTTCCCGAGCCAATGGCTCATAGTTCACCTTCTTCTCCACGTATTTCCGTTCAATGTTGCTGTTATGGGGGATAGCAACATCAATAATATACGCGGAGCGACCCGTCTTGTCAACTAACAGTACATCAGGCTTGCTGTGTGCGGTATGGCGATCAGTCAGAACTTGCCGGTCCCAATACATGCTGTAAGCAGAACTATCAAGTACTGCTTGCGGCTCATATCGCTAAACCGGACATGTTCCCGTGATCAGCCGATGCTTATATGCAAGGTTTTGATGGATAACCTTACATACAGCATTATGCCTGGTGATGTATTGCACCGGTGCCATAACAGTACAGCCAGAAATGAGATGGTCCAACGTCTTTAACGCTGAACCACACATTCTGCACTGGTCGTTCTCCACCCGTTCTTTCATGATGAGCTTTTTATAAGCTCGAGTGGCGACCACGCCATCCTGAATGGCAAACATAAACCCCTCCGTCTCAGCAAAGAGCTCCCCAGCACACAGCCATCTGTTCGACAGATGCAAATCGACAAATGGCTGCCAAAGACAGTTCACGTGTTTACCGTGCAGTGCCTTCGACTTCCATTGATCGATCCGCTCTTGATCCGACTTCACCCCACTCAGACGATTGAAGGATCGATCCTTCAAGTTAATTGGAGTCAGCCCACAGTCTGCCTTACAGACAGCCGCATGCAAGGGACTCGCCTACTCTTTGTTGTAAAAATAAGCGCGCAGCGAGCCGACTTGGCGATGATGTTGTGCTGCCACGTCAACCACGCCTCTACCTCCGATGTCACGAGGCAGGTTCATCCGCTCCACGGCAGACTTTGGGTGATGCATTCGGAATTTGGACATAGTTGTGCGTATCCGCCACTGGACGTTTTCCAGATCGGTCTTCGTCCACGGCAATATTCCGAATGCATAAGCCAGTGAAGGGATGGCGAATACATTCAACGCGCTTATTTTATTCTTCCCCGAGAGATGCGATTTCAGCACTAGCTTTACACGTCGCAGGAATTCGGACAGCAGAGCTTCTTTCTGATCACCAACTCGAGCATAGGTTCCTCGCAGAATTCCTAGGTACTTGTAGAAGTCTGTCTCGGTCATAGCTTCGATGTGGAGGTCACCAATGCTATGTCCGGCATGTGGCTCGTGATGACCTTTGCGGATGGCTTGGATTCGACATTTGTCTAATACAAACTCCATCCGAATATCACGGCTGAACATGTCTATTATTCGCAACAGACTTCTAAGATGGTCGTCAGTACCAGCATACAGCTTGATGTCATCTAAATACATCAAGTGCGTCAGTTCGCACTTAGCAAGTAGGCCATACTTTATTGAAAAACATTGCCCTCTAGCATCATTCAGCAGCCATGAAAGGGGGTTCAGTGCCATACAAAACCAAAGGGGACTCAATGAATCCCCCTGGAAGATGCCCCGCCGTATACGAATGGGCTCTGACGTATTAGCACCCTCAGATGTACGGACTGATAAGGTGGTATGCCTCCCTTCCATGACTGCCGCCAAAAACTTTATTAGTTTCGGTTCAATGCGATACAGATGTAGAACGTCGATTAGCCAGGTATGCGGAACGCTGTCGAAAGCCTTGGCATAATCGATATAGCAACCGAAGAGGTTTCTCTGGGCTCTAGTTGCTTGTCCTACAACTACCGAGTCGATAATGAGTTGCTCTTTGCAACCCCTTGACCCAACTCGGCAGCCCTTCTGCTCCTCGGACAGAATGTTGTTGATCTCGAGGTGCGCATTGATCCTGCCACTAATAATGGACGTGATGAATTTGTAGAGGGTTGGTAAGCAAGTGATCGGTCTTGTGTCTGCGGGGTCCTGCACCGTGTCCTTCTTAGGGATAAAGTAGGTAATCCCCGCAGTGAGGAAAGCTGGAAATTCCTCCGGCCGACTCATGACCTCATTTATACTGCGTGTTAACCGACTATGTACGCTGGTAAATTTCTTATACCAGAAATTCTGCACCCGATCCAGACCTGGGCCCCTCCAGTTCTTCGAGCTGTTTATGGCTCGTCGAACTTCCTCTTTGGTAACATCCGCAAAATTTATGCCAGGTGTATTGGCATGGCGGGTGCCTTCGGCAGTGATCCACTCAGCATGCTGGGCAAGTAACCCCCAAAGTCCACCCCAATACTCTTTTGCTTCCGTCACCGAGAACTGTATTGTCTGGGCGCTCTGTTGGGATTCGTTGAGAGATCTGAAAAAGCTCCACTGGTTCCTCGCGTATGTTGCATTCTGGACACGTCTGGAATAACTTTCGCCATACCATCGTAACCGACTGCATATGACAGAAAGTTTCTGTTTTAGTGTGTCCAGAATTTCAAAAACGGGTGTCTCAGAGGGGATGGCATAGTTCCGGTAAACCCTCTGCACTTTATTTCTCACCCGTCGGCTGGCACTGCCAGTGCTGATCTGAATCAGTCTAGCAATGTCCTGCCTTAGTGAGTCCCGCCGACGTTCCAGACGAATTTTCCATGGTGGATCTCTTTTGTCACTCAAACCAATAACACGAAAGTGAATCTTCTGACCGTGCAATCTGATAGCCGCAACTGCACCACAATACACAAGTGATTGTAGTTGCAACAGCGACATATCAGCACACAGTCGAGATGCAATCTCATCATTGATTGGAGATTGGAATTCCCGGAGTTGCTGGAGATGCATAGAGCCTGGGAATACCTGGTCTATGCAAAGGATCCATATCCGAGAATTCCATACACGCTCTTTGGAATTCGTCCCGAACCTCAGCGGAAACCTCAGCTGGACGGTGGAGAAGAGTGCTTCGGCGAGTACTGAACCTGTTGCCTGCAGTACGGCGTGGTGTTGTTGATGCCGCCGCCTCTGCCCCCATCGACTCTCGGTCACCAGTTTCCCCGATGACTTCAAGTCGAACACGCTCCCTGATGGTGGCCGGGATTGTGATTGATTGGATTATTGTTATTATTTTGTTGATAACTTCGTCTCTTGTAGGATGGGAGTTCTATCTGCAACGGTCATCGCATTGAAGCGCCTGTATGGTCTACCGAGTGGGGTAGCCGATTAATTTTTAGCCATATATGCTGGATTCGCTAGCTGACTGCTCAACTAATTCTTCAAATTCCTGTCTGAAGGCCGTTCCGCAACAGAATGGACTAGAATGTTTTTGATACAATTACTGGGTCTTCTAAAGTCTTTGTATTCAGTAAAAACTGGCCAAATTTGTTACTAGTTATCGCTAAAAATATAATTTCTACTACCGCCATATTTCAGGGGGCTCAAAACCGCCGATAACGGCTGTATAAATTCCATGAAATGATGCTCTGATTATCAGACTTTTCAATCAATTCCGTAATGTAGTGATCACAATACTCGCAAATATAATTTTGGTGCAAAATTCAACATATTTAATACTACGGGAATAAGTTGTTTTCACTTTGGTTTCTTGGCGAATACTGAATATCAAATTTATGTACTTCTAGCATTTCTTCCTGGCTGTGTTCTTCTTCTTCCTTAGCCTTTATTCCGTTCAGCAACGAGGTCGGTCCGGCTTGAGTAAACACGCCATAGGTTCCGGGTGGAGTCGGCCGTCAAAGCACCAACCAGCGGATCAACCCATCGTTGTTTTGATTGTTTTCCTTCGTTATGGTCTTGCAATTCCAGGTAATTGCCTTAGTCAAGATGACTTCATGAAAGGCATATTAAAAGCTGTGTGAAATAGTGATTAAGTTGCCAAAAATACGCATACCCGTTGTAAGATTTAATAAAGGTTTCTGTTGCAACTTCAAAAGTTTCAAGGTTGACACTCCTAAGTCACACACATTCTACCCGGTATCCAGTTCTGGAGTTACATCTGGCTTAGTGGTCAATATCTACAGCCGTGGCACTGACATGCTTGAAAATAGAGTTACCAGACAACTTTATAAATTTTTGTTTTGATCTAGGCAGCTCCCCACACTCCCATTCTGGAGATCGCCTTCCTTGCCCGCATCAATCCCAGAAGACCCCCTAGGCATGCGGTTGGGCAGGTTCTTATTGCCCCACTGATACACACACAGGCCAGGTTGAGTTGTGAGTGTGAGTTCAATTCTTTTTGCCCAGATTACCATCCTATAGATAATCATTGCTCTTACTATTGCTGTGTATATGCAGTGCAGTGTTTTCGATATGCATATTTGAACTCTGTCAATCGTTTTACCTTCATGTCATGTAATCTTATCGCTCACAGGCGATCAAGCTTGTGTTGTCTAGCGATTGGAAATATAATGGCCTTGATGCGACGCCCGCCTTTCTGCACCGCTTACTAGTGACGTACAGTGCGCTTTGAATTCTATCACATAAGATATCCTCATATTTGCCCTTGCATATTAAAACAATATCAACAACGTTAACCCTGGACCTGTATTCCAGTGTTTGTTTCCTCTCCTTAGAGTTCATCAACTACCATGCTCCACACTAATGGTGATAATATCCCAACTTGTGGACAACCTTGAGTAGGATTCATAACAAAAGAATATCTGCCGGAATCTCTATTCCCCGTCTGTCTAACATGACCAGATACTTAAGGGGGTCATCCCGTGTGCCGGATCCAAGGAATTCATTTTTTTTTGTATCTTGATATAGTGTAAAATATACGGACAAAGCGATTTTTTATATTCGGAGTCGCTCGGAAATTTCAGTGTTAAACAGGTAAAATGTCACATGCCAAGTTTATGTCGATCGCCGTTATGAATCGCGCATTTATAGGTCTGAATGACTTCGTTAAAATCGTATGAATTCAAGCCAAGGCTTTAAATGTATTTCTTCAAGAAAGCTAAGGTTTATAAGTTTAAGAGTTTACGGTTAAAAATCGCATTCTACTTTTTAAATGCGATTCTCTAGGTATGTTGAAAATCTATTCAACAGAATTCTTTGTAATATAAAAATTTACAAAAAAAGAAATTAAATAAGGCACCAGAAATTTAGCTTTCATTATTTTTAAATAATCCTAGTTTGCGGACTGTGTTTAAGTCCGTACGTTAAAATTCCGTTAATTCTTGTTTTTAAGATGATCACAGCGCCCTCTAGCGCGGCAGCTGAAAAACACCTGTTTCGGAGATGGGGGTATAAGTTGCTCTTCAATAATGAATTATGCTATCGACCTGGTAAAAATACTACGCATACTCAAGATATTAATAAATATTTGGTGAAAAATTCGTATTGGTACATTTATCCAGTTCTTCACAAAACATTTCTAAACAAAGCAAAAAAAACGGCCTTCACACGGTATCAGCTCTTTAAGCACTTCGAACAAGGCCATTTTGAGTTAAATAAGTGCGAGTTAACCCCAAATGAGACACATGCTACACTAGATAAAAGGTTAGCAGCATATATTATGAGAGAATTCGGTATCGCTATCAAATTGATAACACTGATTAGGCTGCTAAAAACAGCAGGATCACTCTCGAAACCATTCAGCATTAACAACGGTCTAAGTCAAGGGGATGCCCTATCACGCATCCTCTTTAACCTTGCCCTATACACTGCTTTATGCAGATGATGTTTTCGTAGCGTCTAATAGCAAAAATGATCTCAAGCAACTTGTCCAAAACTGGAATGATCGCCTCATGCAACATGGTCTCAGATTGAATCTGAGTAAAACTGAAGTTTTGGCGACTGATTCCAATAAAGCAGACACTATCACTGTAAATGAGAGTGACTTGCCAAGAACTGAGCGATTTAAATACATCGGATCAATGCTATCAGCCAATAGAGAACTGCGTTACGAAGCTGCTTACGCATTAACTCAACCTGGATGAATTGGGCTTCCACAACTGGTGTCCTTTTTAATCAACGTATCAACGACCGTCTCAAATCCAAAACTTACTGCGTTGTCACTCTCTAAGGTTGTGAGTGTTGGCTGACTAGAAACGACAGTGAAGGCCGTTTTGCGGTAATGTAGACGAAGATGTTGCTTTGGACTAGTTACATGACACGTTGTGATCACATCCGAAATAAGTATATCTGCGATCGATATGGAGTTGTACCGATCGTGGATAGACTGCTAGAAAGGCGTCTTCGATAGTAATTCGGGCCAACGGAAATTCGCTTACCAAGATTGGTCTGAACATTGCAGTGGAGGGCCCAAACAACCGTGGCTTGACAGTTAGATGGGGATTTGAAAGCCTCCCGATTACATTCATTCACCATTCATTCATTACACCATAGTCCAAAATCTATCCAACGAAATTTTCACGACTTATTCAGAACATATTTCTACGGTCCGCAAACTAGGATAATTGGGATTCATTGGGTAGTTTTTTTTATTCATTGAAGAAGTCGTAAAAAAACACCAAAATTAAAAACCAAAAGTTTTCAATATTTTTTTCAATATTTTTTAATAATCCTAGTTTACGGACTGTCGTTAAGTCTGTACGTTAGAATGCCGTTTACTTTTTTTTTAAGATGATCACAGCGGCCTCTAGCGTGCCAACAGAAGAACACCTTTTTGGAGTTGGGTGTATAAATTGTTCTGTATTTCAATAGCGAACTATGTTATCGGGCTGGAAACATGACTATGCACGCTCAAGATGTCAGTAAATCTATGGTGAAAAATTCGTATTTGTATCTGCATCCAGTTCTTCCCAAAAATTTTCTAAAAAAAGCGGCCTTCACACGGGATGGCCCCCTTAATGTCCAAGGTTGGAACTTGACCACAGTTCTTTCACTACTGGCTATTAAAGGGAAGATTTGGAATTAGTATATTGAAGAATTTCAAAATCAAATTTAGATTCTTTCTGGAAAGGAAACCGCAAGCCAAACAATTGTGAACATACCGCAGATCAGTTTGAAGTCGAAGTTGACTGTAAGGGACTCAAGGTAACCGAAGTTCATGTAGATCGTGTACTTAGGTGGTTGGCAATAATTGTGGATCTCCTACGAAACAAATCTCAAGAAGGGAATTTTGGCAACAGACCGAGACGTTGCATATACACATTTACCAAAGGATTGACGAGCACCGGCTCTAACACCAAGCAATAAGGTGAACATAAACTCGGCGCATACCAAATTCCAAAGTTTTGAGAGAACCACTTTCAATGATGACAATTCCATGGTTGGTTTCTTGGAAATCATTCACAATTAGAACATACTAGCTTGGGAAAAGTTGTGGTATTTGCGAGCGAGCCTCAGTGGATAGCGGAAAATATGATCAAACATCTTCCGTTATTTAAAGAGTATTTTGTGTCCGTATGAAACTTGTTGGAAGAACGCTGCGAATATCCAAGGTTATTATAATAGTAACTGCTTTGATCACGAAACTATTGTTTCAACCTGTCCCCATCTCTGCCCAGGCAACGCCAGTCAAATCATTACATGATATCACTTCGGAAAGCCTGAAGGGTTGGAGATCATCACAGCATAAACTGCTTGCATTGCCTGAACCTAATAGACGGTTTTTTGTCTGTGTATATTTGCAAAAATTGTGGATTTTCTTCAGGTACTGGAAGAAGTGAACGAATCTGATGATACACGCGCTTTGAATGTGGGTATAAAATTACCACATTTTACATTACTCGTCGCCCCAAATGATGCCTTTTGAAAGCATGCATTGCACATATTTCCAGATAAGCTGCAATAAGCATTCGGAATCTTGAGTAGCTCAGTGAGTGATGGCAAATTTACCTTACCATGGAATAACACATACCAAGCATTACTTACCGAAACAACGCAACGATGCAAACACAATAATCCTGTCGTCTTATAGTATTCTTTCTATGTTTCAGCAGTGCTTGAAGTAGAGGCACTGATTCGTTGTTTCTAGTTGCGTCTCTCGTTCCTTAGATATTTTAGCAGTGACAATTGACAGTTATTATACATAAAAGGGCGACTACCACCTTGCACTGGACGAAATATTTAAGATATTTTACCGGGCACATGACCCCTTCGTGGTAGCCGCTGGAAATTGTCTTTTGACGGACCAAGAATGTTTGAGGCGCGCTGGGAGTAGGCTCATCCAACTGACGAGGATCTGCTTGTCCGCTGGTCATGTGTTTGGGACAAATGCGTCAGGCGGGGAATGAGCAGAAGCAACTGTCCGGGAACCGTCCTCGCTGCACTGGAGAAGGTGCTAATGGGACCCCAAGCCAAGGTGGAACGGCATACGCCGAGGGTTCTGTGGCCAATGCGGAGTTTGGTCTTTAGTATACAAACTTCAGTTTCACGTAAGACCCCTATCCTGGTGGCCGGGCTGCCCAGGGAGGACATTCTTCTCGGACTACTCGTAGGATCAAGACATGGGCTCAATTAATAAAAATTAAAAACCAACGAGACATGAAAAGGTAGTGACGCCAGGTACATCATCAAAGCACCAGCTGCTTGCATCCAGCCAAGAGACAGTAGCCGTCAAGATCAGTACAATCCACGCGGCCATAGCATCGCTATACTGAAACCAATCACAGAGATCTCCTGAGACGAGGCGGCAAACAGTCCAACGGTTTTCAGTTTGGACTCCACTGTTGCCAAGCTGGTTGTAACGAGTACCAACCACAGTACTACTAAGCCGAAACCGTAGACGACGGGAGACTCATCAGAAGTAAAGACCGACAAGAATGTCGATCGGCGACAACCACTGTAGCCGTGCTTAAGAGTCAGTACCTGAAGACAATGCATATTCTCAGCAAGATTGGGGAGAATAAGGAGGCTGGTACCCTCGACCAGCGGGATGAAAAGGACTTTGCTAAATGCCAAGCGACTGCTGAGGACCATAACAACAAACGCCTGGCAGACGATCCACGAACTACGAAACCCTCCAGAAGCCACTTACGTGTCGCGCTAGCGGCAAATTAGCGCCGGAGGTGTGGATACACATTGAGGCTCGTCTGTTGGAGGTGGCCATCGAACCCAAAGATGAACACACGAGTTCCTTCTTCTGCTTTGATTCTTTTCAGGTGATCTATGGTTTATACGTTATAGTTTGCGAGGGCCAGTTCTCCAACAACCTCGTCGGTTCATGTGTCGATAAGATCAGCGATTCCAAGGAGGACGTATAGCTCAAAGTTATCCTCTACTTCAAGATTCCCAGGAGACCGGTCTTTCGCATCTGGTTGTCGAAGATCCGCATGGATATGGACACACTCGGCTAATCCCTGCGTCTTCAACATTCTAGGATTCCCATGGACGAATGAGTTGTTATCAAGTGGGAGGAAATGAACAGAGGGTGCCTAGAGGCATGCGAAAACGTAAACTAAACGCCAGGAGAAGCGCAACATTTGACGGCCATTTTAGTAACAAAGAAGCCAACCTGTTGATATGCTGCGAGGCCAATGGCCAGCTCGGAGATCAACGATAGAGGTTTGTCATTTTTGATTTTACTATTGATACAAATCTATTTGTGTGTAACAGGGCAGTACACCAATCTCCCACTTTCTCAGCTCGAGAACTGTGACGGTCGAGAGGACGTCCTTGAAATCTCCCTATAAATCGACAATACTTAGTTTGGAGAATTGGAAAGCATCTGGCCAGAGATCCTTTTCAGATGATAGTTGGATACGTTGATGGTGGTCTTATTTGGACTAGTGTCAGAATATTGAAAGCACCGGCGAATCCGCAACGCTCAGTAAGATTCTGTCTGAGGAAGATATGAGCTTATTCTTTCTTAAAAAGTCGGAATCTTGGAGCTGCTGGTTCAGACGCACTTTCTCGACAGCGAGGTGAACTGTGAGTCAGACCCTTGCTTAGAGGGTAGCCATGCGAGACTATCAAATCGGTAACTACCGAGGATAAAGAGTCGAGATTTACCAGAGCTGTATCTCTTTGAGATACGTACCTTAGTTTTGAAGACGCACGCGAGTGGTTTTCATACAGAAGCGGGAAGGCGTGGCCATGATTCCGCGAAGGACCTTCGATCAATCAACCTCACCTCTTTCATGTTGGATACATTGCAGCGCGTCCTGGACATCCACTTAAGGATGATTATGGAGAGAATGCCTTCCTCTTAGTCCCATTATGCCTACCTAAAGATTTCCAGCTGCAGGATGGAGAGCTGCTTTCCTTCGCGAATGCTACGGGCTGGCTCTGAAGATCTGAGCCGACTTGCTATGATAATAGCAGTCACGGTCATAGGAGTCTGTGCTATGAAAACAGCGCTAATGGGGCTCTCGGAGCAGTCACTATAGCTACCTTAACATTACGGTTCTTCAAAACAATCTAATCCTCTGCTAATTCCTAATCCTCTGCTATCACAAAATATTGTTTTCCTGTTTATCTAAACCCAAACTCGGAGTCAAGCAAGCTTCTACATCTCATCTGAGCCGACATATATATACAAGATGTTAACAAAATCAACCTCAGGTGGCCACTGGGGCCAGCTTATACCACAAAATAAAATATAAAACTTTTAGGTGCTGTCATCATTTTGCCAATTTTGGAGTAATTCCTAAGTCGGACAAAACCACATGCATTTTTCTCAGAAACGGTTATACTTAACCCCACGAAATTTGCTGGAAAGGTTGGAACTGTGAAGCCCACATATTTAGTGAATTACATTGATTCACGTGGAATTTAAAGGGAGTGCCAATATGTATATGTAAAAGGGGAGTGCAAATTTGTTTTCACCGAATATAGATTGGCACTTTCCGCAGATGATAGCGATGACGTTGGTTGTACGTTAGAGAAGTGCGGGGTCCGAAATGGGTCACTTAAATCAACGAATCGTTCTGAGAGACTACCCAACAGAAAAGTCGGAAAAAAATTATCGTGGGCCATGCACATGGTATCTAGGCTACGCTCCTGTTACAATATTTGCTCTAATCATCATCTTCAACGGCGCAATAACCGGCATCCGGTCAAGGCCAGCCTCAATAAGGAACTTCAGATATCCAGGTTTTGCGCCGAGGTCCACCACTTCGATATCCCCAAAAGCTGTCTGGCGTCCTGGCCTACGCCATCGCTCCAGGAAGGGTCTGCCTCGTCTTCTTTTTCTACCATGGATATTGCCTTTATAGACTTTCCGGGCTGGATCATCCTCACCCAAACGGATTAATTGACCCGCCCACCGTAACCTATTGAGCCGGATTTTATCCACAACTTCACGGTCATGATATCGCTCATAGATTTCATCGTTATGTAGGCTATGGAATCATCCATCCTCATGCAGGGGGCCGAAAATTCTTCGGAGGATTCTTCTCTCGAACGCGGCTAAGAGTTTGTAATTTTTCTGGCTAAGACCCCAAGTCCCCGAGGAATATATGAGGACTGGCAAGATCATAGTCTTGTACAGTAAGAGCTTTGACCCCATGGTGAAACGATTCGAGCAGAACAGTTTTTGTAAGCTGAAATGTGAATTCTTCTTCCCATGATGTCAATATCGTCAGCATAGGCCAGTAGTTGGGTGGACTTGAAGAGGATCGTACCTCTTGCATTTACCTCAGCATCACGGATCACTTTCTCGAGGGCCAGGTTAAAGAGGACGCATGATAGGGCATCCCCTCGTCGTAGACCGTTGTTGATGTCAAATGATCTTGGGAGTGATCCTCCTGCTTTATCTGGCCTCGCACATTGGTCAGATTCAGCCTAGTCAGTCTTATTAATTTCGTCGGGATAGCGAATTCTCTCAAGGCCGTGTACAGTCTTACCCTGGCTATGCTATCATAGGCGGCTTTAAAGTCGATAAATAGATGGTGCAACTGATGCCCAGAAAAATCTGATCTGTTGCTGATTTTCCAGGAATGAAGCCTTTTTGGTATGGGCCAATGATGTTCTGGGCGTATAGGGATATCAAGCAAGATAGTGGAGAATATCTTACAGGTGGTACTCAGCAACGTGATACCTCTATAATTGCTGCACTGTGTGATATCTCCCATTTTATGTATGAGACAAGTGATGCCTTTTTGCCAATTGTCAGGCATTGACTGGCTTTCCCACACCTTGAGCACAAGTTGATGAACCATTTGGTGTAATTGGTCGCCTCCATATTAAACCAATCCGGCTTTAATTCCATCGACTCCGTCGTCTTCAATTGGCGGGACCTCTAACTCGCCGATGTTCCGGTTGTTCAGTACTTCATCCAAGTACTCCACCCATCGCTCCAATATGCTCATTCTGACGGCAATCAGATTTCCCTCTTTGTCTCGGCAGGATGAAGATCGAGGTGTGTAAGGCTTCATCCTGCTGATTTGCTGGTAAAACTTCCGCACCTGGTGCGGTTGCTCCCTGTACTTTTCGAATTCGCAGACTTGTTGTTTGGTTCTCCCAGGCTTCCTTTTTTCCGTCTGTAAAGTCGCTTCTCCGCTCGACGGAGTTTGTGATAACTCTCCGTGCGTGCCCGCGTTCTTTGAGAATGCAGCATTACTCAGTATGTAGCATTCTTTCGTTTCATTGCCAGCTTACACTCATCATCAAACCAGCCGTTCCGACTCTTTTTGAGGCTAGGGCCAAGTATCTTTGCAACCGTATCCATGATAATGTATTTATGGTAAGGGTGATTGTGAAGAAGATTTGTTAATGCTTCATCTCCAGGATCTCTGTTGACTGCGTTTATTGCGGGTTGCATTTCCCTCTTATAGGTGTTGCATCTGATTGTCAGAGGGGATTCTGGGTGGTGTTGTTATTCGTCGGAGCATCATACCAACGAGATAGTGATCCGAGTCTATATTGGCCCCGCTATATGTTCTGACATTCATCAAGGCTGAAAGATGGCGGCGTTCGATAAACACGTGGTCAGTTTGGTTGAAAGTGGTCCCATCTGGAGGCACCCATGTATATTTGTGGACCGCTTTTCGCGCAAACCAGGCACTTCCAACAACCATTTCGCGTGATACTGCTAATTAAATGATCCACAGTCCGTTATCGTTTGTATTTTGATGTAAGCTATGGGAGCCAGCGTAGCGCCTGAATACGGGCTCCTTCCCTACTTGACTGTTAAAATCCTCAGGTATGATTTTGATATCATATCTGGGCCAAGCTTCGAGGGTTCGTTCTACTGCCTCGTAGAAGGTATCCTTCTCCGACTCTGCAGTCCCCTCTGTAGGGGCGTGAACGTTAATGAGGCTTATATTTCTAAATTTGTCTCGCAAGTGCAGAGTGCATAGCCGTTCGCTATATGTTTTCAAAGCCAATAACAGCAGGTTTCATTTTTTTGGTGACTAATTCCGACCTAATTCCTTTGTCGTTGTCCTCCAGTCAGAGGCTCCTCTTGTGGCTTCATAACATGTTGTTTTCCTTGTGGAATTCTCGGCCCTACCCAACCTAGAGGACCAGCTGGTACAATTTGTCCGGTTTTTTGGCGGGGGAGACTCGCCTTCATCCTTCTCCGTCTGCAGCTTTTCGTTAAGAAAGAGCTCCCAGCGATCACCACGTAGAGGTGGAGATAGGGTTTGGTAGTAGAGCTGTTGGTGTTAGTTCAGCAGGCGTTTCCCAGGTTTTATGCTCCGTCGTATGTACCAATCCACGTTTCGCCCTGGGACCTATACTACCCTTCCTCTAATAGAGCAGATTATTAAATTTTGAAAATTTATTGAGAATCCCACTTAAGTTCATCCAAGATCCCATCAGTTTTGAAGTAATATAGGTTTTAGAATGGAGACTTTGGTGGAAATCCCACTATTAAGAATTGGTGGAAATGGTACTATTAATAACAGATCAAATTTCCCTCTTTCGCGTCAAAGTACTACTCCCTAAGAGATAAAATGTGACCTCGAATATATCGGGCATTGTGTATTCAAATATTCTTGCATGAAAAATCCAAAAGATCTTTCAGACCTGAAATGTTTTTCGGTTTTTTTTCTAGTGTAATCATAAAAAATTACACTATTGATCCCAGTTACTAACTAAACTGCAAACTATGTTGATCTATTTAAAAACTAAATTAGTGTGTTTGAATCATCATTTAAAAAATGATATCTGCTAATTTTGGCACTTTATCTTTTGAGAAAAGGTACTACAGCGCCCTGCGCAAATTATTTAAGAAGACGACCGTTTCAATCAAGATCCCCAAAAGGTCACCGCTTGCGACTTGCGTTACCATAATATAAATAATTTTACTCTTCTTTTGCAAAGATACTTCATTTCCGAAAACACACTTGATCTCTGTCTTGCAATTACAGATGTTTGATTAATTTAAATAGCCACCTCAATTTCAACTGAAATATCGTCACCATCCATCTTTAGCGGATTTGATAAATAACATAATTCACAGTCTTGGGACCAGGATTGATGAAGGGATTAGAGTACTAGGTCATGATATCCAATGGCGATCGCTCTTAGAAAATGCAGAAAACGTTCTCACTCAAAGGCAAATATGGAACTATTTGTCTCCTGGAGCAACTTGGATTACACCGGGAGGTTTACCTTACTCCTTACTCCTAATTAATCTTTTCCTATTTGCATCTTAGAACTGCCATCTTCCGTATTTTTCAATTACATGGGTTTCGTTTTGCTTTTCGATAGACAAAGTAATTAAAACTGAATAATAACCCAATAACGCTTCGATGATTAAAGATTAACAACGAAGCAATCAGCAACCAATAACCTGCCAGCGGAATAAGGAGAGGCAGAAGAATAGGTGGATCTCAACCTAAGCAAAATGAGTGTTCGTGCCAACGTTGATTATTAGCTTCTTTAAAATTGTCGAAAAATCATAATTATTTGATCATTTCCTTGGACATTAACAGACCCAATTTGGGCTCCATGGAGCGAATAAATAGAAAGATGCACCACGATCTGAACAAATCACTGACTTCTGCTGCGGTCACCGCGGATCTGGATGATCTTGCCGGCTCCTAACTCGGATTAATGATTCGGACGAGGTAATTCACTAATTCGTTCTGGAAAACAGCTTTCCGGAAAGCATCACCAACGAAAGTCGAAACTAAGGAGAAACCAGGTGCATCCGAAAATTCAGTCAAAACAACGTCACCCAGTGGCGGAAGGCACTTTTCCCGAGAGCCAGTAACAAATGTAATTAAGAACGCTCGGTCCAGCAGAAAGCATTCAAATTCAAATTTCTTCGTTATGGCGTTCTGGTTTCCGCTAATGAGATTAGAGACGCCAATTGTGCATTGAATGGACCTGGCCCATTGAACGCGAGTACGGTTGAGGATTGGGCACTATTGCGCTGAGTGAAATATGATGAAAGAACTATTATTCGGAAGTAATGGAATGAGTGGCCGCTGCAGCTAGCCGGGGCCTTCTAAGAAACTTTCGTAATCCGCAGCGAATCCGAACAAAGGAGTCGATAAAAATACCTCATATCTTCGAGGTGTGTCTGTGTGCGGCAGGTCCGCAACTTGTTGTGAGATGTTATCTGCGGCACCGCAAAAATTTCACGGCGATACTTTCTTCAGGGCCGCCCCTGCCGCGCGGAGTGCGGCGGCCCGCGCCAGCTAAACGCGATCGAAGCCTCCCGGATGGGGATCAATCGATACCTCGCCGGTGACTAATTGAGTTACCCAATCAACCAGCATCATGTGTCTAGCGTGTACATAGTTGCGCAGTGCCGAGTGCGTTCCCACTCTCGGAGGCGCATGGCCCAGCATCGATACCATCCATAATTTGATGACTGAAGAAGTGATCAGAATTGCCGGAAAAAGATAAGCTCATCCGAAGAAGCGGCTGCAGCCGCCCCCTCTGCCCTGGCGCTGCAAAGCTCTAGAGAAACTTGCAATCGTATTGTTATTTTGTCAGGTGTACGCTGTGGAGATGCTCTTCCGTGAGTGGCGGCCGCGCGCCCCGGCCCTCGCGCCGGCAAGGGGGGCCAAATCTTTTTCGGATTTAGTGCCGTGAAGCATTAATTTTCTTCTAAAATGATTTCTTTTTGTACTATGGGAAAGGTAAACAACAAAAGAAATTCCTCGCGGAGTTTGGGCATGGATGGTGTCGAAATGGCTTGCAAGGTGGGGACGAGCTCTGATGGATTCGTGGAGCTGTGGCTTCCCTGTTCTGCATAGCCTAGTCTTTAAAAACACCTTGTCTGCGAGGAAAAATTGTCAAAGCGTTTAGTTCCAGACGGATGATCACTTCGCGGAGCTCTTAGAATAAGATTCATCTCTGTTTGTGGTATTACTAAATTCAGTGTCGAAAATGAAAGTTCTGTTCACGTCTTGTTGCCTGCTGTTTGCGCTGGCTATAGCGGAGGAGCAGCCCTCGGTGTTGCAGGAGTGCTTCGATCAGGATTCAATTTCCTGCGTCCAGCTCACGGTACGATATTAATGGTTGTGTTGCAGAGTGATTCCCAAGTGATTTGTTGTGGATTACCAGTGAACTGTATTCCTTTTGATGTGCAAATTGTAGTTAGTTTACCATAAAATGATGCACTCCACATTTACCATTTACCATTTACCAAGGACTTGTTTGAACGAAACTTGCACAATTCAGTTGTTTGTGATTACGAGTGACTGCCTTTGGCTAAGAAGACGTTTTTCAACTGCACAGTGATCCCTCTGATGTTTGCTATTTGTCTCTTTCAGTTTTTCCGTCAAGCGAAAGAATTTTTCGATAAACCAACGGTTGAATTTGTGGGAGGATTATCTTTAACGAAAACTGCAGAAGGTCGACAGGCTAAGGCATTGGAAGATAATGCCATTGCCGTAGAAACCGCGAAATCGGTCGATGAAAGGAATACCCAAATCCAAAATTACTTGTTCACCGAGCTCAAGAATTTCTTCCAAGAGCGGTCCTTGAACTTCAACTTCGCCAACGCCGCCCGAAGCATCTCGAACGCTATTCCTGATGATGTCAAGGCCGAAATGCGAGGTTTGGTCGAAGAAGGTCGTCTGAAGAAACGAAAATTGCTCCGCAAGTTGATGCCGATCCTCATGGGACTCAAGGTTAAGTTCGTCGCTCTCGGAGTCCTTACTCTCTTCGGACTGCTCTTCATTGCCAAGAAGGCTCTCGTCGTTTCATTCATTGCATTGGCTTTGAGTTTGTTCTCAGGACTCTCAGGACTGTCACAGAAATCCGGCGGTGGCCTAGGAGGAGGTCTATTCAGTGGCTTAGGAAATCTATTCGGAGGAGGTGCAGGAGGCGGATACTCAGCAGGTGGCGCTGGATGGGCTGGCAATGGAGGCTGGTCATCGGGCGGTGGTTGGTCTGGCGGTAACAGTGGCTGGGACTCACATGGAGCCTACTCATCCCCCGTCGCACAAACTGTTGCCTATTCGGGCCACAAACAAGTTCGTCGCCGATAATGCCTTCATCCAAAGCCATATATTACGTTCGATTTAATTAATTTATTTAAATTATTATGCAAAGATTGTTGATAGTTATGTTTTGTCCTCCTTAATTTATTATCGAGTTATTAGCGCATGAAATTCATATTTATCTATATACAGAAAAGTGAAAAAAACGGAATTCTTTTATTCATCTTTCTAAATCCGCTTCGCTTTGTTTCTAAGCTGTTACCATTTTCGTAATCACGTACGCATCTATTCTACCTCATAAGTATCTTTTCCATTATTTCCACGATTACACAAACAGATTGAGACAATAAACCTGCACGTGTACGCGGTTATTTAGAAAACTGGCGGATTGCTTACTGGTTTCAAGATGGGAAGGTTGACGCTGAGCAAGAGACGAAATTTCGCGGCCACCTCTGGTAAGTAGCTTATCTCCGCGGAAATCGTGTAGTGGACGTCTGCCGAGCACTTGCTGAGATCAGTTGCAGCCAGGTAAATGATGATGCTCCCATAACTTGGACATAAATAGTTGTAATTATTTGTAAGTTTTACTGCCTGTTACGTAACTCCGTGTGTACATACATAACTGTATATTTACTGCATGGCTGCTACATGAACTGATTTGCTTTGGGCTTTTGACCGCTTGTGTACCTACATTGGGAAATTTTGGAAATGACTAAAAATGAGCCAGTTTCATTCGCAACTACAGATCATGTCCATGCGTCCATTTAAGCTATTACTTCGAGCCAGGTACGGTTCATTACTACAGCATCATTGTCTCCGAGGCATTGAAATGAACTGCGGATGACCTGCTTCGAATAGTTGACTTTAGTTATTGACAAATTGGTTTCGCTTAGTTGCCAAAATGTTTGCAAATAGAAACTTTGCGAAAAATGGGGACAAATATGGAGAAGTCTCGGTTTCTACTTCGTGAGCGTGGTGGAAGCTACACATTTATCAGATTGCAGACGTCACCTTTGATTTTATTGTTCTGTGAAATCAAGAGCGTAGAAAGTTGCTGATGCTTAAAATGCATAAATACTGCCATGAAATGCAGCATCGAGAACATTTGTGTCGATGGCTAACGAAATGCTAATTTGCAATTCTCATGTCGACAGCTACATATACACATACGCTGCAATCTTCCGTTTCACCAGCGGCAACCAGCAAGTGGATAATCAAATCTGAGTGGATCGCCGGCATCATCAGTTCAGTGCCGTCTACCCCGATATTCCAGCACCCATTATTCATCAAATAGTCCATTTTCAAAATAAATGGCAGTTTGAAGTGCAAATACTACAAAGCTTAGAGGTCTAGCAACCGAATATGTCTTCTGCCATATTTTCGACGGATTAAGCCATGAAGTATCTAATGCGGTTGCAGTAATTTTTCCGAGGAGAATTGCCTACATACATTTTTCAAACCTGCAATTCTCGCAATGGACTTTACCGAACCGAGGGTAGACTACTGAGTTTATAATAAAACCCACACAGATCAATGAGAGCGTATGTGAATACGTCTCATAGTCTGGATAACGGATGTTAAAAGTTTCACAAACCTGAGAAGTAACTTACCAAAAGATACAAATGAAACTGACGAATTCAAACTAGGAATCCAACTGACGAAAAAACAGTGCATTTGCCAATTGGTTATCATTCACAGAACCATGTTATGGCAGTAAAATTTGCAAGAATGCCGAAAAGAATATTCGAGAGAAAAGTTGACACAACTATGGGAATGGGAAAACTTACCTACGGCAACGAATAAAAGGGGAAACAAGCTGGCGATTCAGGTTTCCCGATTTGAAAGGTTTATGAAAGGTTTTGTGTATTTGGTTTATAAAGACATTTGAATGTGCATTTGTCCCATTAGTACCACATTCAGGTGATATTGCCATTAAAGTCTTGAATTTGCAAAGAAGCGGCAACTTTGACCTATTATAACTTGGTTAGTAAGTTAGTTAAGTTCATGCTCTATGTTATACCCTATATTGTTGCCGAATCTCGTGATGCTAGAATTAACTTAAGGGGGTTTTTGCAGTCAACTACTAGAAATTATAATAATATATTATTATAAGCTTTATTTAAACAGACATCGGCATGGAGGGTATTTTGGAGCCTAGGCACCATATAGTGGCTGCCTCTTGATTGTTTTCAGATTTTTCGGTTTGGTATTTTCTGAGAGTGGGTCCGTTAAAGAAATGATCCCTTTCGACCCCCCGACAACAAATATCAAAACCACCTATCCAACAAATATCAAAACTCAAACCAGCTTCGAAAAGTACTAATGAGGACCTTTCATTTGATACCCCATGTGATAATATTGGATGAAAAAAAAGTTTACACCCCCTTTTTGCATGTATGGGAATCTCCCTTTAAATTCGACACAGAATTATGTAACTCACTGTATACGTGAGCGTTCCACAGTTCCCACTTTTCACCAAATTTGGTGTGAATCGCTAAAACCGCCTCCAAGAAAAGCGTGTGACGGACAGACAGACAGTAAACCGATTTGAATAAGATTTTGTTTTATACAAAACCTTAAAAAGAGAACTGGAAACTAGCAAAATAGGTGCGTTCGGATTCTGGGAGTCATCAAACCATGAAGTCACCCGGAGTAGATGGCATCTACCCAGGACTACTCCAGAGAGGGCTAGAAATCATCTTAGAGTCTCTTCTCGTCTTCACACTAAATCTTTCATACCAATTTGTCTAATATCGTTTGCGCTTAGAGCGGTAGAGGCTGTCGTAGGCAACTACATATATTGGAACCAACTTTCTAATGCGTAATCCCCTACATCAGTGTCAACACGCTTACCGGGCAGTTCAGTCAACCGGAATTGCTGGATACTCTAGGTTCCAAACCATGTTGGGTTGAAAGACAATAAGGGAGCCGTTAAACTGGCCAGGAAGGTAGCAAGAACACGTCTACACGGATCAGAACCCTTCTGTGGAACCGGAAACAGGTTCGTGGATATGCCGTTAAAAAAGAAAAGGAATAGCTGAGGGAAATATACAGGGCGTGCCTACTAGGAATGGAGCAGGCCAAGGCTCTTATGTGAAGGCACGAACCCAAGCACACAAAGAACTGTATAAACCTCATCAAGAAGAATCTTTGCATTTCCCCTCTTCGCTAGTATGTGAACCCTAAAAGTGCGTATTGTAGACAGACATGTGGAAAGACAGATAGTAAGCCGGTTTAAGTAAGATTTTGTTTTCCCGCATAACCTTAAAAAGATTATTTTACCGGCGGAAACAGTAGTTGATTATCGCAATCAAGCACGAAATGTCAAGCCAAATATGGAAAATATTTCAAGATTCCGAACAAGTTTTTCTAAGCGCCGGTTAGATATTATTTTCAAAGGCGGGGAAAACGGCACATGTTATATTTCCCAAATTTGCTTACATATAGTATGAACAGACGAACCAAGAAACTGGTGACCGAGAGTCGATGGAGGCAGAGGCGACGGCATCAACAACACCACGCTACATTGCAGGCAACAGTTTCAGTACTCGCCGAAACACTCTTTTCCACCGTCCAGCTAAGGTTTCCGCTAGGGTTCGGGATGAATTCCAAAGAGTGTGTATAGAATTCCCGGAAATGGATTCTTTGCATAGACCAGTATTCAGAGGCTTTATGCATCTCCAGCAACTCCGGGAATTCTATCTCAAATCAATGATGAAATTTTATCTCGACTGTGTGCTGATATGTCGCTGCTGCAACTACAATCACTTGTGTATTGTGGTGCAGTTGCGGCTATCAGATTGCACGGTCAGAAGATTCGCTTTCGCGTTATTGGTTTGAGTGACAAAAGAGATCCACCATGGAAAATTCGTCTGGAACGTCGGCGGGACTCACTAAGGCAGGACATTGCTAGACTGATTCAGATCAGCACTGGCAGTGCCAGCCGACGGGTGAGAAATAAAGTGCAGAGAGTTTACCGGAACTATGCCATCCCTTGTGAGACACCCGCAGTTAAAATTCTGGACACACTAAAACAGAAACTTTCTGTCATATGCAGTCGGTTATGACAGTATAGCGAATGCCATTCCAGAAGTGTCCAGAATGCAACATAGGCGAGGAACCAGCGGAGTTTTTTCAGATCTCTTAACGAATCCCAACAGAGCGTCAAGACCGTGCAATTTTCGGTAATGGAAGCGAAAGAATACTGGGGTTACTCGGCCAGCATGCTGAGCATGCTGAGGGGATTACCACCGAAGGCACCCACCATGCGAATACGCCTGGTATGAATGAAGTTTGAAGAGCTATAAACAGTTCGAAGAACCGGAGGGGCCCAGGTGTAGATCCGGTACAGAATTTTTGCTATAAGAAATTTCGCAGCATACACAGTCTGTGGGCACACAGCATAAATGAGGTCATGAGTCGGCCGGAGGAATTTCCACCCTTTCTCACTGCTGGGATTAGCTACCGCAGACACAAGACCGATTACTTGCTTACGAACCCTCTACAAATTCATTACGTCTATTATTAGTGGAAGGATCAATGCGCACCTCGAGACCAACAACATTCTGCCCGAGGAGCAGAAAGGCTGCTGAGTTGGATCAAGAGGTTGCAAAGAGTAACTCATCATCGACCCGGTAGTTGTAGGACAAGCAACTAGAGCCCAGAGAAACCTCTTTAATTGCTATACCGTTTATGTCAAGGCTTTCGATGGCGTCCCGCATAACTGGCTAATCCCCCCCCCCCCCCAAAATGGCTCTGGCAAGAACAGGGCGGAATTTAGGAGATCCACTGCATAGTTGTAGGCTGCTTGCAGGAAGGGTTGTGAGTTCCATCTTGCTGTATGCAGTCCCAGTTTGCATATTTTAGCTACCGTACATGAATTGACTGCAGTCAACCGAAGAACAACTTTAAGTACGTGTTTCAGATGAATGGTACCGATTGACATTTTGGCAGTTGAAACGATGAACATACTCTCGTAGAGGATCCAGCGTACGTATTTTCTTTCTTATATAAGAAGGATTTGGATACGATCAATTCCATGATCGCAATGCGAAAATCGGAAGGGGCGAAAAAGGTGGAGTTACTCTCCATCGATTTTAATAAGATTTTGTTTTACAAACAACAAATCGACGAACCGGGAGCTGGACGAATTTCTTATATGAGAATATTCAATTCATTTGTGCTTAGCTCCAAATGTTTATGCATTTATGTTAGCTTGTCAGACTATTCACTTCATCGGTATGAAGAGTATTTTGAGTCCTAGATACTATGTGCATGGTGGGAAGTTTCTTAAAATTTGTTCTACCCAACACCTCAACAAACAAGTCAAAAACCGGAAGCTCAACCCTTCAAGCATGAAAGATTTGGTGTGCTTCTTTTGCAAGAACATTTTTGTGTGAAACTGTTCCCTTCACACGTAATTTGTTATGCGTTTACCACAGAGATTAATCGCTTTAGTATGATATTTATGACTAGTGACAAACAAATTTGGCATTTTGTTAGCAATAGTCCACCAAACCTGGTAGCATTAGTTCTTTATAATATAGCCTGCATTACTACAATTGGATGATTCTAGGATCAACTTAAGGCAAATTTCCTGTCAATTCCTAAAAAATGTGGCAATAATAAATACAGCAATACACTATTATTGACTGAATTTAATTAGATGATAACATAGGAATGCAGCAAGGTCAAAGTCATTTGATTTCTGGCAATGCAGGTGAGACGAGTCTACAAAGTATTGCAAGCACAAGCTCACTCTGAGCTTTAGGGTATGGCTTCAGTGTAAACATGGCGAGGCCAACTACCACATTATTCAGTTCCTCACTGGACACGGTGGTTGCTACAGGTAATATCTGTATTGCTTTGGGTTGGGAAAGAATATGAATATGTATATAGGCCCTTAGTTTGTCAGACTGTTCACTTTATTTTTGCACCGATATATGTGAGTATATATAAATAGAATATACTTCACGCATTAGATTTCATGCGTAAAAGAATACTATAACTGACAGAGTAGAATTTCCCTTCGTCTTTCCTTCCAATATTATGCGCTTTAGATTGGTTTACAAATTTTATTAAAACTGGTCAACTGTCTGTCTGTCTGTCCGTCACACCAATTTTCTCA
The DNA here is from genome assembly GCF_905115235.1 of Hermetia illucens. Taxonomy (NCBI): domain Eukaryota; kingdom Metazoa; phylum Arthropoda; class Insecta; order Diptera; family Stratiomyidae; genus Hermetia; species Hermetia illucens. The sequence goes on along the minus strand of NC_051851.1, from coordinate 99,930,238 downwards.
GGAACGGTTACTCCTATTAACACAAAATTGAATTAAAAGTTGGGAATTGTGAATCCTCTTGTATTCTCTAGATGCTACATCTTTCTACGCGGAATTCAAGGGGGTCCTCATACAGGGTGCGGCAGAATAACTTCCTTTTTTCAAAACTCAATAAAAGCTATTGTATGCATCGGAAAATATTTATTTATTTTTTATAACGTAGGTATATGTCTAAAGTTTTTATTTACATTGTTTTGAAGATCAAATCTGTTAGGTGACGTCCCCCATTCTCCATACATTGCGTAAACCGATTGCTGGTGTTTGTCATGACTCTTGTTAGCATAGCAGGTGTTATGTAGGCAATTTCTTCTTGGATGTTGGTCTTCAAATCTTGTAGGGTTCTTGGACGGTTCACATAAACACGGGATTTCAAAAAACCCCATAGAAAAAAATCACAAGGGGGCAGATCGGGAGAGCGTGCCGGCCATTCCAAATCGCCTCTAATTGAGATAAGGCGCTCTGGAAAGTGTTCCCTCAAAACAGCCATCGATGCTCTTGAAGTGTGTGCTGTTGCACCGTCTTGTTGGAACCAAGTGTCCCCCAAATCCAAATTTTCTAGCCGTGGGAAAAAAAATTCTGTAGCATGTTTACATACAGGTCCGAATTCACTATCACTGTAACCTCATTTTCCTCAAAAAACCAGGGACCAATAATTCCAGCTGAGGAAATTGCACACCACACTGTGACTTTGGGTGAATGCAAAGGCTTTTGATGCAATTCTCGAGGGTTGGTGTCAGCCCAGTAGCGCATGTTTTGTTTGTTAACCGACCCACACAAATGAAAATGGGCTTCATCGCTAAAAAAACAATAGCACCGTCGGGAACGACATCAAGAAGAAGCTTACACGCGTTCATCCGAGAATTGAAGTCACGTTCTGAAAGTTCCTGCACTATCGCCATCTTATAGGGATGAAAATGAAGATCATCACGAAGAATTCTTCTCACAGAATGATCGGATAGTCCAAGGGCAGATGCGTGTTTGCGCGCAGAACGCCGTGGCGATCGCAACATTGACGCTCTCACTGCTTCAATGTTCTCAGGTGATGTAACGGGCCGAGGGACTCCAGTTCTTCCTTTTGTCGTACTTGCAGTTTGTCTGAATGTAGTGACCCATGTAACAATTGATTTGCGGTCTGGGACGGGAGCCAACGGGGCTAAATTAAAGCGATTCCGAAATGCACGCTGTGTTGCAATAACCGAACATCCGCTTGAAAAGTAAACCTCAATGGCAAAGGCACGCTCCTCACTATTCCAACGCATGATGGCGACTGAACCTTGTCGGGACAAAACTTTACAGTATCCCCTCTTGAACGAGACCACTAGCGCTCCGCTATGACATCAACTAACTGAGTGGCGCGCATTTTAAAAAAGGAAGTTATGCTGCCGCACCCTGTATATTCAAAGGGGAATAACGAACTTTTTTTCACCGAATATAATTGTGTGTGTAAAGGTCTTTATTAGCTGGTCTGAAATTGACTACAGGCGCTGGAAAAAGATCATTTCTATCAACGACCTTTCTCTGAAAGTATTTAACCGAAAAGCATGGTTAGACCGGCAAGGGTTTCCGAAAATCACGATCACCAGATAATGTTCTTTGCAATGAAGTTGTTGACGCCAATCACACGATTTCTCTTGTGGAAGGTGGGTTGAGATTCGTCAACAGCTTTACTTAAATATTGGGGATCTCGCTCCTTTAGTCAGATTTTCTTTTACAATACCCATCCTTTGGACAGAACAGTTTCGAAATCGAATCTGCTCTCTATCAATTCACGCTTCGCCACCAGCTCCTTACATTATTATTATTATTAGTCAATATGTTAGCCACATAATGCTTATAATTTGGCATGACATGTTTTTTTTTCGGGTAGGGTAGGTGAATGCATTTACGCACACAGTGTTGGACTCCCGGTTCGATATATCGTCGGAACACCTCGCCATCATCACAGAGCTGGCCTGGAACCGTTTGTCACATTACTTCGGGCTAGTCCCCGAACTCTCCCGCCTTGCGGAGCCTTCAAAGCAGGGAATTCTTTTCACCAACGGGAGGGGAGAGGAGGAAGGGAACTGTCAGTTCAAGGAACCCCTGCCATTCGGCTCTTCCCGCGGTCGAGCTCTATCTTCTTTGCAACGAGAAGGTCCCGAACGTAATGGATTCCACCTGTCAGCGCTCCTCAGCATCTCTTCGACAATGTTGTCTGGAGAGATATCTCTGTGTTTAATTAGAGCTGCTGACGAACCCCAGCCCACCTTCTACAAGAAAAAAAAGTGTGGTGGGCATCGTCCACAACTCCATTGCAAAGCACACAATCCGTAAGGTAACACTGAAAACTTCCATGCCCACTTAAAGATTGGATAAGGAAATAGTCAGTTTCACCATGCTTCCGATTCACCCACGCACCTAAGTTGCCGATCAGCCGCGCAGTCCATCTGCCTCTAGTTTTATTTTGCCACAGGAGTTGCCACTCGTCTAGAATGCGTTGCTATTCTTCGCGAACAACCACCTCCCTTGGCTCATCTCCCTTGCGCTTGTGTGTGGCCTGACGCTCCTTAGCAAGAAGGGCAACGGAAAGCTCCCCGTCTCTGTATTTGCACGAGAGGTTTACGATATACCTCTTTGTTAAGAGCGTCATCCCATACCTATGCGCCGTAGAGCAGGATAGACTGCATTGAACTCTTCAGAAGACGTCGCCTGCTAGACGTAGGATCTCCAATGTTTGCGATTTGCCTACTTAACGCCGAAACTCCGGCTGCAGCCTTGTTCACTAATGCTTTGATTTACTCAAAAAAACTCATCTTTGAGTCAAGAGTCAACCCGAGGTACTTTACCGCAGATTTTGACTCGATTATCGACTCGCCGAACGATATGAGATGCAAGGTCGGAATTCTCTTTTTAGTCAGGATGACCACTTCCGTTTCTTCCAGGGCAAGGTTGAAACTATGAGTAGTTATTCATCCGCATACCCGTCGCATCAATATACCGAGTCTACTTTGCGCCTGTAAGACAGTGCGTCCAGCACCAAGCGCCGCGACTTCATCTGCGTAACCGACCAGGCGCGACTCTTCTGGCATGTCCAGTTTAAGTAGACTATCATAGGTAGCGTTCCAGGGGTCCGGCCCTAGGATGGATCCCTGTGCTACCCCCGACGTGACTTCCATCCTCCTCTGACCATCTAGTGTTTCATAGACCAGGGAGCGGTTCCTGAACATTCGTAAGAGATAGTTCGGCACGTGCAAAGTATTGTCTAGTGCGTGTAGAATGTTTCTCCATCTTATAGAATTAAAGGCGTTTCTGATGCTAACCGTTACAAGGAGTACCACTCGCCCAGTTCGGCAGCTATGTACTTCCGCTAGTCGAACGGCGTCCACGACTTGCATGGCAGCATCAATTGTGGATTTCCCTGCTCTAAAACCAAACTACTGGGGAGATAAATCTCCGGCAGAGCGTATCAGCGAGTCTACTTCTCATGAGCGTTTCGAGCACTTTCCCACCAGTGTCAAACATACACAGTGGGCGGTATGAAGACGGGGTCGCCTTTCCCTTTATGGATCAGCGCAAGCCTCGCCACCTTCGAACGAGCAGGGAAAATGGCCTCTTTAAGGGAAGCGTTGAATATGCCGAAATGTAGGTCTGGCCGGTGTTGGAATACCAGTTTGCATACATCTGATGGAATATCTTCGGGCCCTGGCGCCTTCTGGCTTTTCATAGAGAGGACTGCCTGTTCCAACTCTTTTATAGAGAAAAGTGGACAATCTTCTGCGCTCACCGCGCCGACGTCATCATCCCATATGGGGTGCGCAAGGAAGGGTGCCCTTACAATGCGGTCCATCTGCTCGGCCTTAAGTGAAAAGGGTTTCCGCAGAGCCCCGATTTTTCGGGTTACCAGTTTGTAACCGAGTCCCCACGGATCCCAGTGCGCTTCGTCGACCAGATCTTCCCAGCAGCGAGCTTTGCTCTTGTTTATTGTGCTGCCGAGTCTCCTTTCGGCTGATTAGTACTTCGTTATTATGGTACATGCCTCCTCCCGGTTGCCTAGACGTTGTGTTAAGTGGCGGAGCCTGTGGCACTCCTTCCGGAGCACTTCCCGGTGTTCACTTTCGCGACGTTCCATGCACAGAAAGATCGCCGGGGTGACGCACACCGAGAGTTTGTGTCCATCACTTCGAAAGCAATGTATTGGTGGTCACTTCTCGAGAAGTCTTCCAGAACTCGCCACCCGTCCACCAGCGACACCAGTGATTCCGACGCGAAAGTTACATCTGGAATGCTTCCCTCGGAGCCCGGGCGCTGGAACGTTGAAGTGAATCCGGTGTTTAGAATTACCAGTCCTGATCTCGCTGCCATTTCCAGAATTCGTTTCCCACTAGAATCTGTGTGAGGGATGCCCTATTTAAGTACCCTCGCGTTGAAGTCAGCCCCGAAAAGGATCCGCCCATCCTTGCCTAAGATAGCATCCTCCAAAGCATCAAGCCTCCGACGAAAGTCCGGCATCCCGCTGTGTGCGTAACGCTCTTATCAATCGTGCCACGGTCCCTGCATAGGACGCAGCTTTCCTTTTCATTGCAAGGGTTCGCTTTATGGCCTGCCTGACCGCATTTACGGCATGTTGCCCTTCTGTGAGGTCCCCGACAGTTTGCAGATGTGTGCTCATAATCCAAACATCTGTAACATTTGGTTGGGGCGGCCCGGATTCGTATCGTACACACTGCCCAACCAATTCTTATTTTCCCGCTGTTTAGCTTATTGCTCGGCAACTTCCACCACAGCGAGTTTTTGGCCTCGAGAGTTCCCAGAGGTGATACCAATCCGAACATTTGTTACCTCCGGGCATTCGAGTTTGATGGCCTTTTCTACCTCGTTCTTTTCCGTGAAACAGTCAAGGTCTCGGATTTCCAAAGAACACGAGGGTTCCAGACTGGAAACTAAAGCTTTTTCTCCCAGAGGCCCCTTGACTGCTTCACGGAACGTGACTTTATTTATAGTTTTCTCGCCCAGTTCGGCTAAGTCCCCACCACTCTTCGCTTTAGAAATGGAAGACATTTTTGCTCCGTTATCTTCGGGTTTAATCTTGTAACGAATTTCACTGAGAACTTCCGCCAAATTCTTGCCTTCCGTCGGCTTAATAAGCAAAGCTAGCGGTCTAGTCCTCCTTCAGCTCCTCACCTTTTCTTTTGGTGCTCCGTCCTTCGTGTCAGCCTTAATTTTAGGCAGAGGTTTTTCTGATAGCGCGACGTGTTGTAGTCTTTTTTTCCTCTTCGCCTTCTTCCTTTGAACCCTGGAGAGTACCTGGGTGAAGTCTCCTTTAGATTGAAGTAATAAAAACTTGTTGTTTCTTTTTCGTTGGTGTGGATATTTATTCTTGCAAATACCGATATTTCGGGAACCACTTGTTCAGTGTTCAGTGCTAACAAGTTTAAACTTGTTAGCACTGATGAAGGGAACAAGTGGTTCCCGGAATATCGGTATTTGCAAGAATAAATATCCACACCAACGAAAAGAAACAACAAGTTTTTATTACTTCAATTAATTAATCGTTGGAAACACCGCATAATTTCACTCAGACTCCTTTAGATGCCACTTCCTCCTTTCGTTTATTACTAAGTTCGCTCTGCAATGGGCTGTCAGCGATCCGTTTGGTACTCTTGGTGTTCTCGTCGAGAAGCGCAGTTGTTTCTTCTGTCTGTGTCTTACTTTCCCGCCTATAGTATGAAATCCTGTCCAGGAGCTCCTCCAGTTCTATTAGCCGGTTTTTCACCCCCTTGCCGACGTTTTTTTGGAGAACGTCGCAGATCGCATGTGCTTCACAACTGCCGTTCATTTCTTAATCAACCTTTCCGCTTCAACTTGCGCCAGAGTAGTCGACAGTCCTCCCACTCGGCTTATATTCGAAACCATTTGATTAGTTTCGGCAGTTTTCACTGTGCTTCTTTCCCCAATTATAGCACTGTGTGGTATGGTCAGGGTTCCTATCTGCGTTGCAGGTGCCCCATCACTCGGCTATCCTCTATCAGTCTGCGCGTCCCGATGTCTCGTCGGGTATTTCAGCCCTTGTTACGTCCTTCGCTGGGCGCTGGGGTGAATGGCGCATTTTCGTGCTGCGAAACCAGCTCACTCTGCACTTCCACTATCTCCTTGTTTCGTTTGTTTTTATTCTCCATTTAAGTTGTTTACACGCGCATCGTGTGCAAGGGAGCGGGCCGCAATAGTCAAGAGCGGGTATACCCTCGGGGACAAAGCCCCTACCCCAGTTCTCTGGGGCCTAACCTACGATTAGCTGATCCCGGAACTCACGGACAGATCAGCGCTCGCTCGGGGCAAGGCGGTCTACTAATACCGGTTCAATGCACTTGACCAAAGTCCCGGGGGGGCTGGCTCCTGATAGACGTCACAACTCCCACCTTGGCAGAGCTCGGCTCACATCACCCCATCGACGTGGACAAGGAGTTGTCGACGGCTCCGGGGACTCGCAGTATGTCCCGGCGTGTATCGGTCATTAGCAGTTCGCTCTTCACCGAGAAACTTTCTCGAGGCTACTACATAGTACGCAAATATTATGCCAGCTAGGGGGTCAGAACTACTTGCTCGGGGACCACACTCCCCGTATCATGAGTGACCCGTGAAGGATCGTTGACGATCCCTGGCATTAATCCCCGAGCAAGTACACAAACATTTCCTTCCAAGCATTCATGATAAATTACCAATTACCTTAACCATTCGACTAAGATGTGGAACATTAAAAGGCCCTCCAAGAGATATGAATACTTTGCGTAGCTATCTAACCTAATTATAATACGTTCATTATAGCCATTCGTTAAGATCAACACCAAAAAGTCTAATGTACTTTTTAAGGCTTTGTTTGTAAAATAAAACCTTATTAAAATCGGTTCAATGTCTGGCTGTCTGTCTGTCCGTCTGTCTGTCTGTCACAGGCACTTTTCTCAGAAACGGCTATACCGATTGACACGAAATTTGGTGAGAAGGTGGGACCTGTGGACCCCCAGACATGCAGTGAGTGATATCCTCCTACGTTGAGATTTAAGGGGGTCCATGTAAAAGGGGGGTGTAAACATTTTTTCACGAAATATAGTCATATCAAATGAAGGTCTTAATTAGTACTTTTCGAAGTCGGTCTTAGTTTTGAGATTTGTTAAAAAGGCGGGGAGTGGGAGGGGTGCGAAGTGATGATTTCTTTAACGGACCCATTCTCAGAAACTACCCAACCGAAAAATCTGCTTCTGTACGGTGCCCAGGCCTAAAAATACTCTCCATATCGATATCTGTTCAAATTAACTTAATAATAGCATATCACCATATTTTTGGGAAAATTGAGTAAAACCCCCCTTAAGTCTATTTCAGACTTATAGAAGTTGGTAGTAGTATAAAATATAATATGAAGCTTATTATCCCCAAGTTTGATCAAAATCATGCTGTTAGTAACAAAGTTACAGTAGCTCAAAGTTGTCTTTACCGTGTAAATTTACAACCCAAAGTACTAAATCTGACATGCTAAATGCATATTCTTAACGGGCTACGTAGAAATGGGATAGTTCTACACTCAAATATACTCACACAAGAAGCAACAAAACCATTCATACCTGAAGCGCCCAGCTTTCGGTTTCCCGACTTGTTTGAGTATGAAAGTGTTGTCGTTGATTTTTTACATAGGAGTATTTGGCTCCATGATGTTTCCATGTTTACATTGATTACAGTGTATATACCTTGAACATACCCAGTAGAGAGAGTAGAGAGATACTGATATTTTATTTCTTAGTGAACGCGAAAGGAGCAAATTTGACCCACTATATATATTTTTTAATAATAGTACGATTTCCACCAAACTTTACGGTATGGTGCCTCCTATTCACACCTAGCTTACTGCATAATTTAATAGATCTAAGATGAACTTCAGGGGGTTCTTGGCAAATTTCTTCTATATAAAACTAAACTATCATTAACTTTATTTGAGTAGTGACCTCAAGGGAGAGTATTTTGGGGCTAAGAAAGGGTCCTCGAAGTAATTGTCCCTTTTTCGACCCTCGCACTCCCTCCTTTTGCAACTAATGTTAAAACCTATATCTAACTCGCAAAGTACTAGTCGGGACCTTTCACTTGACACCCTGGATGAACAAAACCTTAAAAATGACGGTTACCTTCATATATTAGAGGAAAACATTAAGGAGATTATGGGAAAATTTTGCAAGGCCTATGACTATTTTTTAAATCCTGTAACTTCATCCAGTTATTTCAGAAAATCTCATTGGCTCTGAGTGTGTTTTTCTACACCCGGAGACATGACTGACGGCAAGTTATTCCACACCTACAGGTGAGAAGTCGTATATTTACTCAAATTCACCACTTGGTTGTTTTACGTGAGTACCCGTTATGTTGGCATAACACCACGGTCTTCTTAAGCCACATATGGATTTTATGACCACAATTAGATCCCATGCAAGACCTAATTACAGCCATCAAACGGCACCAAATTTTCCTAACCTAATTTTTCTAGAAATTATATGGTTAGATTTTAAAGTAAAAATCTTGAAAAGTGGTGGAGTTACGCTACACGTTAGTTTGAAAAATCACGTTGCGGGAAATTACTTTTCAAATTTTGACACGTTTATTTGCATATTTTTTTCGCGTTTATTTGCAACCTCAGGACCGTAAAGTTGCCCTTCTATTTTATCGCTTCTATCCATGCTTACTAATAGAATCTACAAAATAAAATAGAATTGTTTTTTTTCTCAAACGGGATATATTATTTATTTGTATATATGTGAGTATTTCGGGCATAAGTTGTGCCCTTCTTCTGTACCTGATCAACTAAGATACTAATTCCTATTCTGCTCTATTAATATTAACGATGAGACCTATAATTGCTAATTGATTACTTAATTAAAGATCGTGGTGACCCTGATGTTGCCCGATGTCTCTCTTGCAATCTCTCCCAGAAGCTACAATTGCACGTTACCTGTGTCATGTTTAGATGATTCATCCTGTTTCCGGGTCGACTTTCAGGCACTACGTACCTCTTTCTCTGCATCATGCCACAGTTATCAGAAAATCACGCTCGGGGTGGTATAGGCGGAACTCGAAATTTTTGTGTTTTACTATTTAATGTACAGTTGGCAAAAGTGAAATCCGGACACTATTGCATGCAACACATAAGAGCTCAGAAAGGGGATAAAAGGAGTTGTATGCGTTATAGATCCTTCGCAGGGCAGTGGCACAGATTTGACCAAACATTAGATACAGTCGACTGGAATTTCTCTCCACTATTCGAGAAGACGTTCCATTAAGTATTTTTTGTTCGAATTGGGACTATAAAATTGAACTCCGAGGATTGTGGAGAGGTTTTGAATAGCTTCGCACAGTTGAACGCTACTACATGCTTGCTTTTCGGCGGCTAATGCGGGGCGAACGGTGTGGGCAATGTGGTATTCGTATTTTTTTGAAACTAGACGTGATGGATTTATTTTAAATATTTTCCGCCCTCAGTTGTAGTATAAAAAAATATAAATTTTGCCGAAAGTAAATCCGTGTAAATTAGTGTAGTTTTATCACCATTTAATGCTCCCTCAGTTTATTCTCTTTCTTATTCATTAGTCCACGATGGTACCGTTGGTCGAAGTAAACTGAACATTGAATTGATGGTTAGAAATTACTTAGGAGTGAACGAGCTCTTACGATCCATTCATTGCAGTTCTTTTATTTCATCTTTAGCCCTGGGCTTTGGGTGATTTTTAACTACACGCTGTTGTTCTTGGCCTGGTAACCTAAAAATGTCTCACCAATGAAATCACTTGTTATGCAACAAACCTTGGGTTTGCCTTAGCTTTTGTGAAGCACACATGATGAAAGACATATTTGAAATAAGTTTTCCAGACTAGACAACAGATCTCAATCTGGAAATAAACGACATTCATTACAGGCTGTTCAAAAAAGATATTTTTCGGATATAGAATATCATACGAGATTACAAGGAACTACCTAATTGAAGTCAGTGATACTTCACGTAATGACAATAAAGAGCTGACCCTATAGATGAAAATTATTGTTTATTGTTTGTTTGTTGTAAGATATTCTATAATGAATATTAACTGGGCTGACTATTGAAGGACATTATATAATACCAGGTTCATCAGGACGATATCGAAATGCATGTCATAATCGAAGTAGCAAGTCAACGTATTTATTTTGCTTCCTGTCCCACGATTACTAAGTTAATAATGATTTTTTTTTTATTCTACCCTTACAGAAAATGTTGATCATTTCGTAACATACATGTTAACCCTTGAACTTATGAAATAGATTACGAACTTGGCAAAGTTTTATACCATGTCCCATTTAGAAATAAAATAAATTGTCCCCAGTTATTACCAAACCAAAATATATTGATAATCTTATTGTTCCTCCTGACGCACGCTATTTGATAGGGCCGCTCCTGTTCTTCGGATTCTTTGCAGTTCACCGGTACTCCTTTCTAGCAGCTGTCGCGAAATTCTAAGTTGATGTTTTTGGCGGTGCTTTACTAACATATTCATTATATACCTTCAAGAGTTTATCCCAATAGTCTTTCCTATACACCTGTCCTCGCCTCGCCAGACCAAAAAGTTCCATCACGCTTGACCACAAAACTTCTCCGAAATATCATGTGGACCAAATAGCGAAAGCCCTTACAGCCCATCGCACCACTCCAGACCCACCCACAGAATCTGTAGTCATTTAACACTTATCCTACCTAACGACCAACCCTCCTGAATACACCAATCTATCAATACTACTTCCTGTCCTCGCTCCCCATTTTTGCATCCCAATCCCATCCTTTTCTCATGAATCAATCGAATCCATAATCCTTTGCCACAATAACAAAAAGTCCACAGGTCCTGATCAAACCCCAATTATAATCCTTAAGAATTGTGTTAAAACCTTTTCACAGTTTTTCAACAATAGCTTTATTACAGCACATTTTCTTGCCCTTCTTTAACCTCTAAACTTTTCAACCAGTATTACAGCACATTTCGCTACCTCATGGAAACAAGCGCACATTGTACGCATCCGCAAAACCCAAGAAACCCCATCCAATCCCAATAGCAACCGGCCAATTTCCCCTAGAAACTCCCATCCATGACTTTATATTTGCCTACATTTCCGACCATGATAACATCCCTAATTTTTAATTCGCAAATAAGAAAGACCATAGTACATCCCATGCCTTCATCATCCTCAAATTTGGCCTGTACAAAAGCTTTAACAACACTATCCCCACCACTGCCTGCCTCCTCCTTTCAATTCAGTATGGCAGGAAGGTCTGATTTACAAACTATCCCACTTCTACAAATTTCACCCTCACCTATGCCAACTTATCACCAACTTCCTATTCATTCGGCAATCCGGAAGTTAGAGTCCTCGACTTCTTATCGGATCCCTACAGTTCCCCTGGCGGCATCCCACAAGGTTCGTTCCTCTCGGCAACCTTTTTCTCCCTTTATATAGCCCACGTCCCACAGCATCATACTTCAATAACCTCTAACTCCGTTAAAACCATCCATTATGCCGATGATTTAATTCTCTACACCACGTCCAACAATATCTGTGTTGCCCGACTAAACCTTTCCAATGAATCATTCAAATTCAACTTCAACTCCGGGAAACTCCTACCTCAACTCCTGGAAACTCCTTCTGAATTCATCCAAATGTCAAGCCATAGTTTTTGTGGTAGGCAAAAAGCACCTTCAAGATGAACTGCGACATCTCCGACCTCTTCATCTAAATAGGCCCGAACTCGATATCCTCTGTTACATCCGCAAAATACCTCGGCATCCATGTGATCCCCCGCCTCATCCCTATTACTCATGTTAACTACATCCTTGTCAAAGCTCGATTGTTATAAGCAACTAATTCGCCCATTAATGTCATACGGCTTTGTTGCCTGGTGCGACTAAACTTCTCACCAAATGAAGCGTCTGCGAGCTCATAAGACGAAATTCCTCCGAATATCCTTCGGCCCATCCTATCCACGCTCCCACCAAGCCATCTACAACGTCAACGCGATTATTATTAAATTAATTTCTAGATAAGACTAAGTCCTTAGAAATACGTTCTAGTATTAAGTTATAGTCATAAGCTTAGATTATATTATATAAGCTTCATAAATTGAATTTGATATCAAAAAACCACCACTCCCATTAGCACTAACTTAAAGATGCTTTATTTCCGGATGACCACTGCTCACTCCATGTTCATTACAAAAGTGCTTTTCATTTGACGAAATAATTAAATTGTTTCAGTTATTCCACCATTACAACATGAAATTTACTAAGACGACGGTTTAACACCTTTTAAGCACCATTTCACTTGAAACCATTTCATGGATTAAAGTGAGCTGAAAGTAATTGGACTTCTCAATGGGTAATAAATGCCAACCAAATGGCCAGAAACCTCGATTGCATCAAGATTACTCCAAGAAGTAAGTCTTGATAATCGCAGTTGTTCGTTTTATAGTGGATTCAAGTGGAGAAAAATTGGTGTGACAAATTTACCATTTCTCTCCGTTGCCGGCTGCAAAATCTTGAAGATCAGCCATAACCATCTTTGCATTAACAGGAAAAGTACTGAGGTTAATGAACACGCTGCAGATGAATCAGCGATTCCGCCAAAGTACAACAATTGACTCTGATTACGTACCGCCTGTTAAGACTTAGATAATATTTGCGATATCATTGTTAGTCGAATTTCTGTAAATTCCAACGATCATTCGGCTGAAGATAATGATATAAATCCCTGACGCAGTTATTCCAGTTGAAAAGTAGCTGCATCGCAAAAAATACTGAGTATCAGTGTGAGCAGATAGCGGTCTAGATGTTTGGCGTGGAGTTTGTATGGAAGCTGCAATTACGGACAGTGCAGTAAGGAGCTGCTCGCTTCTGATATTTGACCTGATTTCTTTCCCAATTAGAATGAATTCTAGCAAATTTGTTTCACTGATGTTTCTGCAAAGAAATTGTGACGATTCAATGGATTGGTCTAGTGGCATAAAAGCTTACATTATTATTATTATTCTGTTAAGGGAAAGTCGCACCGCATCCTTGAAGAACTATTGTGCCCCTTTTACTGGTTATAGTGTACCTGTTGATCATAGTATCTCAAGCAGGCCTGTAACCGTTAGGAACTTTAGTATGTTCCCCACTTCTAGAAGTTTCAGCTTTGCATCTGGTATTAAGTGTTCTCCGAGATGTATCGACCTACTTTGCACAAGTGCCGGACACTGTCCCAGGACGTGCATAGAGGTTTCGTCCTCCTCCTCATAGAACCTGCAGGCAATGTCCGTAGATATCCCTAGCTTCCCTAGGTGGTAGTTCAGCCGACAATGACCAGTGAGAATTCCCACCATGGTTCGAAGGTTGTTTTTGGTGAGGTTTAAGCAATCCTTTGTGCGCATGGGTTCGTATCCCCCAATAAGCACCCTGGACTGCTCCATCCCTGGTAGGCCCGCCCAATATAATTCCCTCAACCGTTTCTCTTCGTTTCTTAGATTCTCTTAAGGGCGTTTATGTGTTGTGTTGTTGTGACCTGACGAAGTTTTCTCAATGTTTTTCCGACAGTTTAGTAAATGTTTATTACAAAACTATTAGCAGAATCAATTAATACATATTGTGGTGTACTTGTAAAAGGTTTTTTTTTAATTGAAAATTGCGGATCTACAGCTGTTCTGATAAGGTGTCTTTTTGGGAATGGTTTACGGTGGACACCTTAACTCGATAACGCTTCATCTGTAGTCAGAATTCACCATCCAGCGGATCAAGCTACCGTTACTTCGGCCGGCCTTTTGGTCATTTACCATCACCTTTGATGTTCAGACCAATCTTCGCAAGTGAATTCTCTTTAGCGCGAGTTGCATGACCACACTCGCGGAAACGCATCTCTCGGAACTTTTCTACGATCGGTGAAACCACATATCCATCGCGAATATCCTCATTTTCGATGTGATCAAAACGTCTTACGTCACTAGTCCAACGTAAAATATGTGTCTCCCTTACCGAAAGATGTCGTTCATTGTCCTATATACTCAGCTAACACTCAGAAGCATAAAGGGCGACAGAACTAAATTTGAAATTTGAGATATTCGTTTATACGTCGATCACAAAGAACACCAGTTGTGGAACGCCACTTCATCCTGGTTGCACTAATGCCTGAAGCAATTTAAGAATGCAGTTCTTCATCGGCTAATAGCATTGGTCCGAGATATTTAAATCGCTCATTTCTGGGCAGGTTACTCTCACTTGCAGTGATAATGCCTATTTCATCGGGATTGGTCGTCAAAAATTCAGTTTTATTCAGATTTAATCTGAGACCGTATTGCAATGAGGCGATCATTCCATTTTTTGGACAAGCTACTCGAGATTATTTTTCCTATTTCCTATTTCCATCATCTACGTAAAGCAGTGTATAGGGCGCTGGACGTTTAATGTCCCGTGTAACGATGTCCATTAACAAAAACAAAGAAAGGTGGTTAGAGGGCGCTTCCTTGTTGAACACAGACACAGATACGAAGCAGTTTTGATTCATCCGTCACACATCAAACTACTACTCTTTCGACCGTAGTAGAGCGATTGAACCTAGTGTTTGAGTTGTCCTGATGCTAGGTGTTGTCGTTAGTAGTTCTGCCGTTCTTCTCAAACTCTACTCGATTCACGGTTATTTGAAGGAGTTCTCGAATACAGTTGACTAGAATAATAATAATCGTTGGCGCAGCAATCCATATTGGATCAGGGTCTTGAAGTGTATTACAGCACTTCATTCAAGACCGCAACGGTACACTACAGCAGACTGTAGGAGGCAATCTGGTCAGCATTACGCTCGCCCGAGATTATTACCCTGATTTGACTCAGGTACTCATTCACAGCTGAGTCGACTAGTATCCGACGTCAAATCACGATACAAATCCCACTGCCGCCAGCGAGATTTGAACCGCGACCTTCCGTACGACAGCCTTGTGCTCTAACCATTCAGCTATCTGGATACGACTAGAATGCGTTCAAAAATCTTTATGGCATGGGACAGTAACCCGACCGAACGGCAATTCGAACATTCTGCTGAACTACATTCCTTTTTCCACACTGGAATTGTAGCACTTTCTTGGCAGTAAGATGGTGTTCTTCCTTCCTCAATCATCCGAATGAAGAATTCATTGAGCCACACTGTTGGGTCCGCCAGGGCTTGGATGCGATGTCATCAGATGCTTTCCCCAATTTCAATCCTTTCATTGCTTCTTCGACATCAGTGGCTCTGGAAGATGGAATTCCTCCAAAAATCCGCAATGCTTGTGGAAGTGTAGGATGAACCAACCAACCGCTGAATGAATTTTACAAAATACGATTTTTTTAAAAGTGCTTAATTTTTCTAGATGTTAAATATCCAATTTGTCTACATAAAACCGTTCTATTCTATGCTGATGTGGTTAATGCAGGAAGAGCCAGATGCGGAAGCAAGCCTGCTCGCTGTCGATCAAGTTTTCGAGACGTTCTTTGATGCGCTTCGCGATTATTTTAGCTATTATCTTTGCGACGGCAATGAACACGCAGATAGCCCACCAATTGTTACAATTAAAACAGTTCCTCTTTTTGAGATCTTAACGACTATCCTCTTCTTTCACTTTCTAGGAAAGGTGTGGCATTTTTCCGTACGAGGGAAAGCAGTAGATCTGCAGTAACGGCAGGTGGAGCGATAAATAAATCTGCGGAGAAACTATCAAGCTCAATGGCTTTACTCCATTTGCGTGTGTTCATGGCCGAAATGACTTCTCTCTCTCGTAGCAGGCTCCGCGCTCGAACAACTTGCCACCAATGACGAGGCAGTGGAAGTTGCAGAAATCCACAAATCAGGGAAGGCTTTGAGCGAATGAAATTTGGTGAGAATATTGTACAAAAGTATATGAAACAAAAAAAATTGTTTTTTTTTTCATAATGGCAAACAGATCTTTGTTTCGAATTTATTCTACTCGAAAAATCAAAATACAATCATTCTATTGATGGATGGCTGGATTATTGGAAAATACATATAGGGGGATGAAAAACGGAAAAATATTTCTAGGTTAGAATACTAAGAGTAAGCTAAGCTGGGTGTAATTAAGGAAATCCTTGCATGGGAAAAAAATTGATGTCGAATTAAAAGATTGTCGGGTTGCAAATTTTCTTTTAAGAGCTCTACGTAAGTTCGGCGACCTGCTCTGATTATGCTTCAGGTGAAAGTTGCAAGTCCTCACACGACCTCCTCGTGGTGGCCGCTGGAAACCTTTTTCGGGCGGGCCAAGAGTCTGTAGAGCCGGGCTCGGGGTAGGCTCATCCAACTGACGAGGATCTGCTTCAGTTTCAAATCAGACCTTTACTCGGTGGCCGGGCCACCAGGGTGGACTTTCTTCCCGGACTACTCGTGGGACCAAGACATGGACTCAATTCTCAAAAAAAAAAAGCAACAAATGACGATAGAAGAAGAGGGGAGATAGTAGCCGTCGAGAGTAGTACACTCGGTTCCAGCACCGCTTTGCTGAAACCAACCGCAGGGACCTCCCGGAATGAGGCGGCAGGCGGACTAGTGGCTTCCAGGCTCAGCTGAGTGTAGCGAGTACCAGACATAATACTTCTAACCCGAAACCCTCAGCGTCAGGGGATCCCTTGAAAGTGAAAACCGGCAAGAATGTCGGTCGCCGGAAACCGGCTAAGAAGCGAATTTTCATTGGTGTCCTGCTCAAGAGTCAGTATCAGAAGGCCATGCATATTCCCATTAAGATTGCTGGCTGACGAGCGGAAGGCAAAGCCCATCGTTCTGAAACGCAATCGATCTCAAGACGAGGTCGAGCAAGATAAGAAGCGGAACAGATTGGGCAAGAGCGCAGATGCTAAGCAACATCCGAAGGAAATTGCGCAGCAACAGTCAGCCGACGGGCCACGAACTGTGAGGCCTTTCAGCGACGTGACCAGGAGCCACTTACGGCGGATGGTAATTCTACTAGCAGTAAACTAGCGCCGGAGGTGTGGACCAGTGTTGAGGCCAGGCTACCGGGAATGGTCTATGAGCATCTCCTGGATACGGCGGTTCATGGGTTTCACGAAATAGCTTGCATGGATCAATTCTCTAAGGACTTTCTCGGTTCGTGTGTTGCTAAGGTCAGCGACGCCTGGGAGGGTGTACAGCTCAAGGTCATCCCTTACGACGAGATTCCCAGGAGACCGGTCGCTCGCATCTGGTTGCCGAAGATCCGCATGGATAAGGACAAGCTCGACAAATTCCTGCGCCTTCATAACCCCGCGATTGCCATGAACAACTGGGTTGTTATCATGGAGAAGGAACCTCAGACAAACAGCCAGCCTTTACTACGCCGTATGAACGAGTACTGGCAGACACTGAATAAGACCGACTATAAAGTGTGGTTTGGAGTCAGGACTGCAAAGGTAAAAATGTTCCGCTCTGCAAAACCGGACGACGACCTTGACCCAATCGACGCCACAAACGAGCGGTTGGAGGAGATGGCGATCAACGGTCCGACGCGGACTGACGATGGCGAACCCCCCACGCAAGTAAATCATGCTGAGAGTAATGCAGATAAATCTGTGGCACTCGAAGTGCGCCTCGGCTAATCTGGTTGTCTTCCTTTTAGAGGAATACATCGACTTCGCAGTAATACAGAAGCCCTGGGTCGGAGGCGACCGAACTATCAAAGAGCTCCAAAGCAAATATTTTAATTTATTCCACAGCACAGGAGACTTTGATCAGGATAGACGTAGAGCATGTATTCTCGCGAGGAATGGTCTGCACGCTTTTCTGTGTCCGGACCTGAGTTCCAGCGGCCTAGTCGTGTTCAAGCTGGAGCAGGCGGGGGCAGAAAACGTGTATATTTCCTCGGCTTACATGGCACACGACCGATCAGTTCCGCAAGAAGAACTACGACATCTGACGAACACCATAGCAACAAAGAAAGGCAACCTACTGATAGGCTGCGACGCTAATGCAAGGCATACGCTTTGGGGCAGCTCCGAAATCAACGAAAGAGGTGAGTCATTCTTTGATTTTATTATTACTTCAAACCTATCGGTGTGTAACACGGGCAGAACGCGAAACATCCACTTCCCCTGCTGTGACAGTTGGGAGGAGGCCCTTGATATCACCCTGATAACCGATAATGGGATTCTTTAGGTTGAGGATTGTCGAGTGCCTGATCGGAGATTCTTCTCTGATCACAGTTGGATACTTTTCAGTCCAGATCTCGCTGCAGAGGCATCCAAACCTTTCGACTTTCAAGAAATCAGCCTGACCTCTTTCGTGCTGAAGACCCTAGAGCGCAATCTGGACATTCATTTAAGGACGATTATGGAAGAACGCCTTTCTCTAAGTCCCAGCATGCCTCAAAGGAAAATCGACTGAAACCGCCCTCCACGAGGTAATTAACACGGTTGAGCGGTCACTGCAGTACTACAGTATACCCGAGCTGCCTTCCTGGATATAGAGGGAGCTTTTAACATCATTAGTACCAACGCCATGAAGGAAGCCTTGACCGGTTTTGAATTGGAGGGGTATATCACGCATTGAATTATATCCATGCTAAGCACCAGGATAATCCTGTTGGATCTGGGAGGCAACCACTCAACCAGAGCTGTGAACAGAGGCACTCCCCAGGGTGGCGCCATCTCACCGGTGCTCTGGTTAATAATAATGGACACAATTTTACGTACATTGGACAGTAGCGGGGTGAAGATGGTGGCGTATGATGACGACTTGGTGATATTAGTGTCAGCGATGTTTCTGTCTATTATGCGCGACATCATGGAAGGAGCGTTGCAAAAGGTGTGCCTGTGGGCCGCAAGATGGGGACTCAGCATAAACCCAACCAAAACGCAACTGATGCTATTCACCACCAAGGCAAGGATACCTGAATTCCATCTACCACGGCTGAATGAACAAAGATTGGTTCTTTCCTATAATATAAAATATCTGGGTGTTATCCTGGATCCTGGATAGAACTGACGGTTAAGAAGGCCTATGCCTGGAAGAGATCCTTTGCAAAAAAATGGGGTCTCCGGCCGAGGATGGTTCTCTGGATGTACACCACTGTAGTGCGTCCGATCCTAACGCATGACTCTATATTATAAAGGCAGGCTTTGAAGAAAAAACACAATAGGATGAAGTTTAATATGATTCAAAGAACCACGTGTGCAGGTGCTACTGGGGCTCTTCAGTCCTGCCCGGCAGATGCTCTCAATGTTCTGCATCTGCATCTCCTCCCGCTAGACCTCCACATTAAATATGTTGCAGCGTGCAGTGTCGTCAGACTACGTGAGTCCGGATGCTGGGCAGCGAAGTCCTGCGGCCTAGATGAAAAACATCGGGAAATCTGGGCATCCTCCACGGACTATGCCACACGCAAGCTGAACTTTATGAGAAACTTTAATGTGGACCTTCCAACCAGGGCAAAGTGGAAGAGCGGCGGTGCATTGCAAGGTTATGAGACAGTATTCTTTATGGACGGATCAAAGATGGACTGTGGAGTCAGCGCGGGGGTTTTCTTGAATACACACAATGTATCCAGGTTTCGCCAGTGTATTCTAAGCGGAAATACTGGCGATATTGGAAGTCTGTCGATGGCTGGAGCGAGATTCGAGCCCCAAGCGTAACATAGCCATTCTGACCGACAGCCAAGCAGCCATCAAGGCCTCGTACTCAGCGACGACATCTTCCGGGCAGGTGGAGCAGTGCAGAGACGCGCTGGACCATCTGGGCGCACGCTCAAGGTCACTCTCCTCTGGGTTCCCGGGCATAGGAACATAGAGGGGAATGAGCGGGCTGACGGATTAGCCAGGCAAGGCTCTGCTCTTTGCGGTCCCTCGGCGAATACAGTCGGTCTTCCGCTGGCGGCTGTCGGGGGCGAGTCTACTCGTACTACCTAGCAGGGCCGGCCTAAGATAGCGAAGGCGAAGGCAAAGAGAATTTGGTCTGCTTATAACATAGCCCGATCATGAGAGCTCCTGTTCCAGACGCGTGCAAATGCATTCAAGATTACGGCAGTCTGCGCGGGGCACTGGCCCACAGGGACTATGCCGCTGGGCTCGGAATACCCTACAATTCGCATTGCCGAAGTTGCGGAGAAGGAAGCAAAACCCTCATGCACTTTCTCTGCGATTGCCCAGCTCTGGCTAGAGTCAGACTGCGGACCCTAGGTAAACCATTCTTTGGGGACCTCAGAAAGATTTCTGGCTGCAGGGTGGGAGAGCTGCTTTCTTTCGTGAATCCTACGGGCTGGCTCTGAAGATCCGAGCCGATTGGACTCTGCCTCCCTGCTCCCATAACAACAGTTACGGACTTAGGAGATTGTGGCATCAAAACGCGCACCAAAGCGCTAATTGGGCTCCTCGGAGCGGCCACTGATACTTATCTACCTGCCCCCTAAGTCAGTTTATTGAGTCATTGTATTGTCAATTACCACTAATTCTCTGACTCACACAGCGCTCATGTAGCTCCAAACCATGACGTTTCCTCTCCTATGGGTTGGCGCTCCCACATTTTTCTTGTACAATTTACCGCATGCAGCCCATCTGCACTGAAAATATTGTATTTGTTTTCTTGGCAAAAAACATTCTCGGCGACCACAAATCTACGCTACGTTTTGTAGAAAATAGAATCTGATTAAAACCGGTTTACTGTTTGGCTGCCTGCCCGTCTCTCTGTCTCTCTGCCTATCACGCATTTTCAGTTACACCTATTTATACAAAATTTAATAAAAGATTAGGAACTGTGACCCTCCATACATGCGATGAATTACATTGCTACATATTGAACACCTAAAAGAGAGGAGCATTTCTTTTTCACCGAGTATAGCCATGGGAAAGGACTCGATTAGTATATTCTGAAGCAAGTATCAATTTCTACATTGGTTGCTAAGTGGAGGAGTGCGAGGGTCCGAAAAGGATCAAACACTTCAGGCGCTATTCACGGAAGCTACTAAAATGACAAATCTGAAAAAACCATGCTGGATCTCCCAAAATACTTCAAGTTAAGATATTTTCTCAAATAAAATTTATAATAGTATATTAGCATATTTCGCCAAATTTGTCGTGAACGCCCTTACATTCATCCTGTGTAGACAGGTAGTAGGTAAGTAGGTTTTTTATTGATTTGGACATGAAGCAGCTGACTGGAAAGTCTGGTGAAAATCTCACCATTATTAACAAAATTATAGCTGGTAAAAGTTGCTTCAAATCAATACTCCGTAAGAAATAAAATCCCAGTGTCACATCGAATTCAGTATCGGATATATTCAGCGCGTATACACTACTGTAAATGGAGCTATCGAGCTTCGGACTTCCGACTTGTTCTTATAAGCAAATCTGATGTGTTGTTTCTTATGAGCAATATGTGAATCGTTTCCGTCAAATTTAAGAACCCATATTATTTTTGGAAGCACATTTCGTCCATAGTATTATATTAAGGTAGAAGGCTTCGTAGATTGCACATCTCACTCCCTGAGTTCACTACCCGGCGACTTTTCGCCTCGAGTCTATCTTAAGCTCTGAGCTGTTGAATACTACGCACAACGGTAGTATCCATCATCATCATCATCAACGGCGCAAAAACCGGTATCCCGTCTAGGCCTGCATTAATAAGGAACTCCAGACATCCCGGTTTTGCGCCCAGGTCCACCAATTCGATATCCCTAAAAGCTGTCTGGCGTCCTGACCTACGCCATCGCTCCATCTTAGGCAGGGTCTGCCTCGTCTTCTTTTTCTACCATAGATATTGCCCTTATAGACTTTCCGAGTGGGATCATTCTCATTAATACGGATTATGTGACCCGCCCACCGTAACCTATTGAGCCGGATTTTATCCACAACCGGACGGTCAAGGTATCGCTCATAGATTTCGTCATTGTGTAGGCTACGAAATCGTCCATACTCATGTAGGATTCCAAAAATTCTTCGGAGTCTTCTTCTTTCGAACGCAGCCAAGAGTTCGCAATTTTTCTTGCTAAGAACCCAAGTTTCCGAGGAATACATGAGGACTGGCGACATCATAGTCTTGTACGGTAAGAGCTTTGACCCTATGGTGAGACGTTTCGAGCGGAACAGACTTTGTAAGCTGAAATAGGCTCTGTTGGCAGCCAACAACCGTGCGCGGATTTCATCATCGTAGCTGTTATCGGTTGTAATTTGCGACCCTAGATAGGATAAATTATCAACGGTCTCAAAGTTGTATTCTCCTATCTTTATTTCTCCCATTTGACCAGGGCGGTTTGATGTTATTGGTTCTGTGCTGACGTTGCCGCCATATATTTTGTCTTGCCTTCATTGATGTAGTATTCGATAAATATTAAGCATCGACTTTATGAATGGGTAAACCCAGTTCTCTTTTAAAAATTACAAGTTGAACCTTCTCAAATTAAGTGCCCCACACTATGATCTAAAACATTCTTAATTAGGGTTCTGTGTAAAACAAAACATTATTAAAACCGATTCTACATATATCTGCGGGTTCACCTGTTCGTCGGTCCGTCTGGCACACCGGATTTTCTCGCAAACGGCGGAAGATATCCAATCAACCAATGTGAAAAAATTCACAATAATGCCCAGGCATGAACTTATTACTAATCATTTCTATAATTAATTATTTCAGAAATTTATTTTATGAAAATCCTTCTGAAGTTTACTTTAGAAGCTTCAATGCAGCTCATAACATATTATATAATGCCGGCAGGTTTGATGGCAATCGTATTATAGTCCGGTTTAGACATTTTTTGGGAGTTGTTTGTGCTTTGATAGAGGAACCATATAGGTTTCGTCCCACGTGGAAGGATCAACTCAACCCATAGGATTTTTCTTCGAGGCCATGTGCCACCGTCAGTCAGAGTGAACTCCGAGAAAATCAAGCACAAATAGAATGATGACAGGGTATACAGGGTTTTTCGAAACAACCGGACAAACGATATCGCAGATGATTCCTCATGTAATTTTAAATAAAAAAAAATTATTAAATAAATTTTGTTGATTTCTTAAGAGGCATTTTAATTTACAATGAAGGATATGATATTGAAAAAAACGCTCACTGATAGCGAAGACCTTCCATAAATTTGGGTGTTAATTTATTTAAATAAAGCAAACCATTGGGAAGCAATACATTTCGAAACGGCAAAATTGTGTTTCCCCTTCTATATTTTTTTGCTGTTTAACCCAATTTTTCTCGAATTTTAACATACACAATTTGCTGATTGTTTTGCAAAAATGGATCTTCTTTTTATTATTACAAAATTATGTTAACACCATCCTAATTAGTGGCCAATTGCCTCTGAACTCCTACCTCTTTCCCCAAAATCTGGTATTCCTCCGCAACCATTGAGGATATCAGAATCGCTTTCCACCATATCACCAACTGGAGCGGTTGTGTGATATTTCCAATCAAACAAAAAGCTCCAGACGGAGAAGGATGAAGGCGAGTCTCCCGCGCCTAAAAATCGGACAAATTGTACCAGCTGGTCCTCCAGGTTGAGTGTTGGGTAGGACTGAGAACTCTACACGGGAAACGACTCGTTACGAAGCCACAACAGAAGCCTCGAACGGGACTGACAACACAACGACGTACCCGGAAACACCAACAGAATAAGGAGTTGCGCACTTTCTTATGGAACGTACGCTCCTGAGATGGAGATGCCAAGCAGCTGGCCGATACTCGGCCCCAATATAGGGCCAATGTAACAGCGTTGCAGGAGACGCGATGGACAGGGACCGGTTTTCTGGAGAATAGTCACTACACCATATATTATAGTGGCCATCCAGTAAACCATCTTCTCGGAGTAAGTTTCTTAGGCAGCCAAAAAATGAAACTTGCTGTTATCGGCTTTGAACATACAAGCGAAAGGAAATGGATAATGCGCTTGCGAGGCAAATTTCGAAATATAAACCTCATAAAGGTTCAGGCCTCTACAGAAGAGACTCCAGAGTCGGAGTAGGATACCTTCTACGGGGCAGTTGAGCCGACCCTCGAAGCCTGTCCTAAGTATGATATCAAAACCATACTTGGAGATTTCAACAATTAATTAGATACGGAGCCCGTATTCAGGCGATATGTTGGCTCCAATAGCTCACATAGGGATACCAATAATAACAGGGCGGACTATTCAGTTAGCAGTATCGCACGAAATGGTTATTGGAAGTGCCTGGTTTGCGCGGAAAGCGGTCCACAAACATACGTGGCCTCTCCAGACGGGATCACTTTTAACCAAATTGACGACATGCTGATTGAACGCCGCCACCTCTGAGCCTTGATGAATGTCAAAACATATAGGGGGCCAACATAGACCCGGATCACTATCTCGTGGGCATAGTGCTCAGAGCCCAAATTACTACACCACCTACAATCCCCTCTGACAATCAGGAGAAAGTAAATACCGAAGCCATACATAGCACAGCCCCCCGCAAAACCTATAAGGACGAAATGGATACCGCAATAACACCAGTCAACAGAGATCCTGGAGATTAAGCAACAGCAAATTATTTTCAAAATCACCTGAAGAACGTTATCATAAATACAGCCACCAACATATTTGGCCCGAACCGTAAGAAAAGTCGGAACGGCTGGTTTGACGATGAAGCTAGCAAAGGAAGGGAAGAATGCTGCATACCGAGTAATGTTGCATTCTCAAAGAACACGGATACACGCAGAGACTTATCACGAACTCCGTCGAGCGGAGAAGCGACTTTACATATGGAAAAAGGAACCCTAGGAGAACCAACAAGCCTGTGAACTAGACAAGTACAGGCAGCATCCCCACCAGGCGCGGAAGTTTTACCAATAAGTCAGCAGGATGAAACATTATACACTTCGATGCTCATCCTGGCGAGACAAAGAGGGAAATCTGATTTGCGGCAGAATGTGCATATTGGAGCAATGGGTTGAGTATTTTGATGAACTGCTCAACAACCAAAATATCGGCTAGTTTCAGGTCCGCCAACTGAAGACGACGGACAAATACTGCCACCACGAAGCATAGAAGGAACATTCCGTGCAATTCATCAGCTTAAAAACCATACGTCGCCAGGAGCCGATGGAATGACGGCCGAATTGGTTAAATATGGAGGCGACCAATTACACCAAGTGGTTCATCAACTTGGGCCCAAGATATGGGACAGCGAATCAATGCCCGACGACTGGCAGAAAGGCATTATCTGTCCCATACATAACAAGAGAGATATTACACAGTGCAGCAATTATAGAGGTATCACGTTGCTGAGTACCATCTATAAGATGTTCTCCACTATCTTGCTAGGCCGAATAACCCCATATGCCCAGAACATCATTAGCCCATACCAAAGAGGCTTCAATCCAGGCAAATCAGCAACAGATCAGATTTTCTCTCTACGGCAAGCGATGGAAAAACTGCTGGAATATAGACATCAGTTGCACCATCTATTCATCGACTTTAAGGCCGCCTATGATAGCATAGCCAGGGTAAAAATGTACACGGTCATGAGATAATTCGGTATCCCAATGAAATTGATAAGACTGACTAGGCTGAACCTGACCAATGTGCTAGGTCAGATAAAAGCAGCAGGATCACAATCACGTCCATTCAACATCAACAACGGTCTACGACACGGGGATACTGTATCATGTGTCCTCTTCAACCTGGCCCTGGAGAAAGTGATTCGCGATGCCGATGTAGATGCGATAGGCACCATCCTCTTCAAGCCCACCTAACTACTGGCCTACGCTGACGATATCGACATCACGGGACGAACAACCCGAGATGTACGGTCTACTTTCATCCTTCATAATGAAGGCAAGGCGAAGTACATATGGGCAACGTCAGCGCCAAAACCAAAAGAGCGAACAATATCGACTCGCACTGGTGAAATGAAAATAATGAAGATAGGAGAATACAACTTTCAGATCGTTGAAAATTTCTCCTATCTAGGGTCGAAAATCACAACCGATAACAGCCACGACGTTTGTCGGCAGTCAACAGAGCCTATTTCAGCTTACGAAAACTGTTTCGCTCGAAACTTCTCAGCATAGGGTCAAAGCTCTTACTGTACAAGACAACGATCTTGCCACTCCTTATGTATTCTTCGAAGACTTGGGTTTTTGGCAAAAAAAAAAATGCGAACTCTTGGTCGCGTTCGAGGGAAGAATCCTTCGAAGAAGTTTTGGCTCCATACCTGAGGATGGACGATTCCGTAGCCTACATAACGATGAAATCTATCAGCGATACCACTATAAGAGTAGAAAAGGAAGACAAGGCAGACCCTGGCTGAGATGGAGCGATGACGTAGGTCAGGACGCCAGACAGAATATCGAATTGGTGGACCTCGGCGCAAAACAAATTTAACTCTGTATAGATCAATTTGAAATTGAACCGTAAAGAATATTCTTACATGTTATGTTGTTTTTCGTAACATATTACTCTAGGTACGAATTTGTTTCGAAAAATTCGGGTCAAGCGACGTAAACCTTCAAAGTGGGCCACGTGGACATCCAGGACCATCGATTGACAACGACGAACTGCGTTTGCTAGTCGAATCCGACACACGTCGTCTGTGAGGGACATTGCAGAGAAACTGGGCGTACCCTATTCGACAGTTTCCCGGCATTTGCAACAACTTGAAAAGGTGAAAAAGCTCAACAAATGGGTTGCCCATGCCCTTACGGAGCAAAACATGGCGCTTCGAATGGAAATTTGCAGTTCTCTACTCACCCGCAACAGAACCGATCCCTTTTTGCACAGAATAGTGACCTGTGATAAAAGGTGGATATTATACGACAATCGTCGCCAATCAGCACAATGGGTAGATGCTGATGAGCCACCGAAGCATATGCCGAAACCGAGCCTCCATCCGAAGAGGGTATTGGTGACTGTTTGATGGTCTACAACTGGAGTTATCCACCATTTTTTTTTGCACCTGGAGAAACGATAAATGCACAGAAATACGGTGCCCAACTCGAGGAAATGCACCAAAAATTGAGCATTCAACGGCCGAGATTGGTCAACAGAGATGGTGTGATATTCCTTTGCGACAATACGCGACCTCATGTTTCCAGAACAACGGTTCAAAAGTTGAACGAATTGCAATATGGGACTCTGCCTCATCCACCATATTCACCGGAATTTTCGCCAACCGACTACTTTTGCTGCTGGATGATTGTCACTCATTTCTATTATAGAAGCTACAGTTCCCCCATTGCCTATGCATCATGGTGGTATCATTCTGGAAGCTGTCTTACCTTAGGGCAGGTGCTAATAAGCAAATTCACGAACACTCTGTTGTTTCATGTGGAAATGAGCCTCTTTGCCACTTGCTGAGTATTCCACCCAAGATACACAACGAACGGGAAGTGAATTTTCTAAGAAGTCTTGTCTAGGCAGCATTAATTGGTTCCGAAAATTGAAGCTTACACTCAGACTGGTGATTGCATATTCTTAGGTAGCTGAAATGTAGAAGCTCACCAAAATATTCGGCTAGAAGGCTATCTAATGCGGAAGTTAGTTTCGGAACAATCTTCAACCTTCAGATTTGATCTGATTAATTGGAGGCAACTTCTGAACTCGCTAGTGAAACTTTGAAAATCGCTGTGCGATGTATAGTAAAAATGTATTTCCGATCCAAGCTAGAAGAGGTTACTCAAATTTACTTACCATTTTATGGTAAGCGTATATGGAATGTGACATACGTACACACTAGCTCCTCACAAGCAATTGAGTACTAAGTGATACATATATACGGATTTCAACACTTCATCGGAGCATGATCTTTCGAATAATTGGTGATTGTAATCGGGTGGCTTTAGCGTAGCGGATAATGAAATCGGGCCTCTTAGCCCAGAAGGGTATATGTTCTCCAATGTTCAAATTGATACCTCTTGCTCAGCTAGGCTAGGTACACATTCACCCAAAATGTGTGCCAACCTTTTTATCGGTGAACCTGTACGGATACCATACGTATGTATGCATTACTAATTCCTGATGTAGGACAGTGATTAGGCTGCGGATTTATATGTAAATGTACTGTTACTCATATAACTAACTTTATATTTGTTCGCACTCAAAATGGACGAAGTGGAATTATAAGCATTTCTTGTCCCTGCCGAGAAGTGCAAAGTACTTATTGTGCAAATAGCTGACTTGCAATTAAAGGGACATTCAAAGCGTTCCTTATAGGCAGTATAAAAACTCCACGCAGCGTAGTGCTGGTTTAAAATCGTAATTAGAACCGTTTTTAACAGTGTGACGGTTTTTACAAATCGATTATTTGTGCTTTACATATTCCGAAAGTATAACTCAAAGTATTTCGAAAGTTGTAGGACAACGCGTCGCGGTAAGTATGGAAATGGAAATTGGCCAACAGTTGCTACTTAGTTTTGTTGCGAAAAATCTGTTGTCAAAACTTTATAGATTTTAAACGTGTATTACTCTAAATTATTTTCTTCAAAGTTTCGAGGAAGCGCTCACAAAGAGCTCAGTCGATTTAGTTAAAATTTGAGTTCCTTATTCGACATAACCGCGCCAAGACGCAGAACCTCAAAACTCATTTAATTTTCTGATAATAAACATATTCTGAAGATTTATACATAAAAAAACTACAATTAAATTTTTTTTTCACTTGATTGCCATTTAAAACAAAACCTTATTAAAAACGATTAAATGCCTGACTGTCTGTCTGTCACACACGAGTTAGTCGGAAATGGCTGAACCCATTGTTTCGAAATCCCTTTACATATAGTAAGTGGCGACATTTTGTCCCGAGTTTAAAGAAGGACTCACCATATGTATTCGAAAAGGAAATGCATTTTTTGCACAGAATGTGATCATGTGGGATATCAAATGATTTTTGATATTTGTTGAAACATAGGAGGGTGAGTACCCAAAATATGAGGCCCAAAAAGTGAAACAGGTCTCTCGCTCCACCTCAGGCAAGGTCTGCTTCGTCTTCTTTTTCTACCATAGATATTGCGCTTATAGACTTTCCAGGCTGGATCATTCTAATCCATACTAATTAGGTGACCCGCCCACCGTAACCTATTGAGTCGAATTTTATCCACAACCGGACGGTCATGATATCGCTCACAAATTTCGTCGTTATGTACGTTACGGAATCGTCCATTCTCATGTAGGGGGCTAAAAGGATTCTTCTTTCGAACGCGGCCAAGAGTTCGCAATTTTTCTTGCTAAGAACCCAAGTCTCCGAGGTATTCATGAAGACTGGCAAGATCATTGTTTTGATCAGTAAGAGCTTTGACCGTATGAAGAGACTTTCGAGCGAAACAGCTTTTGTAAGCTGAAATAGGCTCTACAGGCTGCCAACAACCGTGCACGGATTTTGTTATCGTAGCTGTTATAGATTGTGATTTTCGACCCTAGATGGGAGAAATTTTCAACGATATCAAAGTTGTATTCTCCTATCTTTATTCTTCCCGTTTGACCAGTGCGGTTTGATGTGGTTGGTTATTTGGATTTTCGAGCTGACGTTCCCACCATATATTTTGTCTTGCTTTCATTGATGTGCAGCCCGAAATCTCGCGACAGTTGCCGCCTGCTTGATGAAGGCAGTTTGTACGTCTCGAGTCGTTCTTCTCTCGTCGATATCGTCAACATGGGCCAGTAGTATGCTGGACTTAAAGAGGCTTTCGCGAGGGCCCGGTTAAAGAGGACGCATGACAGGGCATCCCCTCGTCGTAGGCTGTTGTTGATGTTGAATGGTCGTGAGAGTGATCCTCCTGCTTTTATCTGGCCTCGCGCAATAGTCAGGGTCAACCTAGTCTGTCTTAACAATTTCGTTGGGATACCAAATTCCCTCATGGCCGTGTACAGTTTTACCCTGGCTATGCTATCATGGGCGGCTTTAAAGTCGATGAGTAGATGGTGCAACTGTTGTCCATATTCCAACAGTTTTTCCATCGTTTGCCGCAGAGTGAAAATCTGATCTGTTGCTGATTTGCCTGGAGTGAAGCCTCTTTGGTATGGGTCAATGATGTTCTGAGCGTAGGGGGCTATCCGGCCTAGCAAGATAGCTTAGAATATCTCATAGATGGTACTCAGGAACGTGATACCTCTATAATTGCTGCACTGTGTGATATCTCTCTTTTTATGTATGGGACAGATAATGCCTTTTTGCCAGTCATCAGGCATTGATTCGCTGTCTCATACCTTGAGCATGAGTTGATGAACCACTTTGTGTAATTGGTCGCCTCCATATTTAACCAAATCGGCCGTCATTCCGTCGACTACTGACGACTTATGATTTTTAAGCCAATGAATTGCACGAACTGTTGCTTCTATACTTGGTGGTGGCAGTATTTTTCCGTCGAATTCAGTTGGCGAGACCCCCAATTCGCCGATGTTCCGGAAGCTCATCGAAGTACTCAACCCACCGCTCCAATATGGTCATTCTGTTGGAAATCAGATTTCTATCTTTGTCTCAGCAGGATGAGCAACGAGGTGTATAAGGCTTCATCCTGCTGGCTTGTTGGCGAAACTTCCGCGCCTGGTGCGGTTGCTCCCTGTACTTTTCGAGTTCACAGACCTGTTCCTTTTCCCAGGCTTCCTTTTTCCGCCTGTGGAGTCGCTTCGTCACTCGGCGCAGTTGATGATAAGTCTCCGCGCGTGCCCGCGCCCTTTAAGAATACAACATTACTTGGTATGCGGCATTTTCCCCTTTCGTTGCTAACTTATATTAATCGTCAAACCAGCCGTTCCGACTCCTGACATTGTGTTGTGGTGTTTGTGGCCATATTTATGATAACTTTCTTCAGGTGATTGTGAAGATCATTTGTTGATGCTTCATCTCCAGGATCTCTGCTGGCTGCGATTATGTGTGTCGCGGGGAGCTGTATGGTGGATAGCTTCAGTGTTAACCCTCCACCTGATTATCAGAGGAGATTCTGGGTGGTGTTGTTATTCGAACTTAGAGCACTTCACTTGGAGTACTTCCAACAACTATTTCGTGTGACACCGCATAGCCGTTCGCTTATGTTTTCAAAGCCAATAACAGCAGTGTACTCCGAGTACATGGTTTACTGGATGGCCTCTATATTATATGGTGTAGCGACTCTTCTCCAGGAAACCGGTCCCTGTCCAACGCATGTCCTGTGACGTTGTTACATCAGCTCTATATTGGAACAGAGTATCGGCTAGCTGGTTGGCTGGTTCATCTCTGTACAGGGAGCGCACGTTCCATGAGAAAATGTGCAAATCGTTATTCCTTGTCGTTGCCGGGTTCGCCGTTGTGTTATCCGTGCAGTCCGAGGCTCCTGTTGTGTCTTCGTAAAAAGTTGTTTTCCGTGTAGGGTTGTGACCCCTACCCAACCTCCAACCTGGAGGACTAGTTGTTACAATTTGTCCCGTTTTTAGGCGCGTGAGACTCGCCTTCATCGTTTTCCGTCTGCAGCTTTTCGTTCAGAAAGATCTCTTAGCGATCACCACCTGGAAATGGAGATAGGGTTTGGTAGTAGAGCTGTTGGTGTCGGTTCAGCAGGCGTTTCCCAGGTTTTATGCTCCATAGTGGGTACCAATCCACGTTCGCCCTGGGACATATGCTACCCTTTGACCACCTTTCCCGATGGTAGGGGTCAACTTATGTGTCGAACGATCTTTTTTTAAATGGTCCCATCACTGTTATTATAAATCTCTCCCTTACTGTATTTCTGCAGTTTTGTGTGAAATAAAACCTGATTAAAATCAATTGTTTGTCTCTCCGTCTCTCTATCTGTCTGTCTGTCACGCCCGATAAACTCAGCAATTGCTGAAGGTATTGTTACAAAATTTGGTGAGAAAATGAGGTCTGTGAGTCCTTTTATATGCAATGAGAGTGTTTCACAGAATATGACAACGTGGAATAATCAATGGAAGGGCTCAATTATCTGTTTGAAATCTAGGTCTGAAAATAAATCCCTGAACATTAAATATCAATTTCACAATAAAATGGACGGTCTGGCATGCTAAATGCATATACATTATTAGCTAAGTGCAAATGGAACAATTGTATACTCAAATATGTTTACAAAAGAAATATGCAAAACCTTTCTTACCTAAGGAATCGATTAGCCGATTTTTGACTTGTTTCACCCTCCTAAAAAATAGGCAGTTTCATATTTGGTTTTGCACCGGCTTGATAGAGTGGAGTTTTTATATAATAATATAATATAATATAAAGGGGAGTGTACATTTTTTTTCACTAAATATATTCATATGGAGTATCAAATGAACGGTTTCGGTTGGCACTTTACGAAGCTTAGTTTTGACATTTGATGAAAAGGTTGGGATTGCGGGGGTCGAAAGTGATCATTTATTTAACGAACTTGTCGCTTCATTGCAAAATCCAGACTTTGAACATCAATATCACGCGAATGTAGATATTCTCACATAATATATACATATATTAAATGCTAGGTACTAGTGGGATAAATGCACATTTAAATGTCTTTATAAAAGAAATACACAAAACCGTTCATACCTGAAGCGTCCAGCTTACAGTTTCATGACTTGTATTTTGAGTCGATACGACGTTAACTGACATATTCGTTAATATTTTAGCGCCAATCTAAAGATCTGAGGATCTGAATAACCTGCCAAAAGCAACATCGAAAATAGTTACTGGGGATATGATTTCCCAAACAAATAATAACTTGACCTGTATGAAACACATGATTACTGGTGATGATACGTTGGTCTACAAGTTTAACAGGGAAACAAGTCAACGATTGTTCGAGGGGCGCTTCGAAAACGAAACAGAATGCGTCACGAGAGCTAAAGGCACTAAAGGCCCTGCGATAGCGTCCTTGAAAGCACCAAAGAATTATAAAGCAATAAGAAAAGATAGAAATCAAAAATTTGTGCTTCAGGGACATGAAAGGTTTTCAATTTTTCTTATGTGAAAAATTGGTCTTCAATGCTGCTTCGTTTGTGCGCACCTAAAAATTCACTTACTTGACAAAAGTTTTCCGTACAGTACTCTCAACTCAATAGTATTCTTAGAGTCTTAGAGTATGTTATAGTAAATTTTGCAAAACGGGCAATTAATACATATATCTTAACCAATAATGATAATAAAGACGCTCAAAAGGTAGTATAGATCTTAGGCGAAACGTGGGTTGGCACCCACGCTTGAGCATAAAACCTGAGAAACGCCTACTGAACCAACATCAACATGGAAGATCCAATCCTTGTACAGACCGAATGCTGTTCAGTAGCTAGCCAATGCCGTGCGCCAATAGAGAGCTGATGTGCAGCGCTCCAAGAAATGAAACCTGCTAATAACATTGATATCCCTGCAGAGGAGACTGCAGAGTTGGAGAAGGATACCTTCTAGGAGGCAGTAGAGCGAGCCCATATTCAGGCGATACGTCGGCTCCCATAGCTTACATTAAAACACTAATGGTAACGAACGGATTATTCAGTTAGCAGTTTCGCACAAGGTGGTTGATGAAAATACCTGGTTTGCGCGAAAAGAGGTTCACAAACATACATGGACCTCCGCAGGTTGGATTATTTTTAACCAAATTAACCGCGTGTCATACGTTTAAGTTTTGATGAATGTCAGAACAAATAGGGAGGCCATTATAGACTCGGAGCACTATTTTGATGGCTTCGTGCTCCGAGCTGGAATTGCAACAGCACCTAGAATCCTCTCTGCAGACAGGTGAGAGTGAATAGTGAAGCTATCCACAGCAAAGCTCTCCATACATAACACCTATAAGGCGAAATGGATGCCGAAATGGCTACAGTCAACAGATGTCCTGGAAATGACGCATCAGCAAATGATTTGCACAATCGCCTGAACAACGTCATCATTGGTTGGGATGCAAACCTGTTTAGCCACAGTCGGCTGGTTCCAAAATGTATGCAAGTTACCAACGGATTGGAAGAGTGCTGCATATCCGCTAATGCTGCACTCTCACAAAATGCGGGAACACGGAGTAACCTATCCAGAACTCCGTCGAGTGGAGAAGTAACTCCATAGGCAGAGAAAGGAAGCAAGTCTGTGAACTTCAGAAGTGCAGGAGCAGCGGTACCAGGCGGGGAAGTTTTACCAACAAGTCACCAGGTTGAAGCCTTATACACCCCGATGCCCATCCTGCCGAGACAAAGAGGGAAATCTGATTTTCGACAGGATGGGCAATTCACTTATGCTTAAAAATCATAAGTCGCCAGAGGCCGCTGGGATTACAGCCGAATTGGTTAAATATGGACGCGATCACCTATACCAAGTGGTTTATCAATTAATGCTCAAGGTGTGAGAGAGCGACTTAATGCCTGACTATTTGCAACGAGCATTATCTATTCCATACATAAAAAGAGAGACATCAAGAAAAGCAGCAATCATAGAGGTATCACGTTGCTTAGTACCATCTATAAGATATTCTCCTCATTCTTGCTAGGTTGGATAGTCCCACACGCCCAGAACATTATCGGCCCATTCCAAAGTGGCTTCACTCCAAGCAAATCAGAAGCAGATCACATTTTCTCTCTGCAGCAACCGATGGAAAAACTGCTTGAATATGGACATCAGGTTGCGCCATCTTTTCAGCCACTTTAAAGCCGTCTATGACAGCATAGCCAGGGTAAAACTGTACACGGCCATGAGAAAATTCGGTATCCCTATGAAGTTGATAAGATTAACTAGGCCAACCCTGACCAATATGGGAGGCTAGATAAAAGCAGCAGGATCACCCTTGATGCCATTTGATATCAATAACACTGTAAGACTAGGGGATTCCCTATCATGAATTGTCTCTAACTTAGCTTTGGGGAAAGTGATCCGCAATGCAGATGTTAATGCGAAAGACACCATCCTCTTCAAGCCTACCCGACTACTGGCCTATAATTACGATATTGACATTATGGGGTAAACAACCCGGGACGTACAGTCTACCTCCATCCAGGTCGAGCAGGCGGGACGCGACCTGGGGCTTCAAATTAATAAATTCAAGACGAAATACATACAACGATGAAATCCGTGTACGGTTGGTGCCAGCCAACAGATGAGGGCCAAAGCACTCAGTGTACGAGATGGGTGAGAATGAGTGAGGATAATCCAGCCCGGAAAGTCTACAAGGGCAATATCTATTTTAGAAAAAAAGGTCGAGGCATACCGTACCTGTGCCTGATAGGCCTCGGCGCAAAATCAGGATGTCTGAAGTTCTATAATAAGGCAGGTCTAGGCCGGATATCGGTCGTGGCACCGTTGATGACTACGATGAATATGAATATGAATAATGAAGCTTCCGCCAAAAATTTCCAAACATGGAACAATATAGGCTTGCTGTCTATATTTTACCCGAGTCGCGGGGCGTGTTGCGTTTCTGGGTACTGCGCTTTGCAATAAAAAATCAAATATCTTCGGAATGGAACAAAAGTACACATTTTTCTTTACAGATAATAAAGAATGAAAGATGAAGTTTTTCGTAGAGTGAGAGCATGAGAAAAATTGAATTGCTTAGAAAAACACATTTTGCACAGTTGTCATTCTTTTGTTATTCCGCTTAAGGGGGTCATCTCGTGTGTCGGATCCGCGGAATCGATTTTTTTTGGCATCAATTGTATCTAGATATAGTGTCGAATTGGTGGACCTCGGCGCAAAACCGGGATGTCCGGAGTTCCTTATTAAGGCAGGCCTAGACCGGATACCGGTTGTTACGCCGTTGATGATGATAGTCTAGAATATATGGGCAAAGTAATTTTTTGATATTCGGAGTCGTGGACATATGTTTCTTCAAGAAACTTAAGGTTTATGGATTAGGCATAGCAGATTAATGGTCAGTTAAGGTTTTATGGTTAAAAATCGCATTCTACTTTTTAAATGCGTTTTTCTCGAAATTGCATGTTAAAAATCGGCTGCCACCATAGTCCAAAATCTATCCAAAGAAATTTTTTTAAATTTTAAGGACTTATTCAGAGCATATTTCTACGGTCTACGGTAACTAGGATAATTGCGATTCATTCAGCCGTATAAAACACCAAAATTCACAAAAAAGAGTTTAACACGGCACCAAAAATTTAATATTTTTTAATAATCCTAGTTTGCGAACTGTAGTCTAAGTCTGTACGTTAAAATTCCATTTACCTTTTTCCTTTAAGGTGATCACAGCGCCCTCTAAAAGTAAAGCAGGTCTCGTTCTTGGACCCTACCCATCCGAAAAATCTGAAAAAAATCACAATGGTGCATCTGTTGTAAACCTAGGATTCAAAATAGATCTCACTCCGACATCTACTCAAATGAACTTAATAATAGGACATTCTACCACAATTTACCCAAAAACCATCCCTAAAGGTAGAAGATTTGGCATTGGTATAAAGGCTCCGGATGGCTCAAGTGGTTAGAGCGCTGGGCTGTCGTAGCGGAAGGTCACGGTTCAAATCTCACTGGTGGCAGAAGGATTTGTAATCGTGACTGGATGTCTGATACTATTCGACTCAGCTGTGAATGAGTACTTGAGTCAAATCAGGGTAATAATCTCGGGCGAGCACAATGCTGACCACATTCCCTCCTACAGTGTACTACTACAGTGTTCTGTTACAGTCTTGAATGGAGCGCTCTAACACACTTCAACGCGCTGATCCAATATGGATTGTTACGCTAATCGTTGGCGGATTATAATATTATAAAGGGTATAACTTTGCGAAATTTGAATGAAACCCAACTATTATTAACAAAGTTATTGATGTTCAAAATTTTGCATTTCACCTAAATTTATTGCACCCTGAGAGGTGTATGACGTCATCCATGGAGAAATTTTAGTTTTCCCTTTTTAACCCTTTTTAGTTATTTGCATATCAGTATCAATTACTCGAGACAGTGTTAATTAAGTTCGCAATAAAGTGGACATGTGTGTACGTTAGCAGCAAAGGTATTTCTTTTAAGTACATATCTACATGCTTTTGTACACGGATTAAAGTGGTCTTTGTCTGTCGGTCTGTTCTTCTGTCTCTCTATTATATGCATTTTTCTCAGAAACGGCTATACCGAACCTAAACGCATAGCTTCTCCGTGGCAAATAAATTTTTATTTTCGTAAATGAGTAAGTAGCTAAACACTAAAGACGGGAGTAAGTGGCTCCCAAAATAAGAACTAATTTCCGAAAATAAAAATTTACTTGCAATGGAGAAGTTATGCGTTTAACTTCTAATAAGGCTTCACAAGCATCGGTAGCGATAAGAGATACCAGTTATATCGATTGACATCAAATTTGGTGGGAAGGTGGGAACGGTGGGAGTGGTCTCCATATATGCAGAAGGGGGTTTTGAAATTTCTTTTCACCGACTATAGTCTATTCTCAGTTCTGATATTTAATGCATGCACTCAAATGTTTTTATACAGGGTGCGGCAGCATAACTTCCTTTTTTAAAATGCGCGCCACTCAGTTAGTTGATGTCATAGCGGAGCGCTAGTGGTCTCGTTCAAGAGGGGATACTGTAAAGTTTTGTCCCGACAAGGTTCAGTCGCCATCATGCGTTGGAATAGGGAGGAGCGTACCTTTGCCGTTGAGGTTTACTTTTCAAGCGGATGTTCGGTTATTGCAACACAGCGTGCATTTCGGAATCGCTTTAATTTAACCCCGTTGGCTCCCGTTCTAGACCGCAAATCAATTGTTACATGGGTCACTACATTCAGACAAACTGCAAGTGCGACAAAAGGAGGAACCGAAGTCCCTCGCCCCGCTGATCACCTGAGAATATTGAAGCAGTGAGAGCGTTGCGATCGCCACGGCGTTCTGCGCGCAAACACGCATCTGCCCTTGGACTATCCGATCGTTCTGTGAGAAGAATTCTTCGTGATGATCTTCATTTTCATCCCTATAAGATGGCGATAGTGCAGGAACTTTCAGAACGTGACTTCAATTCTCGGATGAACGCGTATGAGCTTCTTCTTGATGTCGTTCCCGAGGGTGCTATTGCTTTTTTAGCGATGAAGCCCATTTTCATTTGTGTGCGTCGGTTAACAAACAAAACATGCGCTACTGGGCTGACACCAACCCTCGAGAATTGCATCAAAAGCCTTTGTATTCACCCAAAGTCACAGTGTGTGTGTGCGATTTCCTCAGCTGGAATTATTGGTCCCTGGTTTTTTGAGGAAAATGAGGTTACAGTGACAGTGAATTCGGATCGGTATGTAAACATGCTACCGAATTTTTTTCCCCCACGGCTAGAAAATTAAAAGCAGCGAAAACCAACCAACCAGCAACATCAAACCACACTTGTCAAACGGGAAGGATAAAGATAGGAGACTACAACTTTCAGACCGTTGATAATTTCTCCTATATAGGGTCGAAAATCACAACCGATAACAGTTACAATGGGGAAATCTGCGCACGGTTGTTGTCAGCCAGCAGAGTCTATTTCAGCTTACAAAAACTGTTCTGCTCGAAACGTCTCACCATAGGGTCAAATCTCTTACTGTACAAGACAATGATCTTGCCAGTCCTCATGTATTCCTCGGAAACTTGGGTTCTTAACAAGAAAAATTGCGAACTTTTGGCCGCGTTCGAGAGAAGAATCGTCCGAAGAATTTCCGGCCCCTTACATGAGATGGGCGATTCTGTAGCCTACACAATGACGAAATCTATGAGCGATACCATGACCGTCCGGTTGTGGATAAAATCCGGCTCAATAGGTTACGGTGTTCGGGTCACTTAATCCGTATGGATGAGGATGATCCCACCCGGAAAGTCTATAAGGGCAATATCTATGGTAGAAAAATAAGACGAGGCAGACCCTGTCTAAGATGGGACGATGGCGTAGATCAGGACGCCAGACAGCGTTTGGGGATTGGTGGACCTGGGCGCAAAACCGGGATGTCTGGAGTTTCTTATTAAGGCAGGCCTAGGCCGGATACCTGTTGTTGCACCGTTGACGATGATGGTAGTTACTCTCAAAGTGGCAATGCCTTCAATACTACAAAATGGCGCAAAATAATTTCAGGTTTAGTCAAATTAGGCGTTCCCAAATACTAGTGCATGTAGTCATAGAATTTCTCCGGGGGGAGTTATTATGCTACGTTTCGGATGATGGACCTGTGATATATATTGAATAACCTGCGGGGTTCCACAAGGATCAGTCCATGGTCTTCTCCTTTGGTCAATAATGTATTATGGAATTTGAAAGTTGCAATTGCCCGAAGGAGTGACAATCATTGGCTTCGCAAACGATATCGAAGTGACTATCGTCCGCACAAACGAGGAAATTTTTGGAATGAAGTCTTGGCTTGAAGACGACGTCTGGAGCTCGCAACAGCATAAAACCGAAGTAGTCTTTATCATCAAGCAAAGGAAGCAAACGTCGATAAAGATCAGAATTAACGAACACAGAATACATTCGCAACCAACGCACAAATATCTAGAAGCTATGGTCGATCAAAGGCTGAAATTCAAGCCCCATCTTGAGAATTTAACAACCAAGTCTTCCGGGGCTGCTACATTGTTGGCAAGAATGTTACCAAATGTAGGTGGCCCTAGGCAAAGTCATCAAATCCTTATCTTGAGAGTTGGCAGCTCCATCGTGCTTTATGCAGCTCCACTCTGGGCATCGGAATGGCAGAAAAAGATGAGAAGATTCAAGGACGCTGGACTCATGGAATTATTCCAGACGCCTCGAAATGGATCACACGAAGGCAAAGAATGACAGACATTGAACCGATTTTAATAAGGTTTTATTTTGCAAACAAAACCTTAAAAAACTGTGGGTCTACATAAATATGTAATAAATCAGGTAATATTTAATTTTGCAAAATAAAAAGACTACTTTTTTCACTTTTCCTATGCAAAATTTACCCATTAGTATTGGTTGAGAACTGTACTTTTGTAAGTGGAATGCATTATTTTCGAATTCAAGTTATTATAAATAAACTTTTATTATGCATGTCTGCTCGTCTTGGAGAAATTTTTCTACATACTGCCTTAATTGAGTGACTCCGAGGGCTTCAACGGGCAATGATATCTATTTTCAAACCCCTCGACTCCCTTGATGATATCTGCTGTTGAAAAAGTGCCTCTGGACTTGAAGAAGGCCTAAAGAAGAATCGGACTTAAACAACTACAAAACCAAGATTCAGGTAGAATATCGAGCTGGCGAAACGGGACGAAGTGAGTGAGGACCTTCCCTGACTGTCAACAAAAGGTGCAAATATAATAGTTACTCCAATTAAAGCCAGGTGAAACAAGTCTGAGTGTAGGAGGAATGGCAAACGAAGTAAGTGTCCCCAATCCGAGAAAGTACTGCACTTCTACTATTTATGTTTATCAGTTTATATAGTTATGTAGTGTAAAACCTACCAACTTTTCTACCAAGTTCGATGTTACTCAGCGTTAATGCACTATTTTGATCAAAGTCAGTAATTGCATTTTTTCAAGGGTAGTATTCAGTTTAGACTTTTCCATTGTCTGAGTCTCCGACGATAAGGCAATTTTCAAACAAGTCGGGAAACCGCAAGCTGGGCGCTTCAGGTGTGAAAGGTTTTGTTTGCTTCTTCTGTAAGTATATTTGAGTGTAGAACTATACCATTTGTACGTAGCCCTTTATGCATATGCATTTAGCATGTCAGAATTAGTACTTCGAGTTGTAAATTTACACGTTAAAGACAACTTTGAGCTACTGTAACTTTGTTACTAATAGTATGATTTTGATCAAACTTGGAGATAATATGCTTCATATTTTATACTACTACCAACTTTTAAAACTCTGAGATACTCAATTTTCCTAAAAATATGATAATATACTATTATTAACTTAATTTGAACAGATATCGGTATGGAGAGTATTTTGAGGCCTGGGCACCATATAGAGGCAGTTTCATGATTTGTTTCAGATTTTTTTGTTGAGTAGTTTCTGAGAATGGGTCCGTTAAATCATCACTTTGCACCCCTCCCACTCCCCGCCTTTTTAACGACTCTCAAAACTAAGAGCGACTTCGGAAAGTACTAATCGAGACCTTTCATTTGATACCCCACATGACTATATTTCGTGAAAAAAAAGTTGCACCCCTCTTTTACATGTATGGGGACCCCCCTAAATCTCAACGTATAAGGATATTACTGGGGGGTCCACAGGTCCCACCTTCTCACCAAATTTCGTGTCAATCGGTATAGCCGTTTCTGAGAAAAGTGCTTGTGACAGACAGACAGACGGACGGACAGACAGACAGACAGACATTGAACCGATTTTAATAAGGTTTTGTTTTACATAGAAAACCTTAAAAACATAAAGTTCGGTGCAAACATTAACATTGCCTGAAAGTAGTGTGAACCAGTTAGAGCAATATGTGTGAGACAAAAAAATTTGAATGAAATAGGGTGAAATTGGAAATGTATGAGAAGTTATGAAATAGATGGAGCAAACTTCCTTCTACCACACTTCCGGAGGCATCTGCACGGTCACTGATCGCTTGTTTCTAAGTGTGTTTTGCTTTTGGTGGTTCGAAATTATTTCTTTCTATCATTGTCGTCATTCGAAATATCTCTGCTTGATTGCAATAAATCTCTGAGCGTTTCAACCGACACCAACAATTTTCATTTTCCTTCTAATCTAATGTATTATAACAAAGTTTCTCCACAACCTGTGAAGCAGTGAATCACCTCTGAACTGCTAATTCAAAAATGTGATAATCTGACCATTTGCCAACACTTTGCCATAAATGCCTTCTTT
Source organism: Hermetia illucens (assembly GCF_905115235.1). Lineage (NCBI taxonomy): Eukaryota > Metazoa > Arthropoda > Insecta > Diptera > Stratiomyidae > Hermetia > Hermetia illucens. The sequence continues at coordinate 99,888,537 of NC_051851.1, read as the reverse complement.
GGTGTCATAAAAGCCGAATAAAATATTAAAAGCATTTTCGAAGATTAGCATGATTTAAACATGTAAACAAAATAAGTACCTGCTTTCCACTGGTCACTCATTCAAAACATATCAATGAAAAGCTATAAAGTGATTAGGCCATGCCCATAAAACCTACTCTCCATGCGAATAAAAACTGGTGCTAAGAGGTTGCTTCACCTGGGTTAGGAGGAGCTGCACGGGGTACCTCTGCATTCACCCATTCATGAGAGTAAAAAGCATTCCATACGCGTAATTTAAATGAGTGTGTGGTGGTTCTGTTGTTTGATGCACTCTGGCGTTTGCCTGGGATGTTGCACTTTCTTTTGAATAAAAGTCTTTTCCGGGAGCGCATTGCACTATTAAAATATTTGGAGCATATTTTTATGCGGCCAGAGTGCATCTACCTGTACCCATGTAGTTTCCTGCTCAAGTAGCGTTAACCGGGGACTAGATAGTTATGATTTCAAATGTTTGCACCCATTGGGCAACATAACCACGGAAAACGACAATAAAGATCCGAGAGAAATTCGCAACTACTTTTGGACGAAAGAAATTGCCTTTTTATCGACCACTAAAACTCCTCAAAGAGATACGCTGTTTAGCGATAGATAATGAGCCGCTTTTGCTTTTTATTTTCGCGTTCGCTGTGGTATCGGTTCGAGCGCCAAGGTTGGAGTCGTTGGGGATCAATGTCAATGTTCTTCGAGCTGCGGCCCAGTGCTGCACGTCGGCTAAACCCGCAGTTGTGGTGGTTGCGTCGCATGGTCTGTGAACCTCTCAAATTAGTCACGATCGCTGGTCGAGTTACCTTGCGCTGACACTCTATACGCCCAGTTCAAGGAGAAACTTTCGGAACTGGCTCGACATTCCAAATATCACTTTACAAGCCTCCAGCCGCATGTGGAAACGACAGGTGTGACATTCCGAATGTAAGCTCCAGGTCTTGCAGAAATTTCCAATTCGTGGGAGAGTAAGTCATCGAAATACGTAGAGCACTGATGGCGGCATGAGACATCTGGGGCCCCGCTAGGCTCGCTTACATGCCTCTATTTCAGCTACTCAGATAATATCTGCGCTTGTTTGATTTGTAAATAAGGCGGTACTACACAATGACTGCTGCGCTCATAGGTCACCTAAATATTTGCATATTATAGGCGACAAAAGCGTTTGACTTGGAAAGTGAAAGGCTCCAACAAAAAAAGTGAAAGAGTGTTTTCTGGACGAAAGTTAATTTGTCGGTTTTCTGAATGACCGCTAAGTGTAGTAGTTTACCTGCGTAAAAGGCAATTTCCGGCAGATGGGGCCCGCAGAAAGCCATTACGCTAATGTTTCCACTTCAAAGTAATGCATGCATGTCTCGGAACTTCGCGTACTTGAAAGCAGCCGACCAACAGTTGGCTATTGTTTCCATAATGCATTCAACTCTAGGTTTAATCCAAAGCAATGACTGAGATCTTTCTTTCCTCATTAGTAAACGGTTGATGATTCGTACAGCATTACGTAAGCGATCAATCCATTAAGCGCATTAGTTACATCTTATTGCGGCTGAAAATTCCCGCAGCTTAAAAGATTAAATGTAATTTCCGAAAATTGGTTGGAATTGCTGAGATACGACATCAGGAGACAGATACGACAGGAGACATTTGACATGGGCGTAATTTATGAATGTATACGAATTCCTTATAATGAAAGCTTTAGGCGTCTTCGAACAACTTTGACACAGGGTTCTGTTGCAATTCCTCCTTGTCTTGCCACAGTTTGTCCTTTTTAACAAATATTACAGAACTATTCGGCATTTGGTTTGCAAATGTTCTTAGACCGTCATCGAAATTTAAATTTCACGAATATTCTTGCAATTTCGTTCTCGACAGAATTATTTTAAACCTACAAATACTGAGTCCGCCATCCCTTTAATCATAGACTGAACCAATTGGGCAGAAACTTTCTCTCACTTTTCTGGTACACGATTTCCGATATTCGGGTTTGACTCGTTGTCGTTTTAGAGAAATCAGACTAAGGTGAGCCAGCGGTTGCTTCGCCAGACTTAGACCTGATCTAGATGATCTCCGCCTTCAAGGTGATTCACACCTATGCTGCGTTTGTGGATCTATATATAGTAAAGTAAATACCACATGGCAACCACTTTCGGTCACGCTGCTTCAAGGAAGAGATGAGGGAGTCAAAACGGAACCTGATTAAATTGGTCTACTGTATATCTGTTTGTTTGTCTGACTGCCACACGTGCTTTTCTAAAAAACAACACCGGCTCATACAAAATTTTGCAACCATATGACAGCTACGAAACTCTGTAGTTAGTTTCGACACTTATTGCAAAATAGGGGAGTAACGGGTCAAAAAGTACAAATTTAAAGTGACATAGAATCCATTTTCAGGAACCATACAACCCAAAAATTTAGGAAGATTCACGGTGATGGGCCTATATTCACTTTTTACCTATGTTTAAAATGCATCCCATTCGGAGCTCAAATAAACGGAATGTTAGTATCGTACCAAATTCTTGGAATTGGTCAGAAAACTGCACTTTAGTTCATTTTAGGAGAGGCGTAAAGAATAATAGAGCTCATAATACTGGAAATATTCCTCAAAATCCTGCCATTAGTATCAACGTAACAGCAGTACAAAGTTATCAATTTGGTGCAAATTTATTTATCTTAATTCATAGAAAGATGATGCTGATGTCAAAATTAACGGCAATAAATGATATGTAGTACTAAAGCCGAATATATTATTTAGCTATTTTGGCGACTCCTTTTAGAAGTTTTGCGTAAAGTAGAACCGTATTAAACTCGGTTTATTGTCTGTCCGTCTGTCACTCATCTAAACATATATTCCTCCGAAACGATGGTTCTTGTTGACATGAAACTCTTTTTCCGCAAAGTATTCGTATAGTGCGGTATCAATCAGTCTCGATTACTGTTTACTTCACGGGCCCATTATCAGAAGACAAACCACCAGCCAAAAAATCGGAAACCCATAAACCTGTCGCTACAAGCAGGTGGAAATCTTCAAAAGATTTTGGCCTGAACATGCCAGAGTGTGGGATTTTTATCCTTTAAAGCCACCCCCGACTCTCTTCCCTGCCCCGTGGATCTACCATTAAGCAATCTACCACTAGGCGAAGTGCGCATTCCTAACCGCACTTTCCTAACCTTTTTCAATTTGCGAGCTTTAACTTGGACTTTCGATAACATTGCATCTAGCACGAATCTTGAGATGGGAAAAATATGTGCGCTAGCTCCCTGGTGTCGCCATCACAGTTTGGAAAATCAGGGGAGGTATCAAATTTACTGGAATTTCCTGTATCCTCCATGATCTATGAGAAACATGGTGAGCTTATAATTGATCTTGCCATACTTTTTCTCCAACCACGCGCCGATGTCAGGGATCTACGTTTATGTCCATCGACCTTTTTTGGAGCCGTCCCATCGTTGTTGCCATCTACCAATCGCTTCTTTTAGACTTTTTGCACCTAAGATAAAGGGCAGAAGACCAGAATGTTAATCAGCATCATTCCCAGGATGGGAAGTACTACATCTTCCGAGATGGTCCTGAAGGCAGAATACATCCATAGGACTGATCTTCTGTAGGCTACTTTCTGTAGGCTAGTTACCAAACTGGAACTGCCTACAGCTATGAGTGGCTGCAAATATGCCGCGGTACCCCATTATTCTTGCTGTGGACGTTCTTGTGGTGGATGTGTGTTTGGAAGTATATTCTATGTGCTGCTTAAAATTGAGCTTTACATCTGTCACCACTACCAAGTATTTGATGGCCGGCTTAGAAATGATGATATGATTCCCAATTCTAGTCGAATTGTATTTTCACTTACGATCCTTCGGACCACTGAATAAGGGGTCAAAAATTACAAACTTAAAGTGGTATCACTAGTGGTATTTCGTCGCCGTAATTTCGATATTGTACAACGATATTCCACAGTAGTGGACCAAGTACGGAGCCCCTATGGTACACCCGCGGAGAGAAAGTACTCCCGACGTCCTGGCGTCCATTCTCGCAAGTATCTATGGGCTATAGTATGAAAATAGGTGCGGATACCAACCAGAGGCTCGTGATTGTATATGTGTCTAGCCCTATAAAGGGCAGTCAGTTCGCGGAATTCATGCAGTCGAAAGATAAATAGCGAGTTAATTGAGATAATGGTGACATCGACCGTTCATCAAATCGCTCGATATCTTTAATGGTATTGTAGAAACTCTCACATATGGTAACGCCGACACTATATTGAGTACGTAGGTTTCCAAATTGCAAATTGCAAGTAGCAGTTCTTAGCAACCCACTGTCATCTGTCGATGCGCCTCTTCGGAAGCGCTCTTGTTCCTTCATTTTAGCAATGATGATAACTCTATTTAATATGCAGACGTAGACTTGTATGGCTTCGAATAATTTGCTTACGTTATGAGGCCGTCCACGTGGCATGAACCCTTGTTCATTTCTCGTGAGGACCGGGACACTTCCCGTCGCGTCAGCTGTCATTCCATTTACATATAGCTCATAGTGTTTGAATATACCCGATATTCAATTCAATGTGGTGCTGACATTTTAGCTGATAAGGAGTAGTAATTTTACGCAAAAGAGCCAACTTTGACCTACTATAACTTTGTTAATAGTAGACAGATTTGTTTCCACCAAACTTTCCCATATAGTGTCCAGATAGATGAGTGGTTAGAGCACAAGGCAATCGTACAGAAGTTCGCGGTTCAAATCTCTAATATACTACTATTAGCTTTACTTTAGCAGATATCATTACAGAGAGTATTTGGAAGGCGAGATACTATGTGAATGGACCACCATACTTTTTAAGGTTTTGTGTAAACACAAAACCTTATTAAAATCGGTTTACTGTCTGTCTGTCTGTCTTTTTTTTTTTTTTTTTCTTTTTTTGTTAAGGAGGTGGAAATCTTCAAAAAGACACTGGTCTGGACACACCAGCGTGTGGGATTTTTACCCACTAAAACCACCCCCGACTCCCTCCCTGCCCCGCGGAACCACCATAAGGTATTACATCACGGGGCGGAGTCAGCTCACTCTAGCTTTGTCACCTTTCTTCTATACGCGGCGCACGTGACCGCGTTTTTCTCCTCTCCTGTGCTTTTCGCAGTTTATTTTGGATAGATGCGATCATGGAGTTTACCGCATCCCAATTCTCTTGATGTGCTAGCATTTTCGGCACCAGATTTTCTGGTACCAGCACCTCCGCTAGAGTCTCCTCTAGATTCCTCCTTTCTTCCACAAATCTCGGACAGTGGAAGAATACGTGCTCTGGGTCCTCTGGGACTCCATTGCAATTTGGACAATCGGGTGAGGTCTCCAATTTAAACCTGTGAAGGTATTGGAGATATCCTCCGTGCCCCGTGAGAAACTGGGTGAGATTATAATTAATCTCACCGTGTCGTCTCTCCAACCACTCCTTGATGGCAGGAATGAGCCTGTGCGTCCACCGGCCCTTTCCCGAGCGTTCCCACCGCTCTTGCCATCTATTTATGGATCTCTCCCTTTCAGTCTTCCTCGTCCGCGATGAGGAAGAGGTTGGCTTTGCATTGTATATGTTCACCATCTCATCTGCCAAGATGTCAATCGGCATCATTCCAGAGATGACGAATGCTGCATCATCTGAGACAGTCCTGAAAGCAGAGCATACCCTCAGGGCTGTCCTCCTGTAGACTGAACTCAGTTTGGTAGCGTTCCCTGACATCCACAACGCCTCCCTCCAAACTGGGGTTGCATAGAGCATGATCGAGGTCACCACCCTCGCTATAAGTAACCTAGAGGTATGCCGTGGCCCTCCAATGTTCGGCATCATCCTTGCCAGGGCCATACTTGCAGTGGATGATTTATCGCAAACATACCGCACATGTTGCTTATAGCTAAGCTTCCTGTCTATCACCACTCCCAAGTATTTGATGGTCGGCTTGGAAGTGACGATATGATTCCCGATTCTAATACAGGCGTAATTTCTCTTCCGGCGCTTAGTGATGAGGACCGCTTCCGTTTTTTCCTCCGCAAGTGTCAGACCAGAGCTCTTTAGCCAACTTTTAACAGCACCGATTGCCTCACTTCAACTCAGCATCTTCGAGATGCTTTGCGACAACAACCAGCGCTATGTCGTCAGCGTAACCCACCACTGTGGCTTCCCCTGGAAGGGGAAGATTAAATACATCGTTGTACATGATGTTCCACAGTAGTGGGCCCAATACGGAGCCCTGCGGGACACCCGCGGAAACAACGTACTCCTACGGTCGGTCATCGGTGTCATACCAGAGCCTCCTTTCAGTTAAATAACTATCGACGATAGCAGCGAGATAGGCCGGAATACCAATCTTCGCTAAAGATTTCCGTATTAGATTCCAATTGGCCGAATTGAATGCATTTTTCACATCCAGGGTTACTACCACGCAATATTTGCTGGTACTACCCTTTCCGTGGATTGCATCTTCGGCCAAGCCAGTAACCAATTTGATGGCATCAATGGTTGATCTGGCTTTACGGAACCCATACTGCCGATCTGAAAGGCCGCCTTGGCTCTCAACAACCGGGAGTAATCTATTATAGATTACCCGCTCTAGCATTTTCCTCACCGTGTCCAGGAGACATATGGGTCGATATGACGATGGTTCACCTGGAGGTTTACCTGGTTTAGGCAGAAGTACCAACTTTTGCCGCTTCCATGCCACTGGAAATATCCCCTCGGACATGCACGCTTTGAACAACTCAGCGAACATGTCCGGTCTGGATTTCACGGCAAGCTTAAGGGTCTTATTCGGTACTCCGTCCAGGCCCGGCGCTTTGTTGTCTCGTATTCTACCGCAGATATCCAACAGCTCGTCTCTGGTGACTGGTGGAATTGCCGCCACATTCAGAGGTGGTTGGAATGTGTCGGTGCTCTCCTCTTGCTGGGGGAATAACCCCTGGATGATTTTTAGCAAGAGGGTGGGGCACGTGATCTGCGGAGATGAGCGGCCTCTGAATCGTCCCATCACGATTCTGTAGGCATTCCCCCACGGGTTTATGTTCGCTTCTGAGCAGAGCTCCTTAAAGCACTCCCTCTTGCTTCGCTGGATGGCGAGCTTGAGGTTTTTGCGGGCTACCTTATAGGCGAGCTCTTTTTGTCCCTGTTCGACTCTACCTATCGCCCTCTGAGCCACTCTTCTGGCTCGGTGGCAGGCTGATCGAAGGCCGGTCAGTTCATCATTCCACCAGTAGTTTGGTCTTCTACTGGGGAATGAACACCTTCTAGGCATGGACGCGTCACACGCTTTGGCAATGCAGTGAGCCAGATGGACGGCTCTTTCCGTAGAGGGGCCTGCTTTATCAGGCTGATCTAACCACACCTCTATGAAGGTCTCCTCATCCAAAGATTTTGCAGACCAGCCTGAAATCTTTCTCGGTTTCGGGCATGATAGCTCTTTGGCCTGTGGCTCGACACATGTCTCAAAGAAGATTGCCTGATGATCGCTGTGGGTGTAGCGTTCACTGACGCACCAGGACATACCACGCGCCAGCGAAGGGCTGACAAAGGTCAGGTCTACAACCGAGCCTGACCCCCCTTTCTGGAAGGTGTTTACAGCACCTTCGTTGGCCAAAACCATGTCCATCTGCGCAAAAGCTTCTAATAAACTGCGCCCCTTAGCATTTGATTCCCTACTACCCCACTCTAGGGCCCAAGCATTAAAATCACCAGCAATCACCTTTGGGCTACGTCCCCTCGCGTCGAGAACAAGATTATCAAGCATTTGCTCGAATTCAGACAGTGTCAAACTTGGCGGGGCGTAGCAGCTGTATACATATACACCACTTATTTTCGCCCACACGAAGCCACTGCCTGCTTGACTTGCGGAACATTGTATGGCCTGTCGACCGCAAGCCCATATCGCCGCTCCACCAGTCGAATCTTTGACCCATATGCCACCGTGACGGTGTCTTTACGGTTCGCTTATGATGGCAATTTCCATCTCAGATTCGAACGTGGCCTGCTCAAGTAAATCCTGAGCGACCCTGCAATGATTGAGGTTTATTTGGATAAACCTCATTTTCTCATTGCAGTGAGCGCCTTCCTAAATTCCGGACATTTACCACTTCCGGCAATATGCCGGTTATCCTGTCCCTCTTTTACTTCGCACAATAGGCATTTGGGGTCCCTATTGCACTCTCTGGCAATATGGCCTTTCTCCCCACACTTTCTGCATCGATCGGATCGATCAATGCTGCTGGTGCATGCCTTCGCGAAGTGCCCAAACATAAGGCATTTAAAGCACCTCTTCAGTGAAATTTGTTCCCTTAAACGGCAGACAACCCATCCAATCCGAACCCTTCCGGCAGCCAACAACATCTGCGCTGCCTCCGCTGGTACTCGTATTGTGGCTGTTTGAGTACCACCATAGGCTTTTCGCAAGCCCACAACTGACTCCTCGGTGAGTTCTTTCAACTTGAATTGCTCCTTCAGAGCAATACAAATTTCTTCTTTCGATGTAACTTCATCGAGATCCTGTCTGTCTGTCTGTCCGTCTGTCTGTCTGTCTGTCTGTCTGTCTGTCTATCTGTCCGTCACACGCATTTTTCTCGGATACGGTTATAGCGATTGACACCAAATTTGGTAGAAAGGTGAGAACTGTGAACGCTCGCGCATACAGTGAATTACATCCTTTCACGTCGAATTTAAGGGGGGGTCCCCGTACATGCAAAAGGGGGGTGTAAAATTTTTTTTCATCAAATATAGTCACGAGGGGTATCAAATTAAAGGTCTCGATTAGTACTTTTCAAAGTTGATCTTAGTTTTGACATTTCTTTGAAGAGTGGGGAGCGCGGGGGGTTGAAAGTGATCACTCCTTTAAGGGGGCCATTCTCAGAAACTACTAAACCGAAAAATCTGAAAAAAATCAGAAGGCTGCCACTATATGGTGCCTGGGCTCCAAAATACCTTCCATACCGATATCTGTTTAAATAAAGTTAATAATAGTATATTACTACAATTTTCTGTAATTGGTTAGAAATCCCCCTTAAGTTCATCCTAGTACCATGGAACTTTGTAGTGATATAGGCTATAATATAGAGCATGATTTTACCAAGTTTGGTGGAAATCGCACTATTATTAACAAAGTTATAATACCTCAAATTTGCTGCTTCTTTGAAAATTGAAGACTATGAATGTCAATATCACCCGAAAGTGGATACTCTCACATAATATATGGATATATTACGTGCTAGGTACTAAGAAATACACAAAACCTTTCGTACCTGAAGCGTCCAGCTTCCGGTTTCCCGACTTGTTTTGGATTTGTCGGTTAGGTAGTTTCTGATAACGAGTCCTTGAAGTAATTTACCCCTTTCGGATTCCCGCACTCCTACCCATTGCAATCCATCTCAAAACTATTATTCGCTTTATACTAATTACTAATCAAAATTTTTAATTTCATACTCCATATGGCTGCATTCGGTGGAAAGAAAATGTTGAACCCAACAAAGAGGGAAGGCTTGACGCTTCAAATATGAAAGGTTTTTTGTGCATATCTGGTGTAGGTATACTCGAGTGCATTTGTACGTAGTTCGGGGGTATATAGGAGCAGCGTCATGATATCAGATTTTTCCATTGCGTAAATGCTGAGAAAGGCTCTGTGAAAGAAATGATCACTTTCCGGCTCCTGCACTCCCTGTCTTTCGAACAAATTTCAAACCTGACCACCTTCGGATAGTACTAATTGACACCTTCTGTTTGGGGTATCACGACCATATTCGATGTAAAAAAATTTACTCCTTCCTTTTGCATAGCGATTAGAGAAGGAGGAAACTCAAGGTTCAGGTGTTTGCAACCACGGTATCGGCAGCTTTTGTGAGCGACAAACTATATATTTCAAACGCAGTGCCTCAGTAGTGAACAACTTGGCCACACTTGCCACAAGGTGTTTAGAAGCTTTTTTGCTACAACTATTTTAGATTGGTCGAGCAAAGCACTGCTTTAACACCAGTAAAAAGATCGAGAAAGAAGAACTAAAAGCAGACCGCTAGAAAAAGAAAACGGTACCAACCCCCACTGCAATCGTTCATTAAATAACAGAGTGAGGGAAACAGATGTGAATCCTCTGGGAAATTAACAACATTTCCGAAAAACGGAACTCAGAGTATGCAAGGGAAAAAGCAAGTACAAACTCCGTCAATCGAAGCAAAATCCAAGCGGAAGGAAAATGGTGAATAAATAACAAAAATTTGAAGAAGGAAGCAAAGATGAAAATTCGTAGCTTCGGTCTCCAGCAGGGGCAATCAGTCATACGCGGAGATATTGGAAAAGGCCAAAGCTTGCCATCATAAAACAACCCTATATAAACAATCATGGAGACGTATTGGTCACAAATTCGGCTAGTAGAGCAGCGGTTTAAGCATGCCGTCGACAACCCATACAATGTGCTACGCCTATCGCTTTATGCGGGCGAAAATAACTGGGGTCTGACACAGTCTGATTTCAAGAATATATTTGACAATTTCGTTTTCGACACAAGACTACGTGTGTGTGGAGCTTGAGTAGGGTAGCAGACCAGGAAGTGTAAGGGGGCACAGTCTATTAGACGCTGTAAATGATATAGTGCTGTCCAGCAGGAGTGGTATAAACCCATTTCGGAAAGGGGGCCTGGACCGGCTGTAGTCCTTATATTTTTCATAGCCTAACATTGGCGTTGTGCTATGTCCCACACCCTACACTCACGGAGATCACCAGGCAATCTTCTTTGAATAATCGGTGGAGCTACAGGGCAAAACACCAGCTTGCCCCACGCCAACATAGATTTCAGGCTGCAAAGCTCAGGATTAGCAGACCTTCATAGAAGTGTGTTCAAACCACCATAATAAAGCAGGCGCCTTTATGGAAAGAGCTCTCCATGGGAAACCATGCATCGTCAAAGCTTGTCTAGGAGGTGTTCAATACCCAGTAGAATACCAAAATACTGGTGGAATAATAAACTGGCCAGCCTTCCATCAGCCTGCCACCAAGTCAGGTAAACCGTTCAGAGTGCGGTAGGTAGAACAAGGAAGCCCGTAAAACTATCAGGCTCGCTATTTAACGGAGCGAAAGGAATTCTGTCCGGAAGTGGACGTAATCTCGTCAGGGAGTGTCTATAAAATCATGATCGGTTGATTCAGAGGCTGAAAACTGCTGAAAATCATTAATATCCTATTCTTCTAGCAAGAGTAACGCACTTATTACTTTCACTAGAGAGAAGCTGCTGGAAATCTACCGTCAAATAGGGAGCAGTAAAGTGGCGGGTCTGCATGTATATCGAACTGCGCCCTTAAACTCGCCGTGAAATCCTGCCCGCAAATGTTCGCTGAGTTGCTGGAAGCGTACATGAATGCGGCAGAAGTTGATACTGCTGCCTAAGGCCGGTTAACCGCCAGGTGAATCTTCCTCCCACGAACCTATATGTCTTCTAGATACAATGGAGAAAATTCTGAAGCGATTTGTCTATAATAGGTTACTTCCGGCTGTTGAGAGATAATGAGACCTGTCAGGTCGGCATTATAGGTTCCATAAAATCACATCTACTAACCATCAAATTTGTTACAGGCTGGGCCGAAGATGCCATTCACGGAAAGGATAATGTCAGCAAGTATTGCGCGGTGGTGACCCTGGACGTACGAAATGCATTTAATTCCGCCAATTGGAAACTAATACGGGAATCCACGGCGAAGATTAGTGCCTCATTTTGCAACTATTGTCAAAAGCTAGTTACAAGAATAGAGGCTTTGTACTTGCCTCACTGCTGGGAAGCATCATTTACTAAGATGTACTTAATTTTCCGATTCGGGAGAAAGCGACGTTGGTGAAGTATCTTGAAGATGCTGAGCTACACTCTTCCGAAGCAATCAGTCCTGTTAAGGGTTGGCTACAGGATTCTGGTCTTATCCCACTGGCGGAAAAAAATACAATCACTCTAGGACGGCCATAGCATGCTTAGAAGTAATGATAGATGTAAAGCTCAGTTATAAGCAACACGTCATTTATTTTCATTTACATTCAAACTCTTGGAGTTTGCACTGAAGCGGCACCTTTAACCTACTGTAGCTTTGTTACTAATAGTGTGATTTCACGCAAACCTGATAGAATCATGATTTAGGCTACAGTCTATCTTATTGCAGGATTAAATGATGAACTTAAGAAGGTTTTAGAACAAATCACTAAAAATCTTTGAAATATGTTATTATTAAGTTTATTTGTACAGATAGTTTGGAGCCTAAGTACCGTCTAGTGGCATCCATGTAATTTATTTCAGATTTTTCGGGCAGATAGGTTCTGGAAACAAGTCCGCGACAGAAATTGCCAATTCTCAGTCCGCGCTCTCCATCTTTTGCATTAAATATCAGTATTAAAAAGTACTAGTCGAGACCTTTCACTGGATGCCCCACATGACTATATTGGCAAAAGAAAATCTCCCTTGTGTATGTACGTAGTGTACGTAGAAAGACGAAACGCACTGCATGCGTGGGGATTTCCAGCTCCATCAATCCCACCAAATTTGGTGTCAATTGATGCAACTGTTTGTAAAAAAATTGCCTTTGTTAGATAAACAGACATAGAGACGGGCAGATGGACAAAAAAAAGGGAATCGTATTAGAAGCGGGAATCATATCATCACTTTCAACCTAGTTATAGGCAATAGGTGCAATATGTTTACGACAAATCATCCACTGTAAGTGTGGCCCTGGTAAGAATGATGCCGAACGTGGGGGTTGCTTATAGCTAGGGTGGTGAGTTCAATCATGCTCTATACGACCCCAGTTTGGAGAGAGGATGTCAGTTAACGTTAACAGACTAAGTACAGTCTACAGGAGGGCAGCCCTGAGAGCCTTCAGGACTGTCTCAGATAGTGCAGCATTCCTCATCTTCGAAACGGTGCCGATTAACATCTTGCAGATGAGATGGCGAACATATAAAGTACGAAGTCAATCTATCTTTTATCGTAGACGAAGAACGCTGGGAGGGAAAGATCCGGAGTCACAGGCCCATCGCTACCATCAAGAAATGGTTCGAGAGGCTGCACGATTAATCATAATTTTAAGAAGATGAAAAAATGCAATGACTATTCGTGTATAACTGTTTAAGAAAGTTGTGGAAACCTCCTCAAAATACTGTCTGCCTCGATTCGGTATTAAAAAAAGAAAATTTCGCTCGACTCTTCCAGTTCATTCGAAGCTATTTGATTATAAGTCACTTAAACGCAAGAAATGGGCTCTGGAAAACCAGCGGCAGATCATTATTTGAAGGAGGAAGAGCACAAAAGTGCTGCAAGCTTACATACTGGCCGACTAACGTAACAAAAATACATTGATTTCTACGTAACTAAGGGGATTAAAAAGAATAAATCCGCGTTGTCAATAATGAAAACATAATGTCCGATCACTCGCCTATTATGATGCTGGCCAATAAAACAGTGAGGAAAAGTCTCCCAGGCTGACTAATAGACAAACAAAATGGGCAATGTTCGCAAAGCAGATCTAAGAAAAAGTTTGCATAAACGACCATATCAACATTGCTTATCAACTCGAAGAGGAGATCGATCGGCTAACAATGAAAATGCAAGAGGCGGCTTGGACAAGCATTATCGCTCACCATGTTGAGTTGGACTAGTGGCGTGACCCGTTTTGATCACATCCAAAATGGGGATATCCGCGATCCGATATGGGGTTGCACAGATCGTAGAAAAACTTCTTCGATGGTATGGACACGAAATTCGTGCTAATGAGGATACAGTTGCCAAGATTGGTCTGAACATCGAAGTCGATGGTAAGCGACCAAAAGTCCGGCCGAAACAACGATGACTTGATACGCTGGATGGGGATTTAAAAGCCGATCACGACGAACCGATCTTGCTTGTGAATGGGACAAAGGCTGAAGAAAAAGAAGAAGATGCACTGAATAAAAAATATCCTGACTGTCCTGCGGAGGTAATCGAACTAATTACAGGGAAACGTAGAGCTCGAGAAACTAAAGCAAAGAAACCGCACAACGGAAAAGGAAGGAAAGGAAACAAACCGTAAACTTTCTGACAAATATAAAAACGAGTTTTTCAGCAGGTGTATCTCAAGCCGTACAGCACAAAAAGTCACAGCCTACTCTTAGTGGAAGGCCGCGAAAGATGTAAAAACAACCAGACAACAAATTCCTCTGCACTGGGTAAGGCAGATCCGTTCGCGAAGCATCCAGAAAGTATCTTCCAGCCTCTCGATACACATACGTCTACATGCTTAACCCTAATCAGAAAAGTGGAGCATTACCCAATACGCCATGTAAAACTAAACGAACTGAGGATAGAAATTTAAAAAAAGCTATGAATTTATTACAGGGAGAATATTGAAAGAATTGCCAGAAAAGTGTCTAGTCAAATTATTACAAATAACTGATGCAGCTTTCAAATTCCCTCGACAATGGAAACTAACCAAAGTTATAATGGTTCCCAGGGAAGGAGCCAAGTAGGGTCGAATCTTATCGATCAATATCGCCACTTTCTACTACAGGCAAGCTATTTGAAGGGCTTTTCCTTAAGAGACTGAAGCAAATCACTGTGGATCAAAATCTAATACCACCTCACTAATGCGGTTGCCGCAAAAAGCATTCCATAATAGAAAGAAAATCCAATGGTAAAGCTGGTGTGCTCAGCCATTTTTCTCGATGTCGCCTGGGCGTTTTATAAGGTTTGACATAAAGGTCTGCTGTATAAATAGCAGAGGAAATTTTTCGATATCTTGAAATCATACGTGTCAGAGCGCCTATTCGGAGTACAATATGAAGAAATCTACACTGAACTGGAAAAAGTTGCAGCTGGTGTGCCGCAGGGCAGCGTCTTGGGCCCAACACTGTTTCTTCTGTACTACCTGTTATACCTTTCTGTGAAGAAGCCAAGATAGCGACATTTGCAGACGACACTTCTATCGTCATCACGAGTAAATTCACAGAAGAAGCAAAAATAAAGTTACAAACAGCTATTGACAACATTGTAGAATGAACCAAGAAATGGAAAATAAAATTGAATAAGAACAAATCAACCTTTGAGGCAACGTATTTTGCACTATCCTCAGTAAAACAAAAATAAAATGCTGAAATCAGGGAAAGAGATAAATAGAGTGTAGTTGGAGTTATTCCACTATGCTAAATTCTACCTGATCCCTCAACAGGCCGACCAAGAAAATGCATACAATGTTGTTACAAACATGATCATCGGATTGAGTTACAAGCCTCGGAGAAATGCTAGGGCGTTCACCGCAGTTGTTATCGGCTTTGAAAACATAAGCGAACGGCTATGCACTCTGCGCTTGCGAGACCAGTTTAGAAATATAAGCCTCATAAACGTTCACGCCCCTACAGAGGAGACTGCAGAGTCGGAGAAGGATACCTTCTACGAGACAGTAGAACGAACCCTCGAAGCCTGTCCCAGATATGATATCAAAATCATACTTGGGGATTTTAACAGCCAAGTAGGGAAGGAGCCCGTATTCAGGCGATACGTTGGCTCCTATAGCTTACCCGAAAAAACAAATGATAACGGACTGCGGATTATTCAATTAGCAGGGTCACACGAAATGGTTGTTAGAAGTACCTGGTGTGCGCGGAAAGCGGTCCACAAACATACGTGGGCCTTTCCAGATGGGATAACCTTCAACCAAATTGACCACGTGTTGATCGAACGCCGCCACCTCTCAGCCTTGATGAATGTCAGAACATATAATATAGACTCGGATCACTACCTCGTTGGCATGGTGCTCCGAGCTCGAATAACAACACCACCTAGAATCGCCTCTGACAATCAGGTGAGAGTGAACACTGAAGCCATCCACAACGCAACCCTCCGCGACATCTATAAGAGGGATATGGATACAGCAATAACCGCAGTCACCAGAGGACCTGGAGATGAAGCATCAACAAATGATCTTGACAATCACCTGAAGAACGTTATCATGGACACGGCCACAAACATACTTGGCCCTAGCCGCAAAAGGAGTCGGAATGGCTGGTTTGACGATGAATGTAAGCTGCAACGGAACGGAAGAATGCCGAATACCGAGTAATGTTGCATTCTCAAAGAACGCGGGCACGCGCAGAGACTTATCACGAACTCCGTCGAGCGGAGAAGCGACTTCACAGACGGAAAATGGAAGCCTGGGAGAACCAATAAGTCTGTGAACTAGAAAAGTACAGGGAGCAGCCGCACCAGGCGCGGAAGTTTTACCAACAAGTCAGCAGGATGAAGCCTTATACACCTCGATGCTCATCATGCCGAGACAATGAGGGAAATCTGATTTCCGACAGAATGGGCATATTGGAGCCATGTGTTGAGTACTTTGATGAGCTACTGAACAACCAGAACATCGGCGAGTTGGAGGTCCCACCAACTGAAGACGACGGACAAATACTGCCACCACCAAGTTTAGGAGAAACAGTCCGTGCAATTCATCGGCTAAAAAATTATAAGTAGCCAGGAGCCGATGGGATTACAGCCGAATTGGTTAAATATGGAGGCGACCAGTTACACCAAGTGGTTCATCAACTTGTGCTCAAGGTATGGGACAGCGAATCAGTGCCTGACGATTGGCAACGAGGCATTATCTGTCTCATACATAAAAAGGGAGATATCACACAGTGCAGCAATTATAGAGGTATCACGTTGCTCCTGTGTGGAGTTGCCAAATCTCCCATCAGGCGCGTCCTTTCGTGCGGATAAGGGAATGCTCGGCGAATGTGTCATGGTCATGCACATGCACGCATCCGGAGATGTGCGTGTATGGGCATGTTTATGCGCAGGCCGAGTATGTGGGAAGTAAACGCCCACCCGTGGATAAAAATTGGCTATGGGAAGGATACCTAGAAATAAAACCAAACATGGAGGAGCAGAAGAAGAATGAAGTTACGGTGCAGGGCTTCGGAAACCCAGTGCCGGCGGTTTTTGGGAGTGAGCAAGCGGGCTCCCGGCCGTCGATATCCAACGACCGCAGTGCCTCAGTAGTGGGAACCTTGGCTACTGTGGCATCTAATGTTACAAGCGTACGGGAGGAACTTGAACTGGCTCCAGTGATGGATCCGTTCAGAAGGAGCTCGATTTTTCGCAGATCCTCTCCCACACGGGCACAAGCCCCCACGATCGCTACCCCCAGTGGGAAGCGTATAGCGGGAGTCTTCGATGAGGAAGAATCGCTGACGCCGATTTACCCGAGCGATGTTTTGGGCAATGATCAGTCTGGAGCTGCCTTTACTGCCCTCGGTAAAAAGATCATGGAGCTGTGTGAGTTTATAAAGGAGCGCAGGAACATTCACCAAAATATAAGGGCCATGATAAGAGGCATCCGTTTGACGTGCGGCAAGGCCTAGGATGAACGAGTAGGGAAGTCGCCGATTGGAAAAGTCAACCAGGCAAATCAAGTAACGCCGGTTCAAAACACAAAAGGGGAGAAACCGAGGAAGAGGCTGCGCGAGAAGCTGAATGACTCAACAGGCCAGCAAACCCCGAAAAGAAAAAAGGACTCAACTCCCAAAAAGGCGGAGTTCATGAAAAGTATGTCTGAAGCTACCAGGGAAAATACTGCAGTGGCTACCTCGAAAAAAGGGATCGAACCTTCAAAGGCGGATGCGGAAGCTTGGAGGAAGGTAGAACCGCGGAAAAAAAGTTATCGGAGGAAGATTAGACCGGAGGTGATTTTCATTTCCAAACGGGGCGAAGGGTCATACGCCGACATTCTCAGGAAAGTGAAGGCAGACATTGAACTCACCAATTTGGGAGACAACGTCAGCCGCATTAGACGGTCGCAGAAGGGAGAACTTATGTTGGAACTTAAGAAATCCAAGGATGTAACCGCGGACAAATTCTTGAGCCAAATCGGGAAGACTTTAGGGCAGGAAGCCGACATAAGAGCTAGCAGGCCGGAGATCACTATAATCTGCAAAGATATAGATGAAAGCACGACGAAGGAGGAGGTTTGCGAAGCGTTGGAGAAACAGTTCGATCTTGCCGGACTACAAGAGTCAGCGGCGAAAACGCTAAGGAAAGCCTATGGGGGAACACAAATCGCCACCATCAGCCTACCAGTGGAGAACTCAAACTGTTAGCAGCAGGGAGAGTGAGAATAGGCTGGGTAATGTGTCGCCTTAGGGAACAGGTGGCGTTAAAACGGTGCTTTAGATGCCTTGGCTTTGGTCACATTGCGAAGTCATGCACTAACCCAAATGACAAGTCAAAACAATGCAGGAGATGTGGAGTGGAAGGCCACATCAGCAAGAACTGTGGAGCTGACCCAAATTATCTACTGTGCAAAGGAAAGGAGGGTGTGGGCCATCGGCACATTGCAGGCAGCAGCAGGTGCCCGGAATACAGGAGAGCCCTTAGCACAAATCGTAGATGAGGTTAATACAAATCAACCTCAACCACTGCGAGGCGGCGCAGGATTTACTCGCGCAAACCATCCGTGAGAAAAACATCGATGTGGCCATACTAAGTGAACCATACCGAAACCGCGGTGGTAGCGTTTGGGTCAAAGACCAAACGGGCCAAGCAGCGTTGTGGACTTGTGGAAAACAAGCCTTCCAGGAAATAATGGAGCACCCGGAGGAGGGCTTCATCAGAGCGAAGGTGAAGGGCATCCACATCGACAGCTGCTATGCTCCACCCAGCGCTACACTCGTCGAGTATGAGCGGATGCTTGCTGCTCTTGTTTTGGATGCAAGAGGACGTTGGCCGATCATAGTAGGAGACGATTTCAATGCGTGGGCTCTTGAATGGGGCAGCCGGATAACTAATGTGAGGGGACGTGTTCTCCTCGAAGCATTCGCGGAGCTGGACGTGGTACTGGCGAATGTTGGGTCTTCGTACACTTTCCGGGGAAGGGGCTTGGGGTCTATAGTGGACCTGACATACGTGAGTGCCACTTTAGCCAGTAGAATCGCTTGGCATGTCAGTGAGGACTATACTCACAGCGACCACCAGGCAATCTGCATAGAGATCAAGGGCGGATCGAGCTCGAAAAAGAGTTTTCGCAAAATGCCGGGTGGTATGCTTGGCTGGACAGTGAAAGCGTTCGAGGGGGACACGTTTTCCGCGGTGCTCAAATCCGACATATCCCTGAATGGTACGGCTGGAGAGAAAGCCACCCAGATCACTCGATGGGTGACGGAAGCATGCGATGCTACTATGCCCAGAAGGCGATTGCTCCCCAGTAGGCAACCCAACTACTGGTGGAACAATGAAATCGCAAGTTTGCGAGCCGCATGTTTTCGGGCAAGGAGGCTTTGCCAGAGGCTCAGGGGAAAACCCGGTGGCGACGGTCGAGAGGAGGCACACAAGCAATTGCGTGGCCGCCTAAAGGAAGCCATTCGGAGGAGCAAAAAGAACTGCTTCAAACAGCTGTGCGACCATGCCGACATAAACCCTTGGGGCGAGGCTTACAGAGTGGTGATGAAAAGGCTGCGGAAATCACCCCAGGTGACCTGTCCGCGCCTCCTGAAACAGATTGTTACCACTCTGTTCCCTCACCACGAAAATAGGGGAAGGCAAGTTTTTGTCCAGCCAAATGACGGCATAATACCGCCTGTAACTGTGGAGGAGCTGCGGGAAATATGTGGTAGGTTCGGTGATAACAAGGCCCCAGGTTTGGATGGCATCCCCAACCGAGCTTTGAAACTGGCAGTGAAGACTAGGCCCGACCTTTTCGACAACACCTTCGAGGCGTGCCTAAAAGAAGGAATATTCCCTGCCCAGTGGAAAAAGCAAAAGTTGGTGTTGCTTCCGAAGCCTGGCAAGCAACCTGTAAACCCAGCGTCGTATCGTCCTATCTGCCTGTTGGATACAATGGGGAAGATGATGGAGAGAGTCATTTACAACAGACTCCTGCCCATCGTCAAAGCCAGCAATGGTTTGTCGGAACGCCAGTTTGGTTTCCGACGCGCCCACTCTATGGTGGACGCAATTGGCATGGTGGTAAACCTGGCAAAAGGTGCACTGATTTCTGGCGGCTGCTGTGCTGTGGTGGCGTTGGATGTCAAAAACGCATTCAACTCGGCCAACTGGAATAGAATTAAAGGGGCGTTGGCTGACATAGGTGTCCCCGGATACTTAGCGAATTTGGTGGAAAACTACCTCTCAGAGAGGACTCTCTGGTACGGGACGGATGAGGGCCCCAAAGAGTACATTGTCACAGCCGGGGTACCACAGTGATCGGTACTTGGTCCCCTGTTGTGGAATATCATGTATAATGGGGTGCTTGCTCTTCCCGTCCCAGAGGGGACTACGATTGTCGGCTTTGCTGATGACCTAGCTGTGGTTGTTGCAGCAAAACACCCAGAAGATGTGGATTTTTACGCAACGGAAACAGTGAGAGCGGTAAAGTCCTGGCTAGAAAAGGCCGGGCTGACCTTGGCGGACGCGAAAACGGAAGCGGTCTTGATAACGAAACGCAGGAAAAATAATACTGTAAAAGTGGAGGTCGGTGGACATACGGTCGTATCAAAGCCGGCTATCAAATACCTGGGGGTAATAATTGACAGCAAATTGAGTTTTAGGGAGCACCTAGAGTATGCATGCCAAAAGGCAGCCAGTGCCACCACGGCACTTGCAAAAATGTTGCCAAATATTGGTGGGCCGAAACATTGCCGGAGGTTGGTGCTAGCCGGAGAGACGGAAGCAGCTGAACTCGGTTTACCGGCGGATGGCTTTGAGGGTTTGCAGTGCTTTTAGAACCACATCAGATGAGGCAGTATTGGTGGTGGCAGGCCGGTTGACATTCTGGGCAAAGAAATGAGTGTCCTGTACAATGCAAGACATATGGAGGGGCATGCACAGCGTAAAAATGCGGCAAGGTCAGAGTCACTTGATCTCTGGCAACGCAGATGGGACGAGTCTGCGAAAGGTCGGTGGACGCACAGGCTCATTCCCAACATTGGGGTGTGGCTTGAGCGAAAACATGGGGAGAGCAACTACCACGTTACCCAGTTCCTCACGAGGCACGGTGGTTGCTACAGGCAGTATTTGCACCAGAGCATGTGATGTTTCACTGCCCACGATTTGCGATGGAGAGAAGGAGCTTAAACCAGGTGCTGGGCAGGAGCGTGACGCCGGAGAGCTTGGTTACTGAGATGCTGGAGTCCGAGGAGAAGTGGCTTGCGGTTAGCTCTGCAATCATTCAAATGCAGGAGGAGTTGCTGAAAGAACAAAGAAGGAGGAAAGCTGCAAATAGGAGAAGGATGAGTGCCTAAGAGCAAACCTACCCCGCGAAGTAATACCTCAATGGTGGTCCCACGATCCTCTTTAAGTCCCGCCCGCTGTTGTTCCGCCGTTCGGGCGACGGAGCTGCGGCGGACGTGTCTTTCTAAGATTTTCCACCTCCGTGCGCGCACAAAAAAAAAAAAAAGAGGTATCACACGATGGAGAGAAGGAGCTTAAACCAGGTGCTGGGCAGGAGCGTGACCCCGGAGAGCTTGGTTACTGAGATGCTGGAGTCCGAGGAGAAGTGGCTTGCGGTTAGCTCTGCAATCATTCAAATGCAGGAGGAGTTGCTGAAAGAACAAAGAAGGAGGAAAGCTGCAAATAGGAGAAGGATGAGTGCCTAAGAGCAAACCTCCCCCCGCGAAGTAATACCTCATTGGTGGTCCCACGATCCTCTTTAAGTCCCGCCCGCTGTTGTTCCGCCGTTCGGGCGGCGGAGCTGCGGCGGACGTGTCTTTCTAAGATTTTCCACCTCCGTGTGCGCACAAAAAAAAAAGAGGTATCACGTTGCTGAGTACCATCTATAAGATATTCTCCACTATCTTGTTAGGCCGGATAGCCCCATACGCCCAGAACATAATTGGCCCATACCAAAGGGGCTTCACTCCAGGCAAATAAGCAACAGGTCAGATTTTCTCTCTGCGAAAAGCGATGGAATATGGACAACAGTTGCACCATCTATTCATCGACTTTAAAGCCGCCTAAGATAGCATAGCTTGGGTGAAACTGTACACGGCCGTGAGAGAATTCGGTATCACTACGAAATTGATAACACTGACTAAGCTGACTCTGACCAATGTGTGAGGCCAGACCATTTGACATCAACAACGGTCCACGACAAGGGGATGCCCTATCATGCGTCCTCTTTAACCTGGCCCTCGAGAAAGTGATCCGTGATACTGATGTAAATGCAAGAGGCACGATCCTCTTTAAGTCCACCCAATTACTGGCCTATACTGATGATATCGACATCATGGGAAGAACAACACGAGACGTACAAACTGCCTTCATCCAGATCGAGCAGGCGACGCCAGATCTTCAGCTGCATATCAATGAAGGCAATACAAAATATATGGTGACAACGTCAGCATCGAAAACCAACCAACCAACAATATCAAACCGCACTGGTCAAACAGGAAGAATAACGATAGGGAAATACAACTTTGAGACCGCTGATATATAATTTCTCCTATCTAGGGTCGAAAATCACAACCGATAACAGTTACAATAATGAAATCCGCGTTCGGTTGTTGTCAGTCAGCAGAGTCTATTTCAGCTTACAAAAACTGTTCCGCTCAAAACGTCTCACCATAGGGTCAAAGCTCTTACTGTACAAGACTACGATCTTGCCAGTCCTCATGTATTCCTCGGAAACTTGCGTTCATAGCAATAAAAATTGCGAATTCTGGGCGCGTTAGAGAGAAGAATCCTCCGAAGAATTTTTGGCCCCCAACATGAGGATGGACGATTTCGTAGCCTACACAATGACGAAATCTATGAGCGATACCATGACCGTCCGGTTGTGGATAAAATCCGGCTCAATAGGTTACGGTGGGCGGGTCACTTAATCCATATGGATGAGGATGATGCCACCCGGAAAGTCTATAAGGGCAATATCTATGGCAGAAAAAGAAGACGAGGCAGACCCTGCTTAAGATGGAGCGATGGCGTAGGTCAGGACGCCAGACAGCTTTTAGGGATATCGAATTGGTGGACCTCGGCGCAAAACCGGGATGTCCGGAGTTCCTTATTAAGGCAGGCCTGGACCGGATACCGGTTGTTGCGCCGTTGATGATGATCAGTCGACGCGGTAGGACGGGCCGCGGTCCTGTCGAGAAATTGGCAAGGGTTCTTGACGGATGGACGGCGTCAGGATGTAAGCAAGTTACTCCGAACAAAATGAACAAAACAAATACGTGTCTGCACGCTAAATGTTGGTACCCTAACTGGAAAGATCGAGGAACTCGCAAGAGCCCTTCGGAAAAGGGGCATTGATATCTGCGCTCTGGAAGAAAGCCGATGGTCTGGTGCCATTAAAGAATTCGAACGATTTGATGATCGGCCGATGAAGCTCACCATTATATTAGCTGATCGCACTATTCACCTCTTTACCGCGTACGCACCACAGACAGGTCGACCTGATACCGAGAAACATGCCTTCTGGCAACTTCTCGATGAAAAGATTTGTCACCTGCCTGCTGACGACTATAACATCATTGCCGGCGACCTTAATGGTCATAGGGGTGAAAAGGCAGACGGTAACAGGTGCCATAGGGGAAAGGGGTTCGGAGCGCGCAATGAGGGTGGCGAGCGTATGATCGATTTTGCGGACACCCATGACCTTGTACTTCTGGATACATAGTTCATCAAGCGATTGTCCCATCTTCCTACATTTTATAGTGGGAACAGTAAAACCCAAATCGACTATATTCTCATAAGACGCCAACATTTTACCACTGTCACTGATTGCAAAGTCGTCCCCTATGAAACCATCACACCTTAACATCGGCCGTAGATTGCCGTTCTACGAATTAAGCCACCGATAAAACATCGTGAGCAATGCACTCGCCCGCCGCGCATTAATTGGTGGCGATGAAAAAGAGAGAAGAAAGAAGAAACGATCTGACTCACATGGAACCAAATGAAAGACATGATCCACAAAGCGGCCTCTGCAATCCTCGGGGTCACCAAACCGAGTAAGCGGTACATCAACCGAGATACTTGGCTTTGGAATAATGATGTTGAATTGAAGGCAGGAATTGGCAAATTTATAAGAGTGCCAACCGGGAAGGAAAGAAAGCAGTCGCTGTCACCCGAGCGAACCATTAAAAAAATCTTTACGATAAACTGGACACTCGGGATGGCGAGAGAGATCTGTATCAACTTGCTAAAAGCCGTAACGAACGTACACAGGATATCGAACACTTCTGTTATGTTAATGACAAAAACGGTACTTTGCTTACCAACCGTCGAGCCCCAAAGGGTAGATGGCGAGAATACTTCGACCAAATTTCAACCGAAGGATTTCCTCATCCTCCACTTCCACAATTATCGCCGACATTTGGACCAGTTCCACCTGTCAGCGCAACTTCGTGCTCAGAGGTTGCAGTGAGGAAGACGGGGTGGCAACACTGTTGGCCAAACCAAAACCAAGTGGCCAAGGATAACCTCCATAGTGGTGGCACCGAGAGACGCTGTACTCACTTTGGTTTGCCGGCCGTGATGCAGTAGACGAATGCTCCAAAGGCCTAATTAGGGCGATCAGACCCGACTCTGCACGGGGACTCATCCGAAGTGGCAATTTCGTTACGGAACCTTACCAGGGGTATACTGGTACCATGGGAACCGGGATAGCCCCTGGACTCTCATACTTCAGGTGAACTCCCGTTGTATGTAAGTACAGCTCGGTTGGTTGGTCCCCTAGTGGGAGTTTCATGGGGGTTGTGGTTATGCTCAAGCGATAAGATACCTTCGGGCATCGGCGTGGTGTTGCGTTTCAACACGGGTGCCGTACTCCTTAGTTTGGTAGAGATTTAGGTAATTCTTGCATCCACCAGTATGAATGCTAAGCCATGCGCTTGGTATAGACTGGTACCGTTGTTGCTTGTCTCAGCGTGGCTCTGATTGTGGTCACAAAATAAATCCGTGTCTTAAGAGGACCGTAGCATTAAGTCTCCACGACAGGTACCTACGTGAAACACTCACGGGCTTAACTGTCAGCTCAACTGGTGCTCAGAGGTGGCGGCGAATAAGACAGGCGGCAATTCTGTCAGCTAAACCAAAACCAAGTCGCCGAGGATAACCTCCATAGTGGTAGCACCGGGAGACGCTGTACTCACTTTGGTTTGCCGGCGTGATGCAGTAAGCGAATGCTCCAAAGGCCTAATTAGGGCGATCAGACCCGAGTCTGGACGGGGACTCATCTCACGTGGCAATTTGGTTTCGAAACCTTACCAGGGGTATACTGGTACCATGGGAACCGGAATAGCCCCTGGACTCTCATTCTTCAGGTGAACTTCCGTTGTATGTGAGTACAGCTCGGTTGGTTGGTCCCCTAGTGGGAGTTTCATGGGGTTGTAGTTATGCTCAAGCGAGAAGATACCTTCGGGCATCGGCGTGGTGTTGCGTTTCAACACGCGTGCCGTACACCTTAGTTCGTCAGAGATTTAGGTATGTCTTGCATCCACCAGTATGAATGCACTTGGTATAGACTGGTACCGTTGTTGCTTGTCTCAGCGAGGCTCGGACTGTGGTCACAAAATCAATCCGCGTCTTAAAAACACCGTGGGATTAAATCGTCCAGACAGGTGCCCACGTTAAACCCACAAGGACTTAACTGTCAACGCAACTGAAGTCGAGGGGGCAATAAAACAAATGACATCAGGGAAAGCCACAGGACCTCAAGACATCGTATCTGAGCTCTGTGGCTCAGTGAATTCTTTAACCGGGTTATTCAGTAAAGAAGAAAACCATCTGACTGGAAAGAAAGTACCACAGTTCCAATATGGAAGAAGAAAGCTAGTCCAGTAGAATGTTCAAATTACCGTCCGATCCGGTTACTTTTCCACATCATGAAGACTTTTGAACACATTCTTGACAACCGTATTCGCAAAATCGTTGGAATAACCGTGAATCAAACCGCATTTGTCAAAAACTGCGGAAATAGTGACGCGGTACACACTGCGCGGTTACTCATGAAGAAACACCGTGAGAAGCGTCGCCCTCTTTACATTGCCTTTCTGGATCTAGAGAAAGCGTTTGACTGTGTCTCATGAACTCATCTTTTATGCTTTGACACAACACTTAGAGCCAGCTGCTCTACCATGATGCGAAAAGTAAAGTTCGAAATATGGCGGGTGTATCAAAACCGCTTCGTGTCTCTGTTGATGTTCATCAAGCAAGTGCCCTCTCACCACTGCTCTTTGTTCTTGTTATGGACATCGTCACACGGGATATCCAACGTCCAGCGCCCTGCACATTGCTTTATGCAAGTGATGTTTTCCTAGCATCTGATAGCAAAAATGATCTCGAGCAACTCAGATTGAATTTAAACAAAAGTGAATTTTTCACGACCGATCCCCATGAAACAGGCACAATCACTGTCAGCGACAGTGATCTGCCCAGAACTGAGCAATTTAAATACCTCTGGTCAACGCTATCAGCCAATGGAGAACTGCGCATTAGCGCAACCTGGATGAAGTGGGGTTCCACAACTGGTGTTCTTTGTGATCGACGTATCAACGAACGTCTCAAATCTAAAATTTACCGCAATGTCGTCCGTCCTGCCGCCCTCTATGGTTCTGAGTGTTGGCCGATTATAAAAGACAATGAACGGCGTCTTGCGGTAATGGAGACAAAGATGTTGCGTTGGACAAGTGGCGTGACATGTATTGATCACATCCGAAACGAGGACATCCGCCATCGTTATGGGGTTGCACCGATCGTGGGAAAATTGAGAGAGAGGTGTCTTCGATGGTATGGTCACGCGCTAACGAGAATTAACTTGCCAAGATTGGTCTGAACATCGAAGTCGATGGTAAACGATCAAAAGGCAAGGCGAAACAATGGTGGCTTGATACGCAGAATGGGGATTTAAAAGCCTCGAGACGGATAGAGCTAAATGGCGAAACCGATCACGACGATCCGACCCCGCTTGTGGATGGGACAAATGCTGAAGAAAAGGAAGAAGAAGAACGTACAGTACTTCATAAACAAAAAAGTCGGGAAACCGGAAGCAGAACGCTTCAGGTATGAAAGGTGTGTATTTCTTTTATAAAGACAGTTGAGTGTGCATTTGTCCCATTAGCACATAGCACGTAGTATATGCATATACTAAGTGAGAATATCCACTCTCGGGTGATTTTCACATTCAAAATCCTGAATTTGCAACGAAGCAACTTTGACCTATTATCAGTTTGTTAGTAATAAAGAGATTTCCACATATGAGGCTTTATATCATAGTCTACATTGCTTCAAAATTTGCTGGTGCTAGAATGAACTTAAGGGGGGTTTTGCAGCCAATTACTAAAAATTATAGTAATTAATTTTAATTTGAACAGATATCGGTACGGAAGGTATTTCGGAGCCTAGTTGCCATATAGCGGCAGTTTCTTTATCCTTTTCATATTTTTGGTTGAGTAGTTTTTGAGAATGGGTCCGTGAAAGGAATGATCATTTTCGACCCCCTTTCCAACAAATGTCAAAACCAGAGCCGCCTTCGGAAAGTCCTTATTGAGACCGTTCATTTGCAAAATTAGATCCCCCTTTTGTATGTATACGGGAATTCGCCGTTTACTAAATATATTGACCGCCGACTTTGAGCTGAGCTATTGTCTATTAAAGGGACTGTCATAGTTGTCTGCGCGGTGTGGTGAAGCGCGCTAGATTGGGAAACATTAGGACTTAAGGTCGGTTCTAACTTAGATCAAAATCTTTTGTTGATTCATAAATAACTTTTAATCTGAACTCTGTACTTGTGGGCCCATTGGGTTTGGGGTTTAACACTCAGCCGAAGCAAAAAGGAAAAAGAGCAATTTTAAATTTATATATTTCTCTTATCCTAACTAGTGCAGATTAGGTAGCGCTGCACAGAGTCATGCACCCATAGTCAGCGCATAAACTTGTGCTAAAGCGCGTGCCTTAGCTTCATGGCGGCGGGGGATCAACTGCGGGCTGAGTTGGGTTATTTTTTTCAGAAATAAACTTCAATTGTTTTACCCTGAACAGTGGTTGTGTATAAATAATAGTTACTTGAACAAACATTACAGCTCGCGGTATCTGCAGTGGCTAATTTTATAAGTCGTCAATTCTTAATTTAAAATTTTAAAGATAATTAGAGGATGGATCAGGAAATTCAGCACGAAGAAGATATGTGGTCCCCTTTGCCGAAGGACATCACGGCAGCGGTGTGCAATCCACTAGCGAATGTGCTAAAGACGAACCGTTTAAAAACTTTAACGATCCCTTCAGGCGCAGCGCTAGAGTATTGAGATCGCCACCAGGGAAAAGTGGAGGAGATCGGATATTGGAGCGCACACCAACTACAAGTGTAACGAAAAACTCGGCAGCAAACGGTGTTAATGCTGTAAATGGAGGAAAAAGATGCTTTTGCAAAGTTGGGGGAGATGGTTTTCAGCCTGATTGAGATCCCCGACACAAGAAGCCATGTGCCTGCTATTAGATCGATGTATTTTGAAGCACGAAACGAGCTACACTGCTCTAAGAAAAAAAAAAGCTACTGTAGAAGTAGCAACACAAACGTCCTCAAAATCAATACACCTGATAACTCGCACTAGCAGTGGATCGCCTTCGTGAAAAAAGGAATAGCAGAGCCCCGGAAATGGCATAGGAACACTAATATAGAATCCCCAGAGCGGAGTCCAAAGCGCAAGAAGGGCAAAGTACTGCAAGTGCAATTAACAAACTTTGCCGATGAAAGTCTACCAAACCATCAGGAGATATGCGTCAGTGACTCTACTTGGACTAAAGTAGAGCCAAAAAGGTGGGCCACAAAAGAGGTCACGGCTCGATGCGCTTATTATAAAATCAACAAGCGACCTGACATATGCAGAAATCTTGCGGAAAGTGAAAGCAGGCAGTTCCCTCTTGGACTTGGGTGAACATGTGAACAGTATAAGACGCACTCAGAAAGGCGATTTGCTCCTTGAGCTTAGGCCAGGAGAGAGTAAGTCTCACGGTTTACATAAGAAGATCGAGTCGTCACTGGGCAAAGTAGCTGAGGTAAAGGTGAGCCAGGACTCAATGCTAATTGAATGCAAGAACCTGGATGAGATCACCATAAAAGTGGAGATCTGCGAGGCCTTAAAGACTCAACTAGGGCTAGGTTCGATTCTTGAGTCCAACGTGATAAGGCTCCGAAAAGCATATGGTGGTACTCAGACGGCCACAATAGCCTTACCATTCGAAGCAGCAAACAAGGCTATTACTGTTGGCAAAATACGCGTCGCCTGGTCAGCGGTCAACTGCGAGAACAGATATCGCCAAAGAGCTGTTTCAAATGCCTGGAATTTGGACACATTCAAGCAAGTACGATAGATCTAAGTTGTGCCGAAAATGTGCAGAAGAAGGACATATTGTCAAAGAGTGCAATGGGAATCCTAAATGTCTGATATGCAGAGAAACATAGGAGGGTAACGTCGATCATATCACAGGCAGTTACAGATGTCCAGCGTTTAAAACGGCGATTTCAGCTTTTCGCAAATGAATTTAAACCTTTGCCAGGCAGCTCAGGAGCTACTCTCTCAAAGCGTGCTGGAACGTGAAATTGATGTTGCGATTATATGCGAATATTACAAAGACTTCCAGAGTGGTGTCTTTATATCAGACAGAAGCGGCAAAGAGGGAATCTGGACTTGCGGAAACCGAGCGATCGAAAATACGACCAATAGGATAGAAGACGGATTCACACGAGTTAAGGTAGGCGGCATTCACGTATTCAGCTGCTACGCTGCGCTGAGCCTCCCACTAGATGAATTCGCATTGATGTTGGAAAAATTAGCTTCCAAAGCAAGCCGCCACAACCCAATAATAATAGCTCGCGATTTTAACGGTTGGGCCGAAGGTTGGGGTAGTCGCGAAACAAATGCTAGAGGCCGCATATTGCTCGAAGTATTTTCGCGTTGTTTTGGCAAATACTGGCAGTGTCAATACTTTTCGGAGACGGGATATGGGATCGGTGATAGACCTTACGTTTGATAGCGATTCATTTTCTAAGAATCTTCAATGGCAGATTAGCGAGGAATATACACACAGTGACCATCAGGCTATCATCTTCCAGATAGAGCGTACGACAGGAACAAAGCGAATCAAGAACACTGCAGTATCGGGTTGGACATCCAAAAAACTTGATGAAGAAATGTTCGAGCAAATACTTCTGCAGGAAGCGATGTCGGTGGGAAATGCATTAGAAAAGATGGCACATGTCCTTAAAGAGTTACAAAAAGCTTGTGACGTTTCCATGCCTCGCCACACGGTATTCAAACAACGAATGCCCAACTTCTGGTGGAATGCTGAAATCGAAGAACTTCGTAAAGTTTGCCTTAAAGTCAGAAGACACAGGCAACTTAGCAGAAACCCGTCTGAGTTTGAAGAATTGCTCAACCAATATAAGAAGGCGAGGAAAGAACTGCAAGCAGCCATCTCTAGAAGCAAAAATGAGCACTTCAAGAGGTTATGCAAGGAAGCGGACTTCGACCCATGGGGAGATGCATACAAGGCAGTTATGGCAACAATCAAGGGAAAGCGCTCACCACGATCACCAACTCTGATTTGCTGCGGGAAATCATTAGCACTCCCTTCCCACAAGTTTTAAGTGAGTCGAACCTATCCACTGTCCAGATAGATCCTGGTGAAATTCCCGAGGTAACCACGAAAGAAATCCTGGAAACCGTGAAGAAGATTGCCGACAATAAAGCCCAAGGTTTAGATGACATTCCGAATAAAGCACTGACAGTGGCCGTCGAGACAGTTCGAAGGTGGTTCGCTGAAACATTTACGACGTGCCTCATAGATGGGATTTTCCCGGAAGAGTGGCGGCAACAGAAGCTTGTGCTAATCCCGAAGCCAGATAAACCTTTGGGTGATTCTTCGTCTTATAGACCTGTATGCCTGTAAACGGCATCGGCAAACTTTTTGAACGGGTGATCTTCAATAGGCTTATACCATTCACAGAAAAGGAGGGTGATCTCTCAGACAGGCAGTTCGGATTCCGAAAGATCTCCTGTCAATGCCATCAGCACGACGACGGAAATTGCGGAAAACGCAATGGAGGCCAATAAATGTTGCGCAGTAGTTACTCTGGACGTGAAGAATGCCTTTAATACGGCAAAATGGAACAAAATAATTGCGGCTTTAACCAAATTGGGCGCTCCTAAATATCTGATGCACATAGTCATGCAATTTCTCCGGAAGAGGATATTGTGTTCCGATTCGGACGATGGATCTAAGACGTATTCAACAACTTGCGGGGTTCCACAAGGAGCAGTCCTCGGTCCTCTCCTGTGGATAATAATGTATGACGGAATTTTAAAGTTACAACTACCCAAAGGAGTGGCAATCATTGGTCTCGCAGACGATATCGGAGTAACTATCGTCGCGCAAGACATTGATAAGATCGAGGTACTCATAAACGAGGCAATTTTTGAAATCAGGTCTTGGTTAGAGGAAGCTGGTCTGACACTCGCGAAGCATAAAACCGAGGTAGTTTTGATTACCAAGCGAAGGAAGCAGACGGCGATAAAGATCAGGATTGGTGAACATCATACAGTCGCAGCCAACGCTTAAATACCTAGGAGTCATGGTTGACCAAAGACTGAAATTCAAGTCCCATCTTGAAAATTTAGCAACCAAGGCTTCCGGAGTGGCAACATTGTTGGCAAGAATGTTACTAAATATAGGTGGTCCTAGGCAAAGCCGTCGGCTCCTGATCTCAAGTGTTGTTGGCTCCATCTTGCTTTATGCAGTTCCAGTCTGGGCACCGTCTTTGAAGGTGGAAGCAAACAAAAGAAAAATCGCAGCCCCATGCCGATTGAGTGCATTACGAGCGTCATGCGCTTACCGTACAACTTCAGATGAAGCAGCTTGTGTGATAGCAGGCATGAGCCCCATTGACATCTTGGCGAACGAGGGTCGACGCCTCTATGACCCATCATATGCAATCTGCGACTCCTATACCAATCGTCGGCAATTGGCAGGAAGTGAATCAATTTTTGAATAGCAAAAAAGATGGGATGATTCACCTAAAAGACGCTGGATACACAGGGTTATTCCAGATGTCTGTAACTGGATCAAGCGAAGGCACGGTGCGGTTAGTTACCACCTAACTCAATTCCTAAGCGGACACGGAGGGTACCGTGCATACCTTTATCGCTTCGGGCGTGACGACTCCCCGTATTGCCGGACATGCGTGATGATTCCAGAAGATGCTTAGCAAGTTGTTTTTAACTGCTCGCCGCACACAGAGCGGAGGCGGAAATTGACACCGAGGCACGGTTGACACCCGAGAATATCGTGGACCACATGCTAGCCTCTGAAACATCTTGGAGGCGATCCACAATCTGCTGAGGAAGGAGGAGTTTCTGAGGAAAGTTACAAATAACGACAGCAGCCGCAGTTCATAGCTGATCCTGCCCCGCGGTGTAATACCGAAATGGCAGTCCCGCGGGGTAAACGCAAGAGAAGGAGGTGGTTTTAGTGAGTAGAGGCGTATGCCAGGAGTCAGCGGTAGCTTTTGAACCTTTCCACCTTCCAACGTATAAAAAAACAAGTCGGGAAACCGGAAGCTGGGCGCTTCAGGTATGAAAGGTTTTGTTTGCTTCTTGTGTGAGTCTATTTGAGTGTAGAACTATCTCATTTGTACGTAACCTGTTAAGAAGATGCATTTAGCATATCAGATTTAGTACTTCGGGTTGCAAATTTACACGGTAAAGACAACTTTGAGCTACTGTAACTTTGTTATTAATAGTATGTTCGTTTTGAGAATCAGCTCTGGCCAGCTTTGGTCAATAAGGCGGATTTGCGCTCAATATAATTCGTAGGCATGTCGTGTTTTACGAATTATATAAAGGAACATTCAACATCTGCGAGCCGCTTCGGTCACGCTGCTCCCAGGGCAGAGGTGAGGCAGCGTCTGACGATTTGCCTCTGCCCTGGTAAGAAACCGTAAAGCCGTCGTCGCTTGACTTTTTTTATAATAGTATGATTTTGATCAAACTTAGAGATAATATGCTTCATACTATATTTTATACTACTAGCAACTTTTATAACGCTGAGATAAACTTAAGGGGGTTTTACTCAATTCTCCCAAAAATATGGTAATATACTGTTATTAACCTAATTTGAACAGATATCGATATGAAGAGCATTTGGAGGTCTGGGCACTGTATAAAGGCTGCTTCATGATTTTTTTCAGATTATTCGGTTAGGTAGTTTCTGATAATGGCTCCGTTAAAGAAATCATCACTTCGCACTCCTCCCACTCCCCGCCTTTTTAACAAATCTCAAAACTAACCAGCTTCGAAAAGTACTAATCGGGACCTTTCATTTGATACCTACCCCACATGACTATATTTGGTGAAAAGAAATTTTGCACTCCCCTTGTACATGTATGGCGAATTATAATCTCACTCAGTTTCTCACGGGACATGGAGGATATCTCCAATACTTTCACAGGTTTAAATTGGAGACCTCACCCGACTGCCCAAATTGCGATGGAGTCCCAGAGGACCCAGAGCACGTATTCTTGCACTGTCCAAGATTTGTGGAAGAAATTAGGAATCTAGAGGAGACTCTAGGAGAGGTGCTGGTACCAGAAAATCTGGTGCGGAAAATCCTAGCACAACAAGAGAATTGGGATGCGGTCAGCTCCATGATCGCATCTATTCAAGATAAACTGCGAAAGGCAGAGAAAAGGAGAAAAGCGCGGTCACGTGCCCCGCGTACAGAAGAAATGGGATTAAGCTAGAGTGAGCTGACTCCGCTCGGTGATGTAATACCTTATGGTGGTTCCGCGGGGCAGGGAGGGAGTCGGGGGTGGTTTTAGTGGGTAATAATCTCACACGCTGGTGTGTCCAGACCAGTGTCTCTTGAAGATTTCCACCTCCTCAAAAAAACAGACAGACAGAAAGACATTGAACCGATTTTAATAAGGTTTTGTTTTACAAACAAAAAGAGACGAACAGACGGAACGGACGATTTTAAAAAGGTTTTGTTTTACTCAAAAACCTTAAAAAGGTAGAAAGAAGAAAATCTAAGCGAGTTGCTAATATCTGGTAGAGGAAATACTAACGTGTTGGCAGGATTGAGATGCGACCAAACAACTGGTCGGATTTATGTATGCAGGGTAAACTCAGAAGGGCAAAAGAGACAAGAAAAACGCGGTTACGTACGCTGCGAATAGAACAAAAGATACCAAACTAGAGTGAGCCAACTCCGATGAACCGATTCTAATGTTTGTTTTATACAAAACCCTCTCTCCCGCTAAATACACTCTCCCTTTTCACAACCGAACTTTTTCTTGAAAACTACCAATACCTTCAAAATTCTGAAAGCAGATACAAATGTTTTTGGGAAGGAAGTACATTTATTAGGGGATGCTAAAAGGATCAGATCAAGAAAGTTATACGAAGGATGGTAAATTTAATCATTTTATGTTTCAGCCAATTTTTGCTTTTTATTATTTTCTGTATATGTTTTCTTGGTTTACAAGGATATAGAAAAACAACTAAACATATTTTGTCCAACGTATATAAATCGTGCAAATTAGTGTTGTTAATACGCCTCGAATACGGATATCCACGGGGGTTAAGTTCATTGCTACCATTTGCTTCATGAATTTCACAAAAAGTCAGTTAGTGTTTGACGAACATAGCTCAGGACGATAGGACAATAAACACATAACTTTATTAAATCAAATGTTTCAATTAGCGATCTCGACCGCTGTACTCATCACATCCTACGAGGAATACCACTGTAGTCCACCAATAAGCGAATTCGAATCTATTGAATCATATAAGCGAACCAGTCTTTCCCCCAGTTAGGATTGCACTCACCTAGTTGCGAGTGTCAATGCTTTCTAGTTAATTTTGACCGAAATTAGGGAGTGGTTTGGGTCAGCGTTTGTTTCCACTATAATATGTGTTTTTGGTAAAGTAACTGAATTGATCATTCAATGGATCTACAAAGGCAACAGACTTCTGTGCACGCACGCCACTCACATGTGAAGTTGCATATTTTCGTCAACCGTCGATGACTTTCTTTTGCTACTTAGAGGGAGAGTCACACATGTCACTCCGTGTCATATTCATTTATTTGACTCCCATTATCTTTTTTCTTATTTTTTTCTTATATTATTACAAATAATGGACAGTTGAGTCTGATGAATCTCAAGGTGCGATCGGGTGAAGTTTGTAGAACTCAAACCTTTTTACTTGGGGTTTCGAAAACACGATGTTCGGACAATTTAAGTTTGAAATTATGCATGCTACTGAGTATATATAAAAGATGCAAATTGATTAAAGCTCAGTTTGCGGATGAATCGGCCACGAACGATGCACAAAAAGGTGTCGGCCGAGAAAGCTTATTATGTATTCATACCTGAGGGCAACTGATGAAAGCAGACGAGCACGCGGGCCTATAAAAAATTTGGAAATGCAAATAAAAAAGTCGTTACTTGACCACATAAGCGCTAATGGGTATTCGCTGTCGAGTAAAAGTGTTTATTAGCGCCCGATTTCCGTCCATGTGTTTCCCAGGGACGTTGCGGGAATATTAGAAATCCGCGGGCATAATAGAGGAAAATAACCCCGAATTACCGAGTAACCCGAGATGCCCCAACTGCATTGAGTGGAAAATGAAATGTATAAAATTATGTTGACTTGAATTGCTTTATCTGAGCAGTTGTTGGCTTGGAGTCATTTTCTGCAGCTGGAAATTATGGGTAAGTGACTGGGAATCGACGTATGCCGCGAACAATGCTCGCTGGAGAAACTGTCTCCAAACACATTTACGCAGTAATTTGGGCTGAATTGTAACTTTCCAAGAGATGTATTTCAGTTGACCAGCCCTCTGTCCCTTGACCGTTCAATGGTCAGGTGTCCTCATCCAACGGCAAACCCCCCAGCTTCCGCATTAGCGCTGATCGGTTAGGTAATACAGGTCTCTTACGAATGAAGTGAGTTGCAGATTTTCCCCCGTGGTTCGCGCAAATTATAACCTCATGACGCTCAACTTTTCCTTTCCAACATCATTCGATCATCACAATGCGCTACCAAAAATAATCGTGCGGACTTACGTAACCTCGGTCCACAACCTTCTCCCTGGCCGGCTGTCAGCCATGCGGTTGCATAGAACACCTCTTCTGGCGTAAACTTAGGTCCACTCGTCAATTTCACTTTCAATATCAACGTTTGCGTTTGGTTTTGGGCTCGAGGCTTGCCTGGTCGAAGCAGTTTCATTTTCTTTCACTTTGGTCGCCGCCATGGGTTGCGGGGCTATTGGCTCCAAGTTCAGCTTTCGTTTTTCTCCGCACGTATATCTGCGGACCAAGGGGAAAAATATTTACATGCACTGATCCGACAATTAGAGAGTCACGACTTTTTTCGGATCCGTAATGATGTGCCGCGCGGCCACAAAATTGATGGTCGCCGTAATCTTAAAAGCAAAAGTTAGAAGATGAAATTCCAGCAATTTCACTTTTTATGGTTCAGATATTAATGGGCTTTTTGCGGATTTCCAACGAACTTGTAATGAGCCCAATCGAGTAAAAACTTAATTGGCGCGTTCTTCTCCAGCTAATGGAAAAGCGACCTTTGCTCGTGGGCATCTTACTCCGCTCTTTACTATACATTTAATTTATTGTTATTTTCAGTTTCTATTTTAATTAGATTGCACTTTCGGTAATTGCGCATTGACCCGAAACTCCAGTAATAAAGACAGTTGAAAAAATGCTTGGCTAGTCATTTTCACTTAATCTTTCGTTAACGACAGACCGTAATCTCGCAGAGCAAACCTCCAAGCAGAAGCCTAGAAGACACATTTGATCGGGTTATGACCACCGCGAATTGGCCAAACTACTTTGATCCCCATAACTTGTTTGGGCTAGCCAAATACATAATTCCATGCGTACGAGTTCAACTGAAATTTATGAATGGATTTTTTCAGAGAAAATATGGCATACATACATATTCACGCAATCCACGCATTTCTCAGCCTCATTGCTCCACTTATTCAATTTCAATGCACATTCAATCAAATTCGGTAGGAAATTGCGTGCCCAGATAAGATCGGACAGTAGGTAAAATTTAATTGAAGCGCAGCAGCATTCAGTAATGTGGCTAGAGTTATGAAAAGATAAATTAACTCAAGGCAAGAGGTTTTTGGCCTGAGATGTGTATGAAACACGGAAGCACCAAATAGAATTGAAGAATCGGGGCTACTTTCTCTGTTATGTTGGAAGATGGGGCTGGGGTAGATAATCTGGTCATTCCAATTCTCAAGAAATCTACTGAAGGACGCTAACTACATGGCAAAAGACCAGGATGCGTACTTCAGTGTTGAACTGGCCACAGGCACCCAAAGAAAATATGCACTCTAAATGGTCATGTTATGACCGCTGAAAGGTTAATGTCTGCGAAAAAGGATCCCCTATTGTATATATAATACTGAATTTGGCATATTTGAGTATTTAGTATTTAGTTGTAGCCAGTTAGCTGGAAATATTTATCTAGTCTTCCGACAGATTCTGAGGATAACGGTCGCCACATCCTGAACGAGCTGATTTGTTGTTTTCATAATTTTACCAGCTATTCAAAGTTCTATTAAAATTGACATATTTCTTCTTGCATGCCACTAATCCCAGTTTCTTTTTTCCTTTGCAATAGAGTTCACTCCGATATATTAAGCTTGCTTGCTTTATTGCAGAACTCAATCTCCGCAAACCAGGTGAAAGCCTCGCGGCTGCGTGCAGATCAAGCCTTTGATAGAACAAAAACGGCACAACTGATCTAGAGGAGCCGACCCCGCAATTTTCACCTATTTCCACCGCCCAAATGAGCACTACAAGTGCTAGACTCTGACGTTAGAAGATAATAGCTGGAATCCAACATAGACGTTTCCCAGCCCATTTGAGGGAGAGGTGGGAGGAGTCTGCATAGCTGTGCAGCAAAACTGTAAGGTAAGCTTGAGGAACTCTGAGGGGCACTTCTTCCCCTCTCGTAGTACCCCATTATTGTTCTCTGAACTTGCGACTTTCACACATACACACACATACATAGTTTAGGAAATTTTCGATGACTCCTGCCTGCCTCTTCTTCGTGGCTGTGGAGTAGCAGCAAGTGCAAAGTTAATCACTTTAATGGCCTATCGGCGCACTTCAAATTAATCTATAGTGTATCGTCACTGGTATTTATTATTAAACGAGGAAGTTAATACCCCGCAGAAACAGTGATTCTCGTGGCGTTGAGGAATGAGAATTTCTCCAAAACATCCCTTGCTTGTCGCGAAGGGTAAATTAGAGGGATAGATGTTTGTGAGCTAGCAGTCTCTAATCTCATTATCTTCTAAAAATGATTAAGATACAATAGCATGGATTGATTTTGCTGTTACGACCTTGACAGCGGTATCGAGGCTCCCCATAATGTTCGATAATTCCAATTTCAGTTGGGATTATAAGCTGTAGGCTAGATATTCCGAGGTTCATCATCATCATCATCAACGGCGCAACAACCGGTATCTGGTCTAGACCTGCCTTAATAAGGAACTCCAGACATCTGCCATCGCTCCATCTTAAGCAGGGTCTGCCTCGTCTTCTTTTTCTACCATAGATATTGCCCTTATAGACGTTGCCCTTATGGCAACGTCAACACCGAAGACGAATCAACAAACAACATCAAACCGCACAGGTCAAACACGACGAAGAATAAGGATAAGAGAATACAACTTTGAGACCGTTGACAATTTCTCCTATCTAGGGTCGAAAATCACAACCGATACCAGCTACGATGATGAAATCCGCGCACGGTTGTTGTCAGCCAACAGAGCCTATTTCAGCTTACAAAGACTGTTCCGCTCGAAACGTCTCACCATAGGGTCAAAGCTCTTACTGTACAAGACTATGATCTTTCCAGCCCTCATGTATTCCTCGGAAACTTGGCCGCGTTCAAGAGAAGAATCCTCCGAAGAATTTTTGGCCCCTACATGAGGATGGACGTTTCCGTAGCCTACACAATGACGAAATCTATGAGCGATACCATGACCGTCCGGTTGTGGATAAAATCCGGCTCAATAGGTTACGGTGGGCGGGTCACTTAATCCATCTGGATGAGGATGATCCCACCCGGAAAGTCTATAAGGACAATATATATGGTAAAAAAAGAAGACCCTGCCTAAGATGGAACGATGACGTAGGTCAGGACGCCGGACAGTTTTTAGATATATCGAATTGTACCTCGGCGCAAAACCGGGATACCTGGAGTTCCTTATTAAAGCAGGTCTAGACCGGATACCGGTTGTTGCGCCGTTGATGATGATGATGATAAGTTATTAAACCGTCGCTAGTCCGCTCCAATAAAATTCATTGATTAGTGTTTAATCAATGACAGACACTCAAGACATACTTTTATTGTATGAATCATTACCGAAGAAACAAGCTTTAAGTAACCGGACGCAACGAGCGGTCATCTAGGTTAAGTATTTTATGGAGGGGGGTTTCAAATGCGACATACGAAAAAATTCCCAATAACTCTTTGATGGTATGATCAGCTTACATGTCCACCCGCCCTCCGCTTCTGCCGTTAATCTACAGCTGTTGTTTTGTTGGCGCTCCATGTCTACGTTCAAAAATAGGCTTCACATTGTATATGCCCGCTATCTCATTTACCAAGATGCTGATCGGCGCGGTGACAAATCCTACATCATCTGGGGCTGCTCTGAGAGTAGAGTTCACTCTTGTGCTCCCTGGACTTAGACCACATTGAATAACATCGTAATAATTGGCCTACAAGTATCCCGCGGCCATATTGCATTCACCATCATTCATACAAAGCCATATTTGCCAAAGATACTTTGTAACAAACATGTTGTACACGCTGTTTAAGCTTCGTGCCTACCATCACTCCCAATTATTCGATCATGGGTTGGAAATAGTGATGCAATAGGTAATTCTAATGTGAGCGTAATTTTGCTTATGACGCTGGTAATTAGGGCTGCCTGCGTTTTCTCCTCCACAATTGTCACTTAGACGCACGCTAACCAGTCCTTAGCAACTTTCATTACTTCATATGAGTATAAGTCTCTAAATGTTTTTGTATGGAAAATGGGGGAGTCATGAGTCCGCATATACTTAATGACGGACCAAACCAAATGGAAACAAACTTTTGCAAAGCAGTGCAAAACATTCACTACAGCTGACTAGGAAATGGTAGAAGTTGAATGAAAAGCAATTTCAAAGTATTTGCTATTACGAAAGCTAGCTATGGCTAAGTTTGGTTACTTAGCTCCTGTTCAATGATGAAGCCACTTTGAAGGCATTGACAGACCAGTTTGGTTAGGTTCGACGACGATTATGAGAAAAGTACCAGCCTGCTAACTGCTAAACACCACCTTTCAGTGGTGGTTTAGCAAGTAATATTGATCAAAATCGAACGTTGCACTTTGTGGAAGCCAGCGGAAATCAGTAAAAACCAGGAACAATATTTGAAGGACTTAAATGATGGTATTTTACCATTTAAGAGGGTCATCCCATGAGTCGGATCCGAGGAACCGATTTTTTTCTGGCATCAATTGTATTTAGATATAGTGTAGAATATACACGCAAAGTGATTTTTTGACACTCGGAGTCGTTCGGAAATTTCATTGTTAAACAGGTAAAATGTCACATGCCATGTTTATGTCGATTGCCGTAATTAAGCGCGTATTTATCGGTCGGAATGACATTCGAATGACTTCCCTAAAAGAACAAAAATTGAAAAATCATAAGAATTGAAGCCAAGACTTTACATGTGTTTCTTCAAGAAACCTAAGGTCTATGGACTAGGTATAGCAGATTAATGGTCAGTTAAGACTTTATGGTTAAAAATCGCATTCTACCTTTTAAATGCTTTTTATCGAAACTGCATGCTGAAAATCTGGTGCCATCATAATCCAAAATCTATCCAACGAAATTCTTTGAATATTTCACGTATTATTCAGAACATATTTCTATGGTCTGCAAACTGTGATAATTGCGATTCATTCGGTAGTTTTTTTATTCATTAAAGAAGCCTTGAAAAAACACCAAAATTTACAAAAAAAGTTTAACAACATTTATTAGTAATCCTACTTTGCGGACTGTGGTAAGTCCGCACATTAAAATGCCATTCACATTTTTTCTTTAAGATGACCAAAGCGCCCTCTACCGTGGCAGCAGAATAAACACCTTTTTTTGGAGATGGGTGTATAAAATGCTCTGTATTTCAAAAATGGGAATTGCTATCGGGCTAGAAAAACCACGTGTGCTCCAGATATCAATTAATATATGGTCAAAAACTCGTATTTGCATCTTCATCCAGTTCTTCAAAAAAAATTTTAAAATAGGCGAAAAAACGACCTTCAAGCGGGATGTCCGTCTATTCTTCTGTCCGTCTGTCCATTTGTCCGTCCTTTTTTCGTTGAGGAGGTAGAAATCTTCAAACGACACTGGTCTGGACACACCAGCGTGTGGAATTTCTACCCACTAAAACCACCCCCGACTCCCTCCCTGCCCCGCGGAACCACCCTTAAATCACGGGGCGGATTCAGCCCATTCTAGCTTACTTCAATACGCGGCGCACGTGACCGCGTTATTCTCCTCTACTCTGCCTTTCGCAGTTTATTTTGGACAGATGCGATCATGGAGTTGACCGCATCCCAATTCTCTTTATGTGCTAGCAATTTCGGCATCAGATTTTCTAGCACTAGCACCTCTTCTAGAGTCTCCTCTAGATTCCTCCTTTCTTCCACAAATCTCGGACAGTGGAAGAATACATGCGCAATTTGGACAATCGGGTGAGGTCTCCAATTTAAACCTGTGAAGGTGTTGACGATATCCTCCATGCCCCGTGAGAAACTGGGTGAGATTATAATTAATCTCACCGTGTCGTCTCTCGAACCACTCCTTGATGGCAAGGATGAGCCTATGAGTCCACCGACTCTTTCCCAAGCGTTCCCACCGCTCTTGCCATCTATTTATGGATCTCTCCCTCTCAGCGTTCTTCGTCTGTAATAAGGAAGAGATTGGCTTCTCATTGTATATATTCGCCATTTCATTTGCCAAGATGTCAATCGGCATCACTCTAGAGATGACGAATGCTGCATCATCTGAAACAGTCCTGAAGGCAGAGCATACTCTCAAGGCTGTCCGCATGTATACTGCACTCAGTTTGTCAGTGTTAACTGACATCCGCAATGCCTTTCTCCAAACTGGGGTCGCATAGAGCATGAGTGAGGCCACTACCCTGGCTATAAGCAACCTAGAGGTATGCCATGGCCCTCCCACGTTCGGCCTCATCCTCGCCACGACCATACTAGCACTGGACGATCTATCGCAAACATACTCCACGTGTTGCTTATAACTGAGCTTCCTGTCTGTCACCACCGCCAAGTATTTGATGGTCGGCTTGGAAGTGATGATATCATTCCCGATTCTTATGCAGGCGTAGTTTCTCTGCATGTTTTCACATCTGGTTAATAGTTTATTGAGGGTGGTGTTCTTCCCGCCACTTTCATCTTGTTGGGGCGTCTTAGCTCCCACTCGTCGGACTACTTCTGCAAACGTTACCCCAAGACGCCTTCGTCCTTTGCCTTGTGACCTTAACATTGAGGTATGCAGGAGATCCACGGTACGAAGCCGGATGCCCTCTGCTTCCACGGTTGACGCAGAAGGTTTTTTCCTTGTCCTCTGCTTCAGTCAGCGGCTGCAAACTGGCCTTTTTTGCACTTTTCACATCGCAATGTCATTTGACAGGCCGAGTGGCCATAACGCTGGCATCTTCGGCACCGGATTATTTCGACCCTCAGCAGCCGTTCAAAACGAATGGCCCGGTAATTAAGCGACCTGATGCCGATCAGATTGCTTCCGCGGCTCTCCGGGCTTATCTGCACGAGAAAGTGCGGCAGAATTCGTTTTTCCAAAACGGATCTCCTCGTACTAAAGCGTGACACTGAGAGGAATTTGACCTCAGTTCCTGTCTCCCGGAGCATTTTTGAGCACCTCATCGGGCTCTTCCTCCGCAGCCAAGCCTTTCAGAAGGAAGGTTTGCACCTTCTCTTCCTTTGGGGTGTAGGTGAAGTGAGGAGCCTTCACTCGCTCGAAGACCTCCCGTACTTTCTGGTAATCTGCTATTTTGTTACATTCGACTTGGACCATTCCGGTTCCCGTCTTTTTGATAATAAAATTCGAGAGCCCCGCGCTCCCATTAAATAGAGTGGCTAAATCTCTACTACCTAATTCATAAACATTAATGGGAGCACCCTTTCCCCTTTTTCTTTATTTCAAGTGCGACTTATATGCCCGGTCGGAGCATTTTTTAAATTTTCAATCCTACTTGAGTTATTTTTATATTAGTTAACATTTTTTCTTCGAATTTGTTTTTTTTTTTTTTTAATTGTTTAGTAGTAGAGTAAAAACTCACCCAGCTTTCCTTCTTTTCTACTACAACCAGCCTGGTTAGGACATGCTTCTGCTGCCACCGTTGTCGCTGTCTTCCGTATCGTCAGCTTGATTGTTTTCACACCATACCCATATCATCCATACGGACAGAATCACTGCCGAAAACTTGTTCACCCTGAAGACAGCCCGGCTCCTCACTTTTTTCCTGGCTTTCTTTAGATACGGCCGGCTCGCTCCCTAGCTGCTCCAGAAACTTTCCATTTTTCTTGATCAATAATGATATTTGATTTGTAAGATCTTCGAGTGTCTTCGCCAGGTCGCCATTTCTTCTTTCAAGGTTGGCTACCCTTACTTTGGCTCTTTTCAGGTCTGGATGCTCCTCGTTACGACTCCGATCCGAGTGTCCCTGGACCTTATGGTGAGGAGCCGGTCTGGTCTGCCACCCGTCGGCGGCTCGCCGCTCATTCCAGTCAACAACACGCAAGCCAAAAAAACGAACTTTTTTTGAAAATTTTTCGGGGAAAAAGTAACTTAGATAACAAATCAAAAAGTTGCAAATTATATTTTATTAATTAAGTAATATAAATATCTTTTTGCATCATTGATAAAAGTTAATTTAATTTAAATTTTAAATTCTTTTTATTAATAATATTAATTTGTAGACACGTCCGTTCTCTATCACCTTCC
This sequence comes from Hermetia illucens, assembly GCF_905115235.1. NCBI lineage: Eukaryota > Metazoa > Arthropoda > Insecta > Diptera > Stratiomyidae > Hermetia > Hermetia illucens. The sequence goes on along the minus strand of NC_051851.1, from coordinate 99,844,425 downwards.
GTTCATCATTGTTTGGCCTTGTTACTGGTGTTCTCGGTAAGGTCGTACTATGCTCGAACACCTCCTTCTCCAAATCCAAATCACTTGTAACATTATATGCCAAGGTGGCCAAGTTGTCCACCATCGAGGCACTGCAGTTGAGGGATATCGACGACCCGGAGCCCGCTTGCTCACTCCCAAAAGCGCCGGTACTGGGGTTCGAAGCCCCTGCACCGTAAGTTTTCTCCTTCTCACGTCTTCCATAGCCATTTTGGTCCGCGCCCCAGAGATGAGCAAATACTAGCCCATGCACAGTCAGAAAAGAAAAGTGCATGGAACACATATTTACACATCAATAGGTATGCCCCAATCCGCCAGCTGGGGTCGCGCCTGATGGGAGATCTGGCCACTCCTCACAGGCCTCACAGGGCGTCTTTTTTTTGTTAAGGAGGTGGAAATCTTCAAAAGACTCTGGCTTGGGCACGTCAGAGTGTAGGACACACACACACACACACACTAAAACCACCCCCAACTGCCCCCACCCCCTAGCTCGGGGAACCAACGTTAGGTATTACATCACGGGGCGGAGTTAGCTTACTTAAACTAGGTCTCCTTCCGTCTACCCGCCGGGTTCGTAACCGCGCCTTCCTCATTTTTTCTGTGCTCGGCTTTTTTCATCTGCGATAAGGGCATTGGCATCATTCCCGAGATGACGAACGGTGCATCGTCTGAGACGGTCCTGAAGGCAGAATATACTCTTGAGGCTGTCCTTTTCTAAACTGTATTCAGTTTATATGCATTGCCTAAAACCTCCAGCGCGTTTCCACAAACTGGGACTGCACATAGCATGAGAGAACTCCCCACCCTGGTTATGAGCAGCCTGCAAGTGTGCCGCGTACGTTCGACATCATCCTTGCGAGAGCCATACTCGTGGTGGATGATTTTTTAGAAGTATGCTCTATGTGCTGCTTAAAATTGAGTTTTCCGTCTATCATCACCCCTAAGTATTTGATGACAGGCTTGGAAGTGGTGATACGATTTGCGATTCTAATGCAGGCACAATTACTTTTGCGGTGCTTAGTGATGAGGACAGCTTCCATTGAGTGCCAGCCGAGTGCGAGTGCCAGTTCAACACTCTTTAGCCAAACCTTAACAACACTAATTGTTTCGCTTGAGTACAACTCAGCATCCTCAAGATGCTTTGCGACCAGAACCAGTGCTATATCATCGGCGTAACCCACCATTGTGACCTCCTCTGGAACCGGAAGGTGAAGTACATCATTATACATGATGCCCCACAGTAGTGGCTCCAGTACAGAGCCCTGTGGGACACCCGCGGAGACAATTTATTCCCTGGGTCCATCATCGGTATTATATCATAGTGTTTACTCATGGAAGTAGCTATCGATAATAGCGGCGAGGTAGGTGGGAACACCAATCGTCGCCAGAAACTTTCGAATAAGGTTCCAATTGGCCAAGTTGAAAGCATTCCTCACATCCAGGGTCACCACGCAATATTTGCTGGTAAAACCCCTTCCGTGAATTACATTTTCGGCCAAGCCAGTAACCATTTTGATGGCATCAATGGTTGATCTAACTTTACGAAACCCATACTGCCTATCTGAAAGGCCCCCTTGGTGCTCGACAGCTGGGAGTAGTCTATTATAGATAACCCACTCCAACATTTTCCTCATAGTGTCTAGAAAACATATGGGTCTATAGGAAGACCGTTCCCCTGGCGGTTTGCCAGCCTTAGGCAACAGCACCAGCTTTTCCAGGAAAGATACCCTCGGACATGCATGTTTCGAACAGCTCGGCGAACATATCCGGTCTACATTTGGGGGCAAGTTTGAGGGCCTTATTCGGTATGCCGTCCAGACCCGGGGCTTTGTTGTCGCCTATTCGACTGCAGATCTCCAGAAGCTCGTCCATGGTGACTGGTGGAATCGGCGTCACATTCAGGGGATGCTGGAAAGAGCCAGTACCCTAATCTTGTTGGGGAAATAACCCCTGGATTATTTTCAACAAGAGCATAGGGCACGTGATCTGCGGAGATGATCGGCCACTACCCCAAGGATTTATGTTCGTTTCCAAACGAAGCTCCTTAAAACATTCCCTCTTACTCCGCTGGCTGGCGCGCTTGAGGTTTTTGCGGGCTTCCCTATAGGCACGCTCTTTTTGCCTTTGATCAATGCTACCTATTGCCCTGTGAGCCGTTCGTCTAGCTGTGTGGCAAATCGATCGAAGGGTGGTAAGTTTACTATTCGACCAATAATTGGGCCTTCTAATGGGGAGTGAGCATCTCCTAGGCATCGACGCGTCACATGCTTTAGAGATGCTTTGTGTAACATGGAGAGCTCAATCCGTGGAGGTGCCTGCTTTGCTAGGCATTTCTAGCCACACTTTCATGAATAATAATAATAATCGTTGGCACAACAATCCATATTGGATCAGGGCCTTGAAGTGTGTTAGAGCACTTCATTCAAGACCGTAACGGTACATTACAGTAGACTGTAGGAGACAATGTGGTCATCATTGCGCTCGCCCGAGATTATTACCCTGATTTGACTCAGGTACTCATTCACAGCTGAGTCGACTGGTATCCGACGTCAAATCACGATACAAATCCCTCTGCCACCAGCAAGATTTGAACCGCGACCTTCCGTACGACAGCCTTGTGCTCTAACCACTCAGCTATCCGGGCACATCCTTCCACTATCCTTCCATGAATGTTAGCTCATAAATCCCTTTGACAGACCATTCTGGTGTTCTGTTGGATTTCGTCTTGCGGGGTGCGGGTCTTCTGCCTTGTGACTCCGTCATTAATTCAAAGGTGATTGCCTGGTGGTCACTGTACGTGAAGTCCTCACTAACTTGCCAGGACATGTCACGTGCCAGCGCAGAGCTGACAAAAGTAAGATCTACAATTGAACCAGTTTCCCCTTTCCGATAAGTGTTTACATTGTCTTCGTTGGCTAGAACTAGATCCAACTGGACGAATGCTTCTAATAAGCACCGCCTCCTTGCGTTAGTCTCTTTGCTACCCCAGTCGATAGCCCACGCATCAAAGTCACCGGCTATCACCTTTGGACGAAGCAAGGGGAGCTTCGTGAATAAGATAATCTAACAGTTCTTCAAACTCAGGAAGGGTGAGGCTCGGTGGAGCGTAGCAACGAATATACCGCTTATTTTTGCCCACACAAAGCCACTAGCCGCCTGACGCACTAATGATAGCAACCTCCATCGCGGATTCGTAAGTGGTCGGCGTAAGCAAATCTTGTGCGACCCTGCAATGATTAAGGTTTATTTGTATTAACTTCATTTTTTCACAGCAGTGAACGCCTTCGTAAATTCTGGGGATTTACCACTTCCGACAATAATCCGGTTATCCCTTCCCTCCTTTCCTTCTCACAAAATGCATTTGAGGTCTCTATTGCACTCCTTGGCAATATGTCCTTTCTCCCCACACCTCCGACATCGATCGGACCGATCGATGCCGCTAGTGCATGCCTTTGTGAAGTGTCCAAAAATTAGGCATTTGAAGCACTTCTTTAAAGAGATCTGCTCCCTTATTCGGCAAACAACCCATCCAATTCGAACCTTCCCCACGGCCAACAACTTCTGCGCTGACTCCACTGGAAGTCGCATTGTCGCCGTTTGAGTACCGCCATTCGTTTTTCTTAGGCTCACGATAGATCCTTCGCTGAATTCCTCGAACTTGAATTGTTGGTTCAAGGCAGTGCAGATCTCTTCTCTGGATGTTACCTCATCGAGATCCTTGCACTGTATAGAGACCTCATGTTTTTGCGAACGAACTGCGAAAGTCTCCCCAAGTGAGTTAAAAACTTGGTTACGAAAGCCGTCAGTTTTCCCCACACTGGAGTTTTTAGCGCAAACATGAGATCCCCTTTCTGGGTCCTCCGGATTTTGCTGACATTTCCGCCTAGGTTTTTTAGGTCGGGGTCAGATTTCACCTTCTTCAGTATCTCCGCATACGTTAGATGTCCACTGCTGGAGATTACAATTGCCTCCGGGCGAATTCGCACCTTTGGCTTCTTGTTTCTTTTCTTTTTCACGACCTTAGTCCAACCACCACTCTTATTTTTTTTTTTGGTTTCACTTCGTTAGCCGACGTTCCTACTTTGGGCACTTTAGGCCCTTCAGAACTTTTAGTTCCGTTTATTGGACTGGTGAAGACTCCGTTTTTCCTTTTTGGTGCCTGTTGACTGCCCAAAGCTTTCCCGTCTTTGTCTCGCACTCGCTTACTTGATCACTTGGGTTGCCTATGACACTGTTGGGGCTAGGATGTCCGGCTTTTCTTTAGGCTTTCTTACTTCTTCCTACGACCTATTGTAAAGCACTCTGATGGCTTTCACTATGTTCTTAATGGCTTGGTGCACGTTCTGCTTGTCCTTGATGAATTCGGACAGCTCAACTATTTGCTGCATAAAAGGTAGTTCTCTGGTTCAGGGCTCTGTTCTCGCTGAGTCTTGGCCAGATTACTCCTTTTACTTATTCCTTCCCCTTTTTCAATTACTAAGCTCCCATGGACTTTCTCTTGATGAGCTTCTCCTGAATGGATCTAATTGCTGCTCCTGCTTAGTCAAATCCGATGCTTGTCGAAATCGCTTTTTTTGGCCAGCTGCTTTTAACCCATCATTCTTTGCCTTTGCGATTGGTGTTCTTGGCAGAGTTGTGCTTCGTTTGAACACCTCCTTCTCTAAATCTAAAACACTTGTAATATTAGATGCAACGGTGGCCAAGTTGTTCACCACCGAGGCACTGCGGTCGAGGGATATCGACGGCCGGGAGCCCGCTTACTCACTCTCAAAAGCCGCCGGTACTGGGGTTCCGAGCCCCCGCACCGTAACTTTACTCCTTCTGAATTCGTCCATCTTGGTTTTATTTTCTGGGTGTCCTTCCCATAACCATTTTGGTCCGCGCACCAGAGATGAGCAAACACTAGCCCATGCATAGTCAGAAAAGAAAAGTGCGTGAACACATGTTCACACATCAATAGGTATGCCCCAATCCGCCAGCTGGGGTCGCGCCTGATGGGAGATCTGGCCACCCCTCACAAGCCTCACAGGGCGTCTGTCCGCCTGCCCGTCTGTCCGTCTGTCCGTCTTTTTAAGGAGGTGAAAATCTTCAAAAGGCACTGGTCTGGACATACCGGTGTGTGGAATATTCACGCACTAAAACCAGCCCCGACTCCCTCCCTGCCCCGTGGAACCACCATGTGGTATTACATCACGGGGCGGAGTCAGCTGACTCTAGGTTAGTCACCTTTCTTTTATAAGCGGCGCACGAGAGCGCACTTTTGGCAGTTTGGTTTGGATAGATGCGATCATGGAGTTGACCGCATCCCTATTCTCTTGATGTGCTACCATTTTCGGCACTAGAATTTCTGGTACAAGCATTTCTCTAAGATTCTCCTCTAGATTCCTCTTTTCTGCCACAAATTTTGGACAGTGGAAGAATATATGCTATGGCTCCTGGCGATATCCTCCGTGCCCCTGAAAAACTGGGCCAGATTATAATTAATCTCAACGTGTCGTCTCTCCAACCAGTTCTTGATGGCAGGAATGAGCTTGTGAGTTCACCGAACCATCTATTGCCATCTATTTATGGATCTCTCCCCCTCAGTCTTCTTCGTATGCGGTGAGCGAGAGATTGGCTTCGCATTATATATATTCGTCATCTCATCTGCCAATATGTCAATGGGCATCATTCCAGAGATGAAGAATGTTGCATCATTTGAGAGCTGAAGGTCCTGAAGGGAGATCAACCTTCTGGACTGTCCTTCTGTACGCTGCACTCAGTTTGTTAGTGTCGTTGCCCGTCCTCTTCCCTGTGAATAACCACAAAGTATTTCATTCCTCTTACTCCCCTAACCTGCACTGAATCCACTCTACCATGTCGTCCGCCGCATTACAGTTGCTCTAGCAAGCAAGCATTTTCCCAAGTGTATTTTCCGCCGCTAGTGTTCCACGCAATGTCTCCTCTAGTCACTTCCAGTCCTAAGTGAATCTAAAACAATGTAAAAAGGCATGCTCCGGATTCTCCGGAATATCGTCGCAGCTGGGGCAGCTGGGTGAGCTATCCAATTTAAACCTATGGAGGTATTTACGGTAACCGTCATGCTCCATGAGAAACTTCATAAGATCATAGTTTATGTTACCATCCGTTCTCTGCGTCCAGACTTTGATGCCGGGAATCAATCTGTGGTTTCATCAACCTTTTTCGCCCGTTCCGACCGATGCTGGCACCTGCTTCACAATTCCTCCCTTTGTTGTTGTGTTTTTTTGTGTTTTTGTGTGTGTTTTTCTTGTTCCAATCAAAGGAAAAACCGTCATAGATACGTGCTATGTCGTCGGCCAAAATCTCGACCGGAATCATTCCGCCTACTCCATGGACCGCTTCATCTGAGCACACTCTTAAGGCGGTCTTTCTATAAACCGCGATCACCTTTTGAGCATGCAGTGGGCAAACTAGTTGACCACATTGGCACTACGTAGAGCAGTATAGAGCTCACCATTCTACTTATATGCAGTCTTCGAGTGCATTGCGAAGATACCGGAAGTGGTTTCCTCACGCCGCTTTGTGAAAAACATGGTCTCGGCATTATCCTCCGCGAGTGTAAGACCTGCGTCTTCCAGGCACTTCTCTATAGCTTCGAATGGATATAACTCCACATCCACCAGATTTTTTGAAGCAACATCACCGCTGTGTCACAGGTGTAACCAACTGTTCTGGCTGGCAACTAGGACGTCGAGGACATCATTATACATGATGTTCCACAACAGCGGTCCAAAAATAGAGCTCCGTAGAACACCCGCGGGGACAATGTATTCTGTGGTTACGTACCATCGGTTAAATAGCTGACGACTAGCGCAATTAAGTAACTAGTTGCACAAATCGCCGCCAATGAAACCATATAAGGTTCAACTGGCCAAGTTGAACGAATTTTGCAAGTCAAGGGTAATCACAGCACAATACTTACTGGTGCCACCCCTTCCGTGCGTCGCATTTTCAGCTAGGCTACTGATCAGTTTGATGGCGTTGGCGGTTGATCTGGCCGTACGGTAGCCGAATTGTCGGTCTGGTAAGCCTCCTAGACGTTCAAAAGCCGGGAGGAATCTGTGGTAGATTATTCGCTCCAACATTTTTCACATAGTATCCAGCAGACAATAGGTCTATAGGAAGATGGTTCACCAGGAGGCTTACCAGATTTAGGCAACAACACTAACCTTTGTCTTTTCCATGTCTCTGAAAGGACTCCATTCGCCAAGCACGATTCAAACAACTTTACGAATATGTCTGCTCTCGACATAACCACCATCTTGCATCTCTCTGAGCTGCTGGTTTGGCCCGATGACACGCCGACGAAGATTAGACAACTCACTATTCCACCAGCAGTTGGGCTTTCTTCTGGCGAAAGTATTACCTCTCGGCATCGATGAATCGCATGCTTTCGCGATACACTCCGTGATATGGAGTTCTGTTTCGAAGGGTGTACCAGCTATAGCGTCCTGGTCCAACCACACATCTACGAATGTTTGCTCGTCAATTGTTTTCGCAGATCATTCTTCGAAAAGCAGATTTCCAACCGTTTAACTTGCTCTTCGGGTCAAAAATAATTGCCTGGTAATCACTATGGGTGTACTGTTCACTGACGTTCCAGGATATATAGCGAGCTAGTGAAGGATCCACAATCGACCCGGATCCCCCTTTCCGGTAAGTACAGTCATTAGCCAATATGAAATCTAATTGAGCGGAAGCCCCCAAGCGACAACGCCCTCTTTCATTTGTCAGTGAACTTTCCCAGTTTGATGCTCCTCCGTTCGCATCCAAGACCAATCTTCGTGACCTCGAATTCAGCTAACGTCAGGCCTGGAGGAGCATAGCAGCTGTAGATGTAAATACTGTATACTTTTGCCCATATAAACTCGCTTGTGGACTGCCTAATACAATTCTGTATGGCTTGGTCCCCGCAACCCCACTTGCAAGATTGGCTACCCATATATTACTGCTAGGGTTTCTATAGGGCTCGCTTATTATAGCCCCTTGGACCTCTGATTCGTGGGTGATCTACGAGAGCAGGTCTTGATTGATGCTGATTTGGATCAACGTCATTTTCGTATGGCTTTTATCGCCTTTTTGAACTTGGAACACTTGTCGCTCCTAGCATTACGCCCGCTGTCCAGACCTTCTTTCTGATCATACAACATTCATTTACACTTGAAGCATTTCTTAAACGAGATTTGCTCTCTAATTCAATATGGACCTTGCCGATGTCCAGTAGCTTGCGAACTGCTTCTGCTCGCCGTTTATGTACACCTCCATATGCGTTTCTAACTCTTACAATGCATGCCTCCTGCAAGTCATGCAGTTTGAAGTGCTCCGCTAAGGCAGTGCAGATTTCCGCCTGAGAAGTGACCTTATTTAGGTCCTACAACTATATAGCCATCTCATGCTTTTGCGCACGCACGGCAGCACTTTGTCCAAGTAAATTTTTGACTTTACAGCGGAAGCCTTCCGCTTTACTTTCTTTGAACCTTTTCAGTTCCAGTTCCAAGTCTTTGAAATCAGGGTCAGAGTCTTAGTATGTTTGCATTGTGCTTGAAATGATGATCGCCTCGAGATGGATTCTCAGCCTCTCCTTCCTGTCTTTTGACTTTGATCCAACCTTATTTCCACCGTCGTGTACCTTGCGATATCGGCCTCCTTAGTGGTGCTGGTGTTTTAGGTATTATTTTCCCGCCTAATGAGGCTTCATGCCCCTTCTGCAAAGCAGGTGATACGCTTTTTTGCTGATTTCCTAGATGTTTGTCTTCCTTTTCCCAAACCCTCTTTTCCTCTGCCCATCCACGAGTATACGGTTGGGTGTCACCTGAGTTGACTGAGTCATCGTCGAAGCAGTAATTTTAAAGCTCTCCTTCGAATCTTTTGCATCTTCTTGCGATTTGTAATTTAAAACCCTGACGGCTCTCACCATATGCTTGATCGCTTGGTGAACGTTGTGTTTATCTTTGATGAATTCCGACAACCCAACAATTCTCGCTTCAAGCAAAATGAAATGAACTCTTTCAGGTCGGACTTCTGTTCCAAAGGCTACATTCTTCTTTCCGCACATTTTCAGGCATTGGATAAGATTTCATAATCGTAGATCCGCTTCCCGATCCTGAGGAGCTTCCCCTAACCTTTTACGTTCGGATGCGGTTGGTGTCGACCACCGTTCAACCTTGTGCACATCCTTCTGCGCTTTTGTTATGGGTGTTTTAGAAACTGGTACTGGGGTTCCAACCTTCTACACCACAAGTTTATACACCTCCTCCTCGTCCATATTGGTTTATTATTCTGGGCGACTTTTCCATAGCAATTTTTATCCACAGATGGGCGTTTTTCTCCCACCTATCCGACTTGTATATAAACATAAACAAGCACGCACACCTTCGAACGCGCGGGTAATGACCGCTTAGTGTCATTTGATGTCGAAGCTTTATTTCGCAGTGCGTCTGTAAAAGAGGCAGCAATAAAATTTGAAGAGTGGCCCCTACGGTTTGGTTTGACACCAGAATGGAGGAGAAAGACAAACAATATGCGAGGTTGGCTTGCCTCTGCATGAATGAAAATTATTTCACATTCAGGGGAAAATACTTCCAGATAACTTCAGGTGTAGCGATGGGCAATCCTCTCTCCCCACACCCAAGCGAAATCCGAAATCCGAATCCCAAGCGAAATCCGAAAAGGAACAGGATGGATTACTGCCAAATATATGGCTGACGTACGTGGATGACATTTTGACAGTGATCCCAGAAACAAGTATCAACAATATGTTGGATAACATCAATACGCTACACCCGAAAATATTCTTCACTCATGAAAACGGACAACTTTCTTTTTCTATTTATAGGAAAACCATCGAACAATCCCCGTCAATTCGTTCCATAGTTACCAGCATAAAATGGCGGCCTATAGCACGATGAACCACTACCTTCTAACAATCCCACTTTCAGAGGAGGACTACGAGATCGAAAAACACCCCATTATGAACAGGAGGCACGCACGTAGGATAGAATGTAGTAACCACACCACACTGTACAGACAACAATCGGCTTCTACCACATTAAAAAAACCAAACGTCACTTTCTCAAATCTGTCCAAGCATATAAAATGCACATTAGAAAGGTTCGACATACAGCTGGTAGGATCAAGTCGTAGCTAAAATCTCTGCTATCTAGAGAAAAGGACCGAAAGACGGTAGAGGAGCTGAGCCGTATAAATAAAATCGCTTGTTCAGATTGTCCGAAGGTATATATTGGACAAACAAAAAGGCTGGTAACCACTAAAAAACCCACAAAATCTATGGCGACTAAGAATATGGTGGCATGCGGTCATAAAATATGCACCGGCGATCTGAAAGTGTTAAAAAAGATAAGAAAAATTAACCAGCTGATCGCCAACGAAAGCTTATTCATTAGCAAACAGCCGGTAGACACTAGATTAAATTCAGATCTAGGCAATTCATTCATATTCACGGTCATTTAAAAAGCTTAGAAAAATTAATTAAAAAAAAACTCTTCCTCTTTAAGGATATACAAATTTACCTTTAAAATGTATATGGTCATGTGGGGAATCAAATGAAAGGGCTTGATTAGTACTTTTCGAAATTGATTTTATTTCCGATATCGGGTGAAAGGTAGGGGAGTGAGAGCTCAAAATGTGTGCACCAACAAATGAAACAGGTCTCGTTCTCAGAACCTATCCTACTGAAAAATCTGAAAAAAACCACAGTAAATTATCTACATGAAATATACGCCTTAAAATACATCCCCTTCCAATATCGGTACATATAAAGTACATTAGCCTCTTACCTTTCCAACCGATCCTGCCGCGTCTTTTTTAATGACTCTACTTCCTTCTCCCCCTTCTCTGGCGTCCCATAGGGATCTATTTTTATTTTGTATTAACGACCTTCTTTTCGTCCTTGTGTCCCGATAGCTGAGTGGTTAGAGCACTAGGCTATCGTACGGAAGGTCGCGGTTCAAATCTCGCTGGTGGCAGTGGAATTTGTATCGTGATTTGACGTCGGATACCAGTCGACTCAGCTGTGAATGAGTACCTGAGTTAAATCAGAGTAATAATCTCGGGCGAGCGCAATGCTGACCACATTGCCTCCTACAATATGCTGTAGTGTACCGTTACGGTCCTGAATGAAGTGCTCTAACACACTTCAAGGCCCTGATCCAACATGGATTGTTGCGCCAACGATTATTATTATTGTTATTCCTTTCCTCCTTACTTGTCCCTGTTTGCTCTATTCAGACGACTTTAAGCTGCTTTCCGCTATATCGTCTGTCGCCTATGGACTGTGTTTCCCTTCGCTTATGGACTGTGTTTCCCTTCAATCTAATCCTCACCCACTTCTTTCTCCTAGTCTCTTAACGGGCATTCCTTATCTTGCTTAAATTCCACTCAAGACCTCGGAGTCACTGTCGACAATAAGCTTCGACACCCTTTGCCTCGATATCATCAATCGAGCTGCAAAATTGTCAGGCTTTATACTTCGCTCCTCCTCTGATATTGACTCCATCCAACCCTCCTTAGCTCTCTTCAATTCCGTCGTGAGGAATACTCTGGAGTGTTGCTCCGTGAGCTGGTCTCCCTTCCGTAACTGTGATTGCCTTGCCCTTGAAAATGCGCAACGTAAATTCACCGGTTGGTTCTTTGAACTTCTCTACTTTAAGTAGTTTTAAACGTAGGACAAGTTTTTTCTCTTTCTCCCCCTCCTGAGGACAATAATTAATTGGAGATCTCCCTGTTTGTTGTCCGTTAAATTAAATAAATAAATTTGGCAACATCAAATCAGGCAATAATATAGGACATAATTCTGAAAAGTTATAGAAGGTTCAAGTTTCGAGTTTTAGGTAAATTTATTGCACCCTAAGATCTGTATGACGTCATCACCATATAAAATGAACTTATATGAACAGTGGGGTCCATAGAGACGTTTTCGTTTGCCATTTTTAAGGTTTTGTGTGAAACAAAACCTTATTAGAATCGATTCGATGTCTGTCTGTCCGTCTGTCTGTCTGTCTGTCTGTCTGTCTGTCTGTCTGTCCGTCTGTCTGTCTGTCTGTCTGTCTGTCTGTCACAGCTGATTTATTCGGAAACGGCTGAACCGATTGTCACGAAAATTGGTAGGAGTATGTAATCTGCCGTTCCCTTTACATGCAGCGACTGACGCCATTTTGTGTTAAGTTTAAGGGGGGCTCCCCATACATGTGAAAGGAGGGTGCAAATTTTTTTTTTATAAAATGTGGCCATGTGGGGTATCAAATGAAAGGTCTCAATTAGTACTTTTTGAAACTGGCTCAATATTTGATATTGGGGGAAACATAGGGGAGTGAGGGCTCAAAATATGACCCCCAAAGAGTGTAACAGGTCTCGTTCTCAGAACCTATCCAACCGAAAAATCTGAAAAAAATCTCAATAGTGCATCTCTACGAAATCTAGGCCTCAAAATATATCCGGTGCCGATATCTGTACAAATAAAGTTAATAATAGTATATTTCCACATTTTAGAAGTTTACCCGACACCCCCCTTATGTTCATCCCAGAAGCACAAAATTTGGCATGGGTATAATGAAGAATATAGTGCACAATTTGGTCAAATTTCAAGAAAATCCAACTATTATTAACAAAGTTATAGGAGGTAAAACTTTACCATGTTTCGTGAATTTCATGCACTCTACACCTAACCTGAATGACGTCATCATTACATATCAATTCGTCAATACCACAACGAAATGAGTTCTTAAGGATGGGGTCGCAAAGAATTATTTTGTTTTAGTTTTTTAGTCATTTGCATATATCAATTACTCCAACCAGACATGTTTGTATGTAGGTATATAGTATATGGGTGCTAATGAACTTTGCGGGTGGAGCTTAATTCAGATAGATATAAGAAGTAAATCGGAAATATGGGTACGATCAATTTATATACACATGCACGTATGTACAGTAATCGAAAATAGGCAGTTTGTTTGTTTAGGGTGAGCGTAACATCTACGGCTGTAATATGTACGTATGTCTCGTAATTTTGTAGCTGTATACGGGTAGAAAAATGTGCGTTGGTAAGATGAACACAAAACCTTTATACCCGAAGCACGAGCTTCCGGTATTCCGACTTGTTTAGCTGTTGTTAGTGATTCTATATCAGCGTCAGTTACTTGAGGTAGACCTGTGTGTTTATATGAATGTGTAAAAAAGCCTGCGAGTAGTAGTCAACATACACATGTGTGTACCTGATTATCAGCGGTTTTCAATTTATGTATGTGCTATTGTGTACCGAGTACAGTGGAAATGCGTGAAGAAGCGCTAGATCAATTTATCAAAGCGATAATGGACAATATTTGTTTATTTAGGATGGACAGCATTTATGTCGTTGATATGTTTGTAGATATGTGTATCTTTAAGTTTGGCCAAATATGACGGAATATTTTGTATTCTTAGCTATGTATGAATGGAATATCGTCCATAAAGAATTTTTCCCCTAAGATGAACAGATCCGTTATACCAGAAGCGCCCAGCTTCCGGTATCCCGACTTGTTTTTTTGATGGTAGGTGGAAATCTTCAAAAGCTACCGCTGATTTCTGCCAGCTGGTTATGAAGGACTTCTAACCCCTGAAACCACCTCCTTCTCCATCCACTCTCCCCGCGGGACTGCCGTATGCTATTATGTCGCGAGGCTGGATATGTATTTAACTGTTCCTCTGGTCTTTGTAAACTCCTCCTGGCATAGTATTCCTTGGATACTCTTTATTGCTTGTTCTACTGCTTTCCACACCTCAATCGAACTCAACATATTCTCACTATGTTTTCCGCTGATAAGTGGATATTGGCTACCTCTTTTATTTCCGTTCTATATGATACGAACCTTGGGCAGTAGAAGAGTACATGCTCCACATCCTCCTTATGCACTCGCAAATCGGGGGGTTCGGAGAATCATCCTGACCAAACCGGTGGAGGTATCTTCGATAACCACCATGTCCGCCTAGAAACTGTGTTAAATCATAGCCCACGTTACCATGCATGCATTCAGTCCAGCTTTCAATAGTCGATATAAATTTATGAGTTCAGCGTCCTTTCTTGCTCTCGTCCCATCGTTTCTGCCATTCTACCAGTAATAAGTCCCTTGCCGACTATCGTAAAGCCGCGTTACGTTCACCAGCTTCGCGAATCCGTAGACCTTCAATCGCGAAGATATCGGTAGGCATCATCCCAGCTATTAACATGTTGCATCGTCGAATGGCGTTCTTCAAGCACCACTTGTTCGGCGGACAATACGTTGATAAGCCGCTGCTATTTTTCTTCTATTGTTAATATTACCTAGTACAGTCGCACGCACAGGTGCGGCGTACCATAACACCGAAGTAACCACTCGAAATCTACTGGAATCGTATAATTTCGTCTCTGACTTTTATCTTCACAAACGTATCCTTCCTGCGCTTAGTGATCAATACTAACTCTGTTTTGTGCTCTGCGAGTGATAGTCCAGAATTTTTCAACCATAGCTTTATCTGCCACATTGCTTCGCTGACGTATATTTCGACGTCGTCAGTGTGGCTTGCTAACATTGTAATTTCAATGTCATCTGCGAATCCAATGGAGGTGACGCCGCCAGGGAGACGCAACGTTAGTACTCTGTTGTACATTATCTTCCACAATAAAGGGCAGAGGACTGACTCTTGTGGTATACCAAAAGCTGTTCCATACTCTTTAGGACCCTCATTTGAGTCGCAACAAAGCCATCTTAAGATAGGGAACTCGAAAACAATACGTATAAGGTATATGGCGGCGCCAAGCCTGGCAAGTGCCTCAATGATTGGTTTCCACCTCGCGGAGTTAAAGGCGTTTTTTATGTCGAGGTTTACCATCGCACAACATTTGTTTCCCTCAATAGCCGATTTCACCAGATTTCTCACCTAATTGAACGCATCATCGTTGCTGATAGAGCGCCTTTCTTTTCCACTATTCTAGATTACCAACTCTGCTGGGCACGCAGTGAATACTTGTGCGAAAATGTTTGGCATTACCCCTACTGCCAATTTGATAGCTGTTTTCGGTATGCTATCTAAATCGGGAGCCTTGTTGACTTTGATGTTCTTGGCCGCTTCCAACACCTCTTCATCGCTTACCACTGGTACTTCATTGGGGATGATTTAAATGTTCGGAAGGTCGTCGTTAGTATTCTGAGGGAATAGAACGTCAATTATGTAGTTCAGTGACTTGGCGCATGTAATCGATGAGCAAGGCTTTCAATTCGTTTATATCATAACTATTTTGTAAGTCCCTGAACCTTGGGGTGGGAGCTTCCCTGCAGAGGTGCTTGAAATGCATGGTTTTAATCATCGCGATAGCAGTTTAGACTTTTTTTCTGGCAACCTTATATAGTTGTTTATCTGCTCAACTTCTGGGGTGTTTCTGCAGCGTTTGCATCGCCTTCTCGCTTGCCATTCTTTGCGGTCTTCGCTTGAAGTATTCCCTTCGCCGCGGCATGGAAGCGTCACAAGCCAAATGTATTCGGTCCAGAATCTGTTCAGCCATATTCATTGCATTGCTCGAAAAATGTATTCCTTGCAGCAATACCTCCGAAAATGTTTCTTTATCGAGCTGCTTAGATGTCCATCCCCGGTCCCCGTCCCCCGTACGTGAGAATGGAGGGTGCAATTTTTTTTCCATAAAATGTGGCCATGTGGGGTATGAAATGAAAGGAGTCAATTAGTACTTTTCGAAACTGCCTCCGTATTTGATATCCGACGGAATATAGGAGAATAAGGGCTCAAAGTATAACCATCAAAAAGTGTAATAGCTCTTGTTCTCAGAACCTATCCAGCCGAAAAATCTGAAAAAAATCGCAGCGATGCATTTCTACGAAATCTAGGCCTCAAAATACATCTGGTTGCGATATCTCCATAAATAAAGTTAACAACAGTATATTTCCACATTTTAAAAATGTACCCGGCAACCCCCCTTATGTTCATCCCAGAAGAAAAATAATTGGCATGGGTATAAGGGATAACATAATGCGTAATTTGATCAAGTTTGAAGAAAATCCAACTATTATTAACAAGGTTAATGGGGGGAAAACTTGGCCATTTTTGTGAATTTCGTTCATTCTACAACGTCATTTGTATATCAATATCAATTACTCCAAACAGCTATATGTGTGTATGTAGGATATGCACATGCTAATGAAGTTTGCGGGTAGTGTCTAATTCAGATATATATATATTTGTACATTAAACCAGCCGTATTTAATATACGCATGAATATGTACCTATGTCTGCTTTTGTGCACGAAGTGAATCGGGAATATGGGTACGATCAATTTATATAGATGCATATATATGTACAGTTTTTCGGAAATAGGCGCTCAAAGGGTAGTATAGGTCCCAGGGCGAAATGTGGATTCGTACCCACGATGGAGCGTAAAAGCTGGGAAACGCCTGCTGAACCAACACCAAAAATTTTACTACCAAACCCTATCTTCACATCCACGTGATGATCGCTGGGACTTCTTTCTTTATCAAAAATTGCAGACGGAGCAGGAGGAAGGCGATTCTCCCGCGCTTCAAAGCGGGAACAAACGTACCAACTGATCCTTCAGGTTGCGGGTTGGGTGCGGCTGACAACCCTATACGGAAAACCGATGTTACGAAGCTTCGGATAGGATGGATCTTACAATGACCAACCCGACAATGACAACGGATTAACGATTTGCGCATTTTCTCATGAAACGTGCGCTTCCTTTACAGACCAAATGCTGCTGAGCAGCTAACCGATACCCTGTCCCAACATAGGGCTGATATAACAGCGTTACAGGATATCCGATGAACAGGGACCGGTTTCCTGGAAAAGAGCCGCTACACCATATATTAGCGGTCATCCAGTAAACCATGTGTTCGGAGTAGGTTTCTTAGTCAGCCATAAAATGAAACCTGCTGTTATCGGCTTTACACTCTGCGCTTGCGAGGCAAGTTTCGAAAAAAAAAGCTTCATAAAGATTCACGCCCCTACAGAAGAGACTCCAGAGTCGGAAAAGGATACCTTCTACGAGGCAGTTGAGCGGACCCTCGAAGCCTGTCCCAAGTATGTTATCAAAATCATACTTGGAGATTTCAACAGTCAAGTACAGACGGAGCCCGTATTCAGGCGATATGTTGGCTCCCATAGCTTACATAAGGATACCAATGATAACGCATTGCGCAGTATCCAGTTAGCAGCATCACCCGAAATGGTTGTTGGAAGTACCTGGTTTGCGTGGAAAGCGGTCCACAAACATACGTGGGCCTCTCCAGATGGGACCACTTTCAACCAAATTGACCACGTGCTAATTGAACGCCGCCACCTCTCAGCCTTGATGAATGTCAGGAAATTTAGGGGGGCCAATATAGACTTGGACCACTATCTCGTTGGCATGGGCTCCGAGCTCGAATTACGACACCACCTAGAATCCCCTCTGAAAATCAGGTGAGAGTGAATAATGAATCTATCTACAACACAGCTCTCCGCGACACCCATAAGAGGGAAATGGATGCGGCAATAACCGCATTCAACAGAGGTCCTGGAGATAAAGCATCAACAAATGATCTTCACAACCACCTGAAGAACGTTATCATTGATACGGTCACAAACATACTTGGCCCCAGCCGCAAAAAAGTCGGAACAGCTGGTTTGACGATAAATGTAAGCCAACAACGGAATTGAAGAATGCCACATACGGAGTAATGCTGCATTCTCAAAGAACGCGGGCACACGCAGAGATTTATCACGAACTCCGTCGAGCGGAGAAGCGACTTCACTGGCGAAAAAGGAAGCCTGGGAGAACCAACAAGTCTGTGAACTCGAAAAGTACAGGGAGCAACCGTACCAGGCGCGGAAGTTTTACCAACAAGTCAGCAGGATGAAGCCTTATACACTACGGTGCTCATCCTGCCGAGACAGAGAGGGAAATCTGATTTGCGGCAGAATGGGCATATTGGATGAACTACTGAACAACCAGAACATCGGCGAGTTGGAGGTCCCGCCAACTGAAGACGACGGACAAATACTGCCAACACCAAGCATAGGAGAAACAGTCCGTGCAATTCATCGGCTTAAAAATCATAAGTCGTCAGGAGCCGATGGGATTACAGCCGAATTGGTTAAATATGGAGGCGACCAGTTACACCAAGTGGTTCATCAACTTGTGCTCAAGGTATGGGACAGCGAATCAATGCCTGACGATTGGCAACGAGGCATAATCTGTCTCATACATAAAAAGGGAGATATCACACAGTGCAGCAATTATAGAGGTATCACGTTGCTGAGTACCATCTATAAGATATTCTCTGCTATCTTGCTAGGCCCCATATGCCCAGAACATCATTAGCCCATAGCAAAAAGGCTTCACTCCAGGCAAATCAGCAACAGATCAGATTTTCCCTTTGCGGCAAGCGATGGAAAAGCTGTTGGAATATCGACAACAGTTGCACCACTTTCGACTTTAAAGCCGCCTATGATAGCATAGCTCGGGTAAAACTGTACACGGCCATGAGAGAATTGGGCATCTCGACAAAATTAATAAGACTGACTAGGCTGACCCCGACCAATGTGCGAGGCCAGATAAAAGCAGCAGGATCACTCTGAAGACCATTCGACATCAACAACGGTCTAAGATAAGGGGATGCCCTATCATGCGTCCTCTTTAACTTGGCCCTGGAGAAAGTGATCCGTGATGCTGAGGTAAATGCAAGAGGTGCGATCCTCTTCAAGTTCACCCAACTACTGGCCTATGCTTATGATATCAACATCGTGGGAAGAACCACCCGAGATGTACAAACTGTCTTCAGCCAGATGGAGCAGGCGGCGCGAGATCTTGGGCTGCAGATCAATGAAGGCAACGTCGGCATTGAAAACCAACCAACCAATAACATCAAACCGCACGTGTCAAACAGGAAGAATAAGGATAGGAGAATACAACTTTGAGACCGTTGATAATTTGGCTTATCTAGGGTCGAAAATCACAACTGATAACAGTTACAATGAGGAAATCCGCGCACGGTTGTTGTCAGCCAGCAGAGCCTATTTCAGCTTATAAAAACTGTTCCGCTCGAAACATCTCACCATAGAGTCAAAGCTCTTACTGTACAAGACAATGATCTTGCCAGTCCTCACGTATTCCTTCAAAACTTGGATTCTTAGCAAGAAGAATTGCGAACTCTTGGCCGCGTTCAAGAGAAGAATCCTCTGAAGAATTTTTGGCCGCCTACATGAGGATGGACGATTCCGTAGTCTACATAACGACGAAATCTATGAGCGATATCATGACCGTTCGGTTGTGGATAAAATCCGGCTGAATAGGTTACGGTGGGCGAGTCACTTAATCCGTATGGATGAGGATGATCCCACCCGGAAAATCTATAAGAGCAATACCTATGGTAGAAAAAGAAGACGAGGCAGACCTAAGATGGAGCGATAACGTAGGTCAGGACGCCAGACAGCTTTTGGGGACATGGAATTGGTGGACCTCGGCGCAAAACCGGGATGTCTGGAGTTCCTTATTAAGGTAGGCCTAGACCAGATACCGGTTTTTGCGCCGTTGATGATGATGATGATTCGGAAATAGGCAGTTTGTTTGTTTAGGTTGGGGATAATATCCATGACTGTAATATGTACGTACGTCTTACGGGAAAATATGAAGTAATTTGTTGGATTTATTGCTATATATGGATTGAAAAATGTGCATTGAAGTTTTTTACATAAGATGAACACAACATTTTTGTTCCGGAAGCACAAGTATCCGGTATTCCGACTTATTTTTTTTTGCTTTGTAAGGAGGCAAAAATCTTCAAAATGCTCTTGCCGGGGCACACCAGTGTGTGGGATTTTTACCCACTATCCAATTTAAACCTGTACAGGTATTGAGGATATCCTCCAGGGCCGGTGAAAAAATGGGTGAGATTATGATTCATCCCCCCATTTAAACCTGTAAGTCCAGCGACCCTTTTCTGACTGGTCCCATCGCTGTTACCATTTGATAATAGACTTCTTCCTTTTACCTGCGATAAAAAGGAGATGGACTTGGTGTTATATATGCTCATCATCTCGGTTGCCAGGATGTTAAACGGTCCTGAAGGCAGACCACACTTTTAAGACTGTTCTTCTATAGACCACATTCAGTTTATGTGCATTGCCTGGAACATGCATTGCTTTTCCCTAAACTGGGACTGCATAAAGTAAGATGGAACTCATAACCCTGGCTATGAGCAGCCTGCAAGAAGCCAACAGCCCTCCTACGTTCGGCTCTATCCCTGCTAGAGCCATACTCGTGGTGGATGCTTTTATGCAAGTATGCCCTAAGTTTTTTCGTCTATTATCACTCCCAAGTATTTGATGGCCGGCTTGGAAGTGATGACATGATTCCCATTGGCGTGTCTTCCTGCCGAACCGGGACGTTAAGTTCATCGTTATATTGGACGTTTCACAGTAGTGCGCCCAATCCTGTGTCCTGTGGGATAATGTACTCTTTGGTTACATTCTCGCGTATTACACCTGAGCGTCTGCTCAATAGCAGCGAGGTAGGCGGGAACACCGATCGTCGCCAGAGACTTTCGTATAAGGTTCCAATTAGCTGAGTTGAATACATTTCTCACATCTAGGGTCACCAACACGCAATATTGGCTGGCAAAACTTTTCCACCTTCCGTAAATTGCATTTCGGCCAAGCCAGTAACCATTTTGATAGCATCAATTGTTGATCTGACTTTACGGAATCCATAATGCCAATCTGAAAGTCCTCCTTGGCTCTCGACGATCGTGAGTAATCTAATATAAATTTTGCGCTCCAGCACTTTCCCCATAGGTATAGAAGACATATGGGTTCATAAAATGACGGTTTCTCTGTACGTTTACCAGCCTTAGGCAGCACCAGCTTCTGCCACTCCCATGGTGCAGTAAAGATACCCTCGGATAGGCATGCTTTGAACAACTCAGCGAACATATCGGGTCTACCTTTGACGGCAAGCTTCCTTATTCGGTATGCCGTCCAGAACCGGGGCTTTGCTGTCATCTCTTCGACTGCAGATTTGTAGCAGCTCGTTTCTGGTGAAAATGGCGTCACATTCAGGGGGCGCTGGAAGTACCACTAGCCGTCTTGCTGGAGAAAGAACCCCTGGATTATTTTTAACAAGAGCATAGGGCTAATAATATTTCGCCAATAATTGGATGTTCTAGTGGGAAATGAGTATCTCCTAAGCATCGAAGTGTCACATGTTTTAAAAATGATACGTGTGACATGGGGAGCTCTATCCATGGAGGTGCCTGTTTTACTAGCAGGTCTAACCAAACCTGCATGGTGTTCTTTTGGATTTCGACTTCCGGCGTTCTTCTGCTTGTGGATCAACTCTTAGTTCAAAGGTGATTCCCTGCATTCAGAGACCCTATTGTACTCCTTGGCAATATGTCCTTTCTCTCCACACTTTTGACATTGATCCCGCTAGTGGATGCCTTCGTGAAGGGTCCATAAGGCATTCGAAGCACCTCTTTAGAGAGATCTGTTTCCTTAGTTGGCAAACAACTCATCCAATCCGAACTTTTCCTACTGCGACAACTGACCTTATGAGTACCGTAATAAGCTTTTTTTAGCCTCATTTGAACTGTTGCTCCAAAGCAGGGCAGATCTCTTCTCTGGATGTTACCACATCGAGATTGTTGCACTGAATATACATAGATCTCATGTCATCTCAACCGCAATATTCTCCCCAAGGGAGTTTATAATCTGGTTACGAAACCCGTCAGTTTTCATCATGCTGGATTTTTTCAGCTTAAACATGAGATCGCCTTCCTGGGTCCTCCAGATTTTTCTGACATTTCCACCTAGGTCTTTTAGGTCGGGGTCAGATTTCACCTTTTTCAGTACCTGCACATACGATAGATTTCCTTGTGGGAGATTGCAATTACCTCCGGGCAAATTCGCACTTTTGGTTTCTTCCTCTTTTCTTTTTACTTTCTGCCTCTCTGTCTCTTTGTCTGTCAATCTGTCTGTCTGTCACACGAGATTTATTCCGAAAGGACTGGACCTATCGTTACGAAATTTGATGAAAGTATGTGGTCCGTGAACTGCTACATGTGCAACGAGTCGCATTATTTTGTGTTGGGTTTTCAGCGTGGTATTGACATTGAAAGTGTTAGAATTTACACTTAACCGACAGTTTTGACCTCCTTTAACTTTGTTAATAATGGGGGTTTCCACCAAACTTGGTGTGATCATATTATGAAGATCATGTTACACAATATAGGCTATAACATGTTACATGTCTCTAGGATGAACTTAAGGGGGGTTTTAGAGTTAATTACTAAAAATCATAGTAATATACTATTATTAACTATACTTGAACAGATTTCGGTATGGAAGGTGTTTCAGAGCGTAGGCGCCGCATAGTGGCAGTTTCGTGATTTTTGTCAGATTTTTCAGCTAGCTAGGTTCCGAGCATGGGTCTGTGAAAGAAATTACCACTTTTCAGACCGCGCTACCATCTGTTTTGCATTGAATATCAGAACCGAAGCCAGCGTTGAAAAATACTTATGGAGATCATTCATTTGATAACCCACGCGACAATATTTAGTTAAGAAAAATTTTACACCACCTTTTGCATGTATTCCCTTTAATTCCACATAAAAAGATGAGCCTCGTGCGTGGGCGTTCAAAGTTCACTCCAACAAATTTGGTGTCAGGTAGAAAAATTATTTCTGAGAAAAGTACGTGTGATAGACAGACAGTACACCGATTTTAATAAGGTTTAATTTTAAACAAAACTTTAAAAATACTCATTAGATCTGAACACTAGGCTATCGCATCGTTTGTGTTCATCTTATATGAGAAAGTTTCTACGCAAATTTTTCCATTCGTATTTGGCTAAAAACCCAAAATATTCCTTCATATTTCTTTCAAACTACAAGAAATACGTACATATTACAGACGTAGATATTTTTGCTTATCTTAGACAAACAAACATCACCTATTACTGAATACTATGTTTATATATGCACGTATATAAATTGATCATACACATATTTCCGATTTATATCTACCTGAATTAAGCACTACCCCAAAGCTTCATTTACATACACAAACCATATAAATACATACATTTATGTGTCTGGAGTAATTGATATTGATATATATCAATGATGACAAAACTAAAACGAACTATTTCCCTGCGATCTCCAGGTGAGCTCACTTTGTTCTGTTTTTGACGAATTGATATGTTATGATGACGTCATACACGTCTCAGGATGCAGGAAGTTCACACAAAATGTAAAAGTTTCACCTTCTATAACTTTTTCAACAAAATTATGCCTTGTGTTATTCCTTATGCAAGTGCCAAATTGTATAGTTCTAGCATGAACTTAAGGAGGGTTTTCCGCTAAATTTCTAAAATATGCTAATATACTATTAATAACTTTATTTGTGCAGATATCGGAACGGGATGTATTTGAGGCCTAGACTTCGGTTAGATACACCACCATGATTTCTTCAGATTTTTCGATTTGATAGGCTCTGAAAACGAGACCTGTTACACTTTTTGGGGGTCATATTTTGAGCCATTACTCTCCTAGGCTTCACCCGATATCAGATATGGGACCAGTTTCGAATTAATTGAGCCCTTCCATTTGATACTCCACATGGACACATTCTATGAAAAACAAATTTGCACCCTCCATTCACATGTATTGAGGGCCCCCTTAAACTTAACACAAAATGGCGCCACTTGCTGTATGTAAAGGGAACAATACACCACATGCTGCTTGAACATTACTTTCTCCGATATTGCCCAAAACTTGGGATGGGATTAAGATTGCGTGATAGGCCTCGCCAAAGAAAGTATTGTTTCGCCATCGGTAACTTACTCTCCACTCATGTTCAAAAAAATTTCTTCGATTTTTACCGTTTTGGGTAAAATAAAACCTTATTAGAATCGATTCAATGTCGGTCTATCCGGCTATGCGTCTGCCGGCACACCCAATTTACTCGGTAACGGCTGACGCTAGTGTAACGAAATTTTATGAGAACAAGTGGTCTACGAATCCCTTTGCATACTGCAGATTTTTTGTTGAGATTAAGGGCGGCTCCCCATACATATACAAGAGTGGTGTTAAGTTTTTTTTCTCAGAATGTGGTCATGTGAGGTATGGAATGATTAGTACTTTTAAAAATTGGTATTATTTTTTTACATTGGGTGAAACATAAAGGGAGTGTGGGCAAATGGATCGTCATCAGCTTCAGTGCTTTGTTAGAAGTATCATTAATTACGGTTAGGTCGATCTAATTTCTTTGGTCTTCCTGCAACTTCGCCCTTTTTGAACCCATTTGTTTTATTATTTACTGTCCTCTAAAGTAACTGAACGGGCGAGTTAGAAACCCGTATGGTGTTTTCTTCCAGAGTGCTATACGATAAAATTAGATGATATAAACGAGAAGATTCTTAGATTTTGTCAGAACGTCTTCCTGTTGTCGGTGTATTTAGTCCCGACACAATCACAAACAAACAAAGTATGCCGACATGTGGGATAAATGTCTATGAACATGTGGATCAGAACCCGGGGGCGTTAGTCAATAGATCGCCCATTAAGAAGGGACGACAACCCTACTGTTGGCTTTCTCAGGACGTTGATAGATAGAGAGAGTTGAAATGAGGAAGAATATAGTTATAGTCTTTGCGACTGTAGGAAGCAGGCGAATACCCCTCCAATTGTTGCACTCATGCCCACCTTGACATGACATGCTGTATTTAGCGGTCTTTCTTTCTTGGTACACACGGATTACTGTGTTTAGAGGATTTTCTGTAATAAACTTTTTTTTATCGAACTTTATCCAGCGACATTTGCGACCAGACGTTTTCAAATAGGTTCACAAAA
Organism: Hermetia illucens; assembly: GCF_905115235.1. Lineage (NCBI taxonomy): Eukaryota > Metazoa > Arthropoda > Insecta > Diptera > Stratiomyidae > Hermetia > Hermetia illucens. Next base: position 99,819,481 of record NC_051851.1, on the reverse strand, counting down.
AATTATTCTGAAGACATTTGGCTTTTGGTAAAACAAAACCTTATTAAAGTTTATCACACGCATTTTTCTCCCAAACAGCTACACCGATTCAAACGAAATCAACTGTACTTATGAAATTGTATTGTGAATAGATGTCAGATGCATTCGACTCAGTGGGGAATGAGTATTTGGGTCAAATTAAGGTAATAATCACAGGCGAGAGCAATTCACCTACAGGAAAGGTACCTGTGGCTTACGTTACGGTCTTGAATAAAGTACTCTAATAGACTCTAGGCCAAGATCCAGTTGGATTTTCGCACCAGCGATTATTACTACGAACTATGGAACCATATACATAGAGTGAGTGACATAAATTTGCGTGAAGTTTAAAGGGGGGTTCCTCATACAAGAAAAGGCGGATGTAAAATTTTCCTTCAGCTAATGTACTCGTGCCAACTTTCACAAGCCGATTTTAGTTTCCATTTATATTGTAAAATGGGCGAGAAACAAATGAAATAATGTAAAATTAAATTGAGGCATGACTTATGTTCGGAAGCTACCCGATCCAAAAATTAGAAAAAAAGGATGATACGCTTATATGGAATTTAGGTTTCAAAAAACATCCCGTTTAGCCTTTGTACCGTTTACATGAGGGGTCGTTTGGCTGATCTGTATGCACTTACGAGGCCTTCAAATCACCATCCACCTTATCACGTTGTTTTGGCTGGCCTTTTGGCACCCCGTAGTCAGACGACATATTGACTTCCATAGCTTCCAAAAAAATGCCAGTGATAACGGGCTGCGGATTATTCAATTAGTAGTGTCGAGCGAAATGCATGTCGAACTCCGCCATGCTACTACCATAGTATGCTGGTCCCAAGCCCAGGTAAAGGAGGAGGGTTTGAGGCAACGTACTCTGTACTATCCTCAGTAAAACAAAAATAAAATGCTGAGATCAGGGAAAGAGATAAATAGAGTATAGTTGGAGTTATTCTACTATGCTACTATTCTACTATGCTAAATCCTACCTACCGCGACAGGTCGACCAAGAAAATGCATAGAATGTCGTTACAAACATGATGATCGGATTAAGTCACAGACCTCGGAGAAATGCTAGGGCGTCCACCTCAGTCGACGCGGCAGGACGGGCCCCGGTCCTGTCAAGAAATGGGCAAGGGTTCTTGACGCATGGACGGCGTCAGGACGTAAGCAAGTTAGTCCGCACACAACGAACAAAACAAATACGTGTCTCCACGCTAAATGTTGGTACTCTAACTGGAAAGACCGAGGAACTCGCAAGAGCCCTTCGGAAAAGGTGCATTGACATCTGCGCTCTGCAAGAAACCCGATGGCCTGGTGCCAAAAGCTGCGACATTGAACGCGAACGCGGTAAAAATGGCTACAAACTTCTCTATTTTGGTAACCCACACACTCAATATGGTGTTGGCATTGCCATCTCAGAGGGTTTCCGTGATGCCATTAAAGAAGTCGAACGATTTGATGATCGGCTGATGAAGCTCACCATTATATCAGCTGATCGCACTATTCACTTCTTCACCGCGTATGCACCACAGACAGGCCGACCAGATGCCGAGAAAGATGCCTTCTGGCAACTTCTCGATGAAAAGACTTGTCACGTGCCTGCTGATGATTACATAATCATTGCCGGCGACCTTAATGGTCATGTGGGTGAAAAGGCAGACGGTAACAGGTGCTATAGGGGAAAGGGGTTCGGAGCGCGCAATGAAGGTGGCGAGCGTATAATCGATTTTGCGAACACCCATGACCTTGTACTTATGAATACATGGTTCATCAAACGATTGTCTCATCTTCCCACATTTTATAGTGGGAACAATAAAATGCAAATCGACTATATTCTCATAAGACGTCAACATTTTACCACTGTCACTGATTGCAAAGTCGTTCCCTATGAGACCATCGCACCTCAGCATCGGCCGTAGATTGCCGTCCTGCGAATTAAGCCACCGATAAAACGGCGTGAGGAACGCATTGGCCCGCCGCGCATTAAATGGTGGCGATTTGGTGAGAAGAATGAAGAAACGGTCTCACTCATACGATTGCCAACCATTACGAATGTGGTAGAATCATGGAACCAAATGAAAGACACGATCCACAAAGCGGCCTCTGCAACCCTCGGGGTCACCAAGCCGGGTAAGCGGTACATCAATCGAGATACTTGGCTTTGGAATGATGATGTTGAAATGAAGGTCCGTGAAAAGAAACGCCTCTACCACAAATTTCTCGACGATAAAACGCCTGCTAATTGGCAAATTTATAAGAATGCCAACCGGGAAGCAAAGAAAGCGGTCGCTGTCACCCGAGCGAACCATTTCAAAAATCTTCACGATAAACTGGACACTCGGGATGGCGAGAGAGATCTGTATCGACTTGCTAAATGCCGTGATGAACGCACACAGGATATCGAACACTTCTGTTGTGTTAATGACAAGAACGGTACTTTGCTTACCAACCGTCGAGCCGCAACGGATAGATGGCGAGAATACTTCGAGCAGATTTCAACTGAAGAATTTGCTCATCCTCCACTTCCACAATCATTGCCCACATTTGGAGCAGTTCCACCAGTCAGCGCAACTGAAGTCGAGGAGGCAATCAAACAAATGAAATCGGGGAAAGCAACAGGACCTGACGACATCGCATCTGAGCTGGGGCCCAACACTGTGGCCCAGTGAATTCTTTAACCGGGTTATTCAGGAAGGAAGAACACCATCTGACTGGCAAGAAAGTACCACTGTTCCAATATGGAAAAAGAAAGGTGGCCCAGCAGAATGTTCAAATTACCGTCCGATCCGGTTACTTTCCCATACCATGAAGACTTTTGAACGCATTCTTCACAACCGTATTCGCGAAATCCTTGAAATAACCGTGAATCAAGCCGGATTTGTCAAGAACTGCCGAACTACTGACGCAATACACGCTGCGCGGTTACTCATGGAGAAACACCGTGAGAAGCATCACCCTCTTTACATTGCCTTTCTGGATCTAGAGAAAGCGTTTGACCGTGTACCACACGAACTCATCTGGTATGCTTTACGACAACACTTCGTGCCAGAAGAACTCGTGCGCTGGGTTCAATTGCTCTACCACGATCCGAAAAGTAAAGTTCGAAGTATGGCGGGTGTATCAAAACCGCTTCGTGTCTCTGTTGGTGTTCATCAAGGAAGTGCCCTCTCACCACTCCTCTTTGTCCTTGTTATGGACACCGTCACACGGGATATCCAACGTCCAGCGCCCTACCCACTGCTTTATGCAGATGATGTTTTCCTAGCATCTGATAGCAAAAATGATCTCAAAAATGGAATGATCGCCTCATGGAACACGGTCTCAGATTGAATTTAAACAAAACTGAATTTTTGACGACCGATCCCCTAAAACAGGCACAATCACTGTCAGCGGCAGTGATCTGCCCAGAACTGAGCGATTTAAATACCTCGGGTCAACGCTATCAGCCAATGGAGAGCTGCGTTATGAACTTGCTTCACGCATTAACGCAACCTGGATGAAGTGGCGTTCCACAACTGGTGTCCTTTGTGATCGACGTATCAACGAACGTCTCAAATCTAAAATTTACCGCAATGTCGTCCGTCCAGTCGCTCTCTATGGTCCTGAGTGTTGGTCGACCATAAAAGACAATTAACGGCGTCTCGCGGTAATGGAGACGAAGATGCTACGTTGGACTAGTGGCGTCACACGTTTAGATCACATCCGAAATGAGGATATCCGCGATCGTTATCGGGTTGCATCGATCGTGGAAAAGTTGCGAAAGAGGCGTCTTCGATGGTATGGTCACGCAATTCGTGCAAACGAGAATTCACTTGCAAAAATTGGTCTGAACATCGAAGTCGATGGTAAACGACCAAAAGGCAGACCTAAGCAACGGTGGCTTGATATGCTGGATGGGGATTTGAAAGCCTCGAATTTGCACCCAGATCAGGCATTCGATAGAGCCAAATGGCGAAGCCGATCACGACGAGCCGACCCCGCTTGTGAACGGGACAAAGGCTGAAGAAAAAGAAGAAGAACGAAATGCATGTCGAAATACGTTGTTTGTGCAGAAAAGGGGAATATCAAGATGTGCAGCAATTATCACATCGCTGAATACTATCTATAACATATCGTTGGCTATCTTGTTAGGCCAATTAACCCCATACGCCCAAAATATCATCGGTCCATAGATCAGATTTTCATTCTTCGGCAGGAGATGAAGAAGCTGGTTGGAATATAGCCATTAGACACAATTTTTTCATTGACTTCAAGGTCGTCTATAAGAGTACACTCAAGGTAAAACTGTAAATCGATCCCGATGAAATTGATAAAACTGACTAAGCTGACCAATATACAGGGCCAGATAAAAACATCCTATCTCGCAAGACTAGTCGACATCGAGCACAAGGGGATGCCCTATCATACATCTTTTTTAACGTTGGAAAAGTTATCCCCAATGCCAGTGCGAGTGGCGTCATCTTCTTTAAGCCCACCCATCTAGTGGCCTAGACTGACGTTATCGATATAATCGGAACAGCAATCGGAGATGAACACAATGCCTTCATCCAAATCGAGCAGGCGGAAGTCGGCGCGAGATCTTGGCTGCCCATTAATGATCAATGATCACAATTATGATCTGCTCGGGGTTATTAGCGATAAAAATTGTAAACTCTTGGCATAAGAGAATGGGCGATTCCATAGGGTAAATCCATGTTTAATCATCTGCTAACTCATAGAATCACCATACACAGTGGGCGCTGAACTTGATCAACCCTTCCTGCGGTAACCAATGCAGCAACGTTATCATATCCGACTTGATGTGATTCATCAGGCATCTCAAGCCGTGGCAGGCTATTGTATTAGGTGTTCAAAGTTCCAGACTAAAAACTTATTCGTGAACCGTTTGCGCTGTCCATCTTGGGCCTCGTAGAACATAGCATGGTCCTTTACATCGTCGCTCAATACCTGCAATAGGTAGTCTGGAGTATGGAAAAGATCTTTTGGCGTTTTAACCATGTTGCACCACTTCGCAGAACGGGAGTCATTTTTTACATCTGTGATGACAATGAGCACCACTTGACAACAGTGGCGAATATGTGCATCAGCCAGAGTCCCCACCCTGCTCTGAAATCATGTTATCTCGGTGAGTAGTTTCCCACAGTACGTATTGGGTTAGTCAGAGTTTTCTTCATGAGCAACTTCCCCGCTGAGCCCAAAATACTGACAAGACAGTACGCTGGCGGCGTCTCATGGTTGCCTTTACTTATCAGTGCAAAGTTCGCAGCTTTCCAGCGGAGGGAAAAATACTCGCTATCAAATATGCGTGGAATGGGCTTGCTACACAGCCTTGTACTTCCATACAAGTTTCAGCACTGCACTGGAAATACCATCTGGTCCTGCTGCTTTATTGTTTATAGCGAAGGGTAGGCATTTCTCAGTATTCACTCTCTCATTTACAGTTCGGAGGGGATAAACAGGCAAAAAGGGCTGGACGATTTCTTCCACCCTCACGGTTTCTTGCGAAGTTCCTTTTTTCCTCTTTTCGTCTCATGCTGGAGATGTAAGGGTCACCTCATCTTGGCCTTTTGCACGCTGAGCAACTGCACTGTCCACCAGTGCACAGGTAATCTAATGGGACGAAATGCTAATTTTCGAATGTATTACCGATTCAGGAGCAGTTTTTCTAACCGGGTCTGGGCCTTGCTGCTCATTTACTCCTCTTGAGAGAGCTTGAGTAAATTTTCCAGTATCGATTTTCTCGACGTTCTTCTCGGTAGGTGTTTGCCGGCCGCCAGAACACTGAGAGGAGCCATTCGCCACTTCCAAAAAAAATGTATTGATACAGTTTACATAGTTGCACCGCTGATATTAAGGACCCCGTAGCAAAGGTTACGTTAGGGGTAAATGCCTCGCATTACCCGATGTGTAGGACAATAAGTTCTGGCGGCTATCATCAAAATTCTTGTGCCCCGAGAATCCGATTGGGGCATGCCTCATTTGAGAGCTCAGGCGTTAAAGTCTCGTCCTCTCTAACGTGTCTCTAATCTCGTCCTTCAAGATGACGGGCCTGTTTTGAAAGCATATGTATCATCAAAAAAAGGAGACAGGTAACCTTACATCACGATGAAGGAAACTGCGGAACGACTTCGGTAAAAAAGGTAAGCAGCAGGTAATAAAAAATAGGCGGAAAAAGGGGAGGATGGGAAAAATGAACAATTACAGAGTAGTTAGTAGAGTTAAAAGTTACCATAGGCACGTGGTCTCCGAAACAATTGCATGCCGAAGGAAAATGAAAAATTTACAGTATAAGGAACAATATCATGTTCTTTTCTTAATTTATATATTAACTGTAAAAAACATGGACAAAAATTTCAAGATTTTCTTGTACAGTACGGGTTTTGACTCTATGAAGGGACATTTTTGTAGGCTGAAGCTCTGTTGGTTGCAAACAACCGTGCGCGAATTTCATTGTGGTCTCTGTTATCGGTTGTGATTTTCAACCCTAAATAGAAGAAATTGCTAGCAGTTTCAAAGTTGTAGTCTTCTATCGTTATTGTTGTCGTTTGACCAGTGCCTATGTTACTTCGCCTTGACTTCATTAATGGCTCAAGATCTCTCGCCACCCACCCGATTTGAATGAAGGCAGATTGTACATCTCGGATTAATATCAGCACGTGGATAACTTTTTGCAGGGTCAGGTTAAAGAGGACGCATTATAGTGCATCCCCTTATCTCAGACCGTTGTTGATTGGTCTCGAGAGTAATCTTCCTACTTTTATCTGGCCTCGAGCATTGGTCAGGGTCAGCCTAGTCGGCCTTATCAATTCAGTCGGGATTTTTGTCAAACTGCAAATTGCTGTGTTGTTGTCATGCGTGAAATATATCACGTCAACCCCGTACTTCTTCGAATTCACTGTTGGCGACTGAGTCCCTTTCTCGTAACCATAAATAACAATTTGGTCATCTTCACTGCATGAAATCAAATGTTTGCCATCTGGCAAAAAGTCGATCTTAAAAAAACTTTATTTTATTTCATAATTTTAAATATAAAGCCAACAAAAACTTCACAACTTTTTAATCCTTTCTTTACTTAATTCAAAAACGTCACAATTCATTTTTATAATTTCAATTATTTTTCGCGACCCAATCCAGGCCTACTCCTCCCCGGAGAACACCGGTGAACCCCGCTGCGTCACAGGATACCGAATTCACTTTCATGATCGGGTGCACTTCTACCCTGGCAATCTTATATAGATGGTTTCGAAGTCGTTGAAAAGATGTACAACTGATGGCCATATTCTAACAGTTTTCCATCGCTTACACGCAGAGAGGAAATCTGGTCTGTAGCTGATTTGCCTGAGATAAAGCCTCTTTGGTATGGGTCGAAGATGATCTAGGCGTATGGAGCTATTCGGCCTAGCAAGATAGCGAACAATATCTTATATTTATTTATTTATCTATCAAGACAAGCCAATATACAAAAAAACAAATTCCTTCTTACATATTGTCCTCAGAGGGAGGGGCAAGTGATTTGTTGGTAAAACTTCCGCGCCTGGTATGGTTGCTGCCTGTATTTTTCTAGTTCACCGACTTGCTGGTTCTTCGAGGCTTCCTTTATCTGTCTCCACGCAATGGAGTTCGTGATAGGTATCTGCGCATGCCTGCGTTTTGTGAAGTGTAGCATTGTCTGGTATGCAACGTCCTTCCGTTCAATTTCTAGCTTATATTCTTCGTCAGACTGGTCGGTTTGAGCTTTCTTGCAACTGGGACGAAGTATGTTTGTGGTTGTACTTATGGTGGGGTCCCTCAGATGGTTGCGAAGATGATTTATTGATGGTTTACCTCTGGAATCCCTGTTAGCTGTGGTTATTTTCGGATCTATTTTCCATTTATTTATACTGCCGAGGACTCTGTTATTTGTGATTTCAGTGTCTACTCTCACTTGATTGTCAGAGGGAATTTGAGGTGGTATTGACATTCGAGCTTAGAGCACAATGCTAACGAGGTGGTTGTTGAGTTCAACATTTCTAATTTTGACACCAATATCGAACCTAGTCCGAATGGGCCTCCTAGCTCCTTCCTTCTTAACTATGAGCAACGCATTTCACTCTCTCTGTGTATAATCTTAAACACCAGTCTCGGAAAATGCTGCTCCACTCATTTTGAAAATGGCCCTTATCACCCCTATCCTCAAGAGCGGAGACCCTTCTCTAGCTGTGGAGTACTGCGCCATCTCCCTTCTCATCCCTTGCTTCGCGAGATATACGTCTGAATTCTCCAAAACCTTTGATACCGTTGACCACAATATTGTCCTTTCCAAAATCTCTCCATTCAACGCTCCCCCCTCAATGATGTCCTGGGTTTCGTCATACCACTCTTGCTGTTCCTACAGCGTTTCTTTTCATGATTATTCATAGCGTTCTCTCTCTCCTTCCTCTGGTGTTCTCTAAGGATTTATACTTGGCTTCCTAATCTATATCAGTTTTTCTATCAATGCTCTCTCTCCATTCACACCTACCCGCATTTGCCTTGTGCATATAACCTTAAATTATTTTTCTCTATTTCATCTCCGCTGAATGGTGTTTTCTTGCATTTCAACCTTGATACTTTGGTCCATTGGTGCTCGGGTAACAAGTTGACACTAAATGTTTGGATGTGCTATTCACTCAACACCCTTTTCCAATTCTCTTGATGGACAACCCTTTTAACGACTGACTCCTTTCAAGATCTGGGTGTAATATTCCACAACAAACGTCATTTCAATTCCCAGCTCGCTGACATCATCAATTGAGTTTCCAAAATGTCTGTTTTTTTCCTGCTCCCATTTTACCTTAATCCAAACCTCCAAACCTCTTTACCTCTAACGCTTTTCAGCTTCCCTGTTGCAACATATACTTGAAAATTGCTGTGTGATCTGGTCCCCTTCCGTAACCATGACTATCACGCTCTTGAAGCTGTACAAAGTAAATTCACCTCGGCTTTTTTTTTAAAGAAAAGCTTACTAGTGTGGACTATCCATCACGACTAAACACCCTCAATCTCACTTCTCTGCAACAAAGCCGCAACTTCCTTGATATGTGTACCCTTTCAAATTTTTTAACTCCGATCTAATTTTCTGAGCGCCTCTCGTGGTATGGATATTCTTGAAGTCCATCTCGTGGAGCTCGACATCTAATTTCATTCCCCGATACCACGACTATGTCAGTTCTGTAACACCCTTCAGCTTGGGTCCATTGCTTCTCTTTCCTTAGTTTTATGCGTAAGTTAAGCCACTTACTTGGTCCTCTCTCTAAGGACAATATGTAACTAGAAATTTACTTTCTGTGTATGGCCATTAAATAAAACAAATAAATAAAAAATAATAAAAACAAATCGGGAAATCGGAAGGTGAACGTTTCAGGTATGAAAGGTTTTGTGTATTTTTTAATAAAAACATTTGAGTGGACATTTATCCCATTAGTACCTAGCACGTAATATATGCATATATTATATGAGAATATCCACTTTCGCGTGCTAATGATATTCAGTTTTGAATTTGCCCGGAAGCGACAAATTTGACCTATTGTGGGGGTATATTGGGGTTGTGCAGGCACTTACTAAAAATGATAGTAATATACTATTATTAACTTTATTTGAAGAGATATCCATATGGATTTGTTCGGCTGGGTAGTTTCTGAGAATGGGTCCGTGAAAAAATAATCACCTTCGCCCAGTCTAAGACCGGTTTCAGAACATGATCATATTTGGTGAAAAAAATTACAGCCCCTTTTGAATGACCCCCCCCCCTTCTCCGAGGAAATTGCATGTGACAGACAGACAGACACTAAACCGATTTTACTACTACAATCACGGTATTAATCAATACGGGCCTGCAGCTCAAGGAAGAACGAGGGTGCTTCACAATCGATGTAGCCGTTGGACCGGAACACTGTTGAAAAACAGCAAGAAAGAATCCGGAACTATGGCCCCTATGGCGGGTGATATGAAGCAGATATAGTGACTATAAAATATCTAAGTTTCAGTAACTTTCAGTCCAGCAAAATTAACATGAAGCTCTGAAGGCGTTCCATCCAAGCCAAGCACCGGACCATACATGGAAATGCAAAAAAATACCATCCTTGCAACCGTTGCTATTATCCGAAGAACCCTACCGGGTTACAGTCTGCCCTATTGGGCTCAACCCTAGATTTGCACTGCGTGTGTCTCTGTAGTTAAAAACCAGGCTGTGTTTGAGGCAATCTGGGCTGTAGAAGTACATTGTCACACAGCGTGTGTATTAAATGTGGTTTATTATATATTATAACAAGTTTGTTTGTTTGTTGTTTGTTGTTATATTTTGAAAATTTACTTGAAAACCTCCTAAGTTTCACCACAGGAGTATAATTTTTTGAGGCAAACAATAAACTAATAAAGCCATAAAAATAAAGTTTGGTGTAAATTTCAGTTGCGCTTTTAATGGAGATTTGCTGCATTCTAAAACACACAAGTCATAAATCGGCAACATCATATTAGAGCAGTCCAAATCCCCTTATTAGTATTTATTTTAATTGTGAAATCCTGTAAGGCTAGTGAGCAATCGGCACAGCAAGCGAGGAACGCCCCTAGTAGAAGTTGACTATACATACTATTCCCAGTACAGTGCTGTCCCGTCATGCCATCGGGCGACCAAAGATACTAAATAACTGAGTTTGTAGTTGCGTGCAAATGGAACAGTCATGCACCAGAAGTCTCAACATCAGAAAACCTTCTATACCTGGACTGAACAGCTTTCCGTGTTCTGCGGCGAAGTAATTTCTTAGTGGACACCTTGGATATTTGACTGCAGAAATGAGGGTTAGGATGAAACGAAAAACATAAAGTATCTATTACCAATTGGCTTTTTTATCTAAACCAGAAATGGTTTTTCATAACGATTAAATTTTGTGCGGGCAGCTAAAAAGGAACCTAGTAACTTCCGAAGTATACACGAACTCGGTAGCTGATCGAAGTAGAAAATCTTATCTGTCCTCGATTTTAAGTGTGCTCAAAGCTTGGGCAGGCCGTTCCAAACACTATTAATAGCGGATTTAAATCTGCAGAAGCTGAACACAGGAATTGGAAGTCATGTCGAACGGTTCAAAGTAATAGTACTATTAGCAGCGTATGAACTACTGTGATCACTACAATTGTTTGAAACTGGAGCGTTGAGAACACTATTGGGTCAGCACTATATGTATACGTATCTTGGGTTTCAGACCTTTTGGACTATGGACAGCGTAAATGATCTTCACGTAAGTACAGAGTTCCATTGAAAAAACTAAGCCAACGCTGAAAATCTCACCATTCATTACCGCACTTCCTGCAGCACCACCAAAACGGCCTCCAATTGAGCCCCATTGATATTTGCATTTCCCAAACCCATTTCATTGTTCTACATAGGCACGCCAAAGAAAGTGAATATTGCGGAATTGTGAAATTCGAACAAAATTTCATTCGAAGCATAAATTGATATTTATTTTATTTACGGATTGGATGAAAAAACTAATTTGATTTTCAGATGTTTGCATGCCTTTCGGTTACATAAATACATAATTGGCTACACATGAAAACTCTAAAAAACTGGAAGAAAGACGCACACACTTTCGACATATGTATTTCTCCGGGAAAGAATTTTAAATTATGACGACCTGAACAACATTGACGATGCTGTTTAATAGCTGGCTTTGAAAAATAAAAGTAAAATCGAGATATTTATGTTAAAATGGGAAAAAAAGTTCCACTACAGATGTAAACTGCTCGACAACTTTCTTTTCTGGTGCTGTTATTATTGATATGTTATTCCAAAGTGTTTGGTTTTCAGTTACAAATTAGCGAATTAAATGGGCTGAAAAAAGCAGGAGGCTCAGTATATTCACTCAAAGTATGTAATACTGAAAGATGAATGGGTGCCGTTGTCAATAGCAATTGTTCGCCGGGACATCTTGGAAAGGAACTTCTCCGAAACTTAACAGTCTTTCTCCCAAATTTCCGGCACTGTTCACTCGGTTTCAAATTGATTGCAAACCTTTTACTCCATAACTTATAAGAACGTGGCAAGGTCTTAATCGCTGGTACTGACGACGGGTCCCTACAATATAACTGCGCACTTACCAGACACATCTCTTTGCATTATATTTTGCCAAGCGTTTCCCATTGGATTTCTCCATTTGGTAATATCTATCCAAGCTATGAATATTTACAATTATTTGAAACCCAATTAAACACTGGAACAAACACTTATTTGTTGTGTGAGGCAGACGCGGGCATTGGCCTAAGCCAAGTATCACTTAATACATAATAGTATATTCTTGCAAATATACCAAGCAATATTTTATCGTGTCTAGCCGTGGTCATTCAGCATTAGTCAAATCTGTCGTATCGTGTTATCCCAATGACCGAGGGAAAAACTACTGTTACTTTGAATCCGTCCAGCCCTTTCTTGATTTTCTCGCTGGTTTTTGTCTATCAGGCTTTCTTTCAAATATCTTATGTTTCGTTCCAGTTTTCTGCCCGGGTGCTTGCTGGTGTTTCCTGTTACCCGAGTGGAATATTACGATAAATCGGGCACTCGAGACGGATTCAAAGACCTATATTGAGTGCCAGAAGAACCCGGGGGCTGAGTTTAATTACGATTCGAAAAGTAACTTTCGAAGTGCGGCGGGTGTATCAAAACCGCTTCGTGTCTCTTTCGGTGTTCATCAATAAAGCGCCCTCTCACCACTCCTCGTTGTTCTTGTTAAGGACGCTGTTCTGTGGGACATCCAACGTCCCACAACCAATGCACTACTTCATGCAGATGATGTTTTCCTGGCGTCTCATAGCAAAATTAATCTTGAGCAACTTGTCCAAAATGGAAGATCCCCTCATGCAGCACCGTCTCAGATTGAATCTGAATAAAAATTTTCCCCATGAAATAGGCACTATCACTGACAATGGCGATGAACTGCCTGTCTGTACATTTGGATAAATTATAAATATAATATAAATATTATTTACAGCGCCCACATCGCCCGAGCGATAAGTTAAGAACAAACCCTCGGGTAACACACATTTATAATCAACGAGCAGCTACCCTTAACAGGGTTTAACTCAAAAACTCTTTGAGATACAATCTTGAAATGTGGTATAAACTATTACAAAAAACAAAAAATCGACATTCTGAAAATTTTACACTACTTGTACCCCTTAACTGTGTAAAAAGGAACCAGAGCCGTAATTTCCATCTATTTTGTTTGTTCGCCTACCATGCTGAGGGCAATGACAAGCAATAAAGCAATGTCGAGCAATAAAGTAAAATTTGCAGGTTGCTAGTCCACACACTACTCTAAAGCCCCAACTAGCAGAGCGGGGGTAGGTAGTCTTAAATCATACAAAAATCCTAGGAAGGCTGACTGTGGCCAGATTCTACAGCATTTACATTATAGACGATCAGCAGTACAAGGTCCAGGCTTAAAAGACCGCTTTAGACATCGTTTAAAGTCAATTGAAACACAAAAACACGAAACACAGAGCTCGGCGATTAGAGCACTGGGCTATCGTACGGAAGGTGGCGGTTAAAATTCCACTGGTGGCAGCGGCATTTGTATGGTGACTTGACGCCGTATGCCAGTTGATTCAGCTGTGACTGTGTTCCTTAGTCAAAATCAGAGTAATAATTACGGACGAGTGAGTATTATCCGCATTGACTCCTGCAGGGAGTAATCCTCCTTACGATTTTGAAGACCCTGGTTCTGGTGGATTGTCATGCCAACGATTATTATTATTATAAATGAAGTGCCTGAAAATTTTCAAGAAAACTGTCAACAGATGATATTGAGGGACAATTATGAAAAGATTCTCTTATAGCAGAATCTGGACAAATCAGACGTGTCACCAAACTCAGCATGCCTTAAAATGCGCGCAGATAAAATTATTAAAAAGCTAGAGACACTAAATAAATAAACTGGTTTTTAGTGGTTTCCAACTGTATGGAGTGGCAGAACTAGGGCCTGCCGGATTCTACTTCCATTTTCTCTAAGTTAGTTAGAGTCTTACGAGCTAAGGTATCAAAGTCTCCCATTAAAGCGCGAATTATGTTCTGCTTGAGGAATGGGCACTTTTTAGGTTTATTAGTTTAAAAATTAAAGTATTTGTTAGAGTTGGAATCTGTTATCAGTTGGTTTTAAAAAAAAATAATTTTCTGAAGATTGTGCATCTACAAACAGATGCGCATACGCAGTGTAAGAGAGCATTGTAATTGCGAATGCAAAATTAAGGATAAACAAGATGATGAATATATTGATCAAATCAAGGACGTATTCCTAACACAGAATATGGTGGGAAAATAAACGGATTTTTCCTATTATTTTTAATTTTTTAAAAACCGCTCAAACCAGTATAGAGAAAAAGAATGTGCACGTGTTCCCTTATTCGAAATAGACCCCAGATTCACTACTAGTTCCATATGAAGACCCTCAATCCCAACGACCTTGCCCCTTAGTCTGTATTTGCATGTTATTTTAACTAGCTACCTTATCCATAAGAGGTGAAATTCCTGCAAATTCCTTTATTTCTTTATTCCTCCCATTATGTATCCACAGTAACTATGTCGTAGCTATTTGCGGTAACTTCCTGAGTAGTCCAGTAATGAATTTGTTTTTGCCGCAACGTAAGTTACGTTTCACTTCCCGAGATTTTCCGCAGTACCAGAACATAAGTGAATCACGTTCACCCCTATTCGGGGCGGCAATGATAGCATTCAGTTCTCTTTGCCCCTCGATTCGCCTCTGTGTTTCGATAGTCAGCTGAATCCTTAAGCGCTCCATTGGGAGGTGGTCGCTGACCTCATTTGCACCGGCAAGAAGAGCACTGGTCAGTGATGGTCGCCTTGTTTAGCGCATCTAAAAGAGGACTCGTCAATCTTCTAATAGTAGCGATTTGTTCGGTCTAATTAGAGATACATTGCCGGTCACGGTCACGACGATCAAATGTTCAACGTTAGATTTTAATAGAACCCACCTTGGCATTTAAATGTCCCATCACGGTCGTGGTGTTGCTTCGAGGAAGCGTCTCCTGCATTGTGTTTTTAATAAAAAGTTTCCGTCTCTTCTGGATCGGAAGCCGCCGTTGGTGTATAATACTACACTATTGAGATTTTCTTCATCTTGGACCGGAGTATCGCAGTTATTATTATGTCTGATATCGGTTCCTAGGATGGGAGCAGCAGGCATTCCACCACCACCACCACACCACATTGACGCATATTTCCGGCAGCCTTGCTAGAATAAACAAGTCGGAATACCGGAAGCTCGTGCTTCGGGTATAAAGGTTTTGTGTTCATCTTATCTAAGAAATTTCAACGCACATTTTTTCTCCCCGTATACAGCTACAAAACTACGAGACATACGTACATATTACAGCCGTAGATGTTACGCTCACCCTAAACAAACAAACTGCTTATTTTCGAATACTGTACACATATAGGCACGTATATAAATTGATCGTAGCCATATTTCCGATTTACTTCTTATATTTATCTGAATTAAGCTCTACCCCCAAAGTTCATTAGCACGCATATACTATATACCTACATATACACATGTCTCGTTGGAATAATTGATATTCATATACAAATGATTAAAGAACTAAAAAAAATAATTCTTTTCCACCCAATTCACACGAACTTACTTCGTCGTGGTATTGACGAATTGATATGTGATGATGACATCATCAGGCTGTAGAGTGCACGAAATTCACAAAAAATTGTAAAGTTTGACCTCCTATAACTTTGTTAATAATAGTTGGATTTTCCTCAAACTTGACCAAATTATGCATTATATTCTTCATTATACCCATGCCAAATTTTGTACTTCTGGGATGAACACAAGGGGGGTGCCGGGTAAATTTCTAAAATATGGAAATATACTATTATTAACTTTATTTGTGCAGATATCGGAACCGGATATATTTTGAGGCCTAGATTTCATAGAGATGCACTATTGAGATTTTTTTCAGATTTTTCGGTTGGATAGGTTCTGAGAACGAGACCTGTTACACTTTTTGGGGGTCATATTTTGAGCCCTCACTCCCCTATGTTTCACCCAATATCAAATATTGAACCAGTTTCAAAAAGTACTAATTGAGACCTTTCATTTGGTATCCCACATGGCCACATTTTATGAAAAAAAATTTTGCACCCTCTTTTCACATGTATGGGGAGCCCCCCTTAAACTTAACACAAAATGGCGGCAGTTGCTGCATGTAAAGGGAACAGCAGATCACATACTCCCACCAATTTTCGTGACAATCGGTTTAGCCGTTTCCGAATAAATCGGCTGTGACAGACAGACAGACAGACAGACGGACAGACAGACGGACAGACAGACATCGAATCGATTCTAATAAGGTTTTGTTTCACACAAAACCTTAAAAAGCGCAGTGCTTCAGTGGGGAGAAGAGTGGCCCTAGAGTCTTCAATATGTCCATCGCTTTTTACGACAAGCAGGGCATAATTTGAGTTCATTCTACAACGACAGACTCACAGAGGAGCCACCGTTTTCACCGGAGTTGCCACCTTAATAAAAGGTATCATTAGAGCGAAGTTGTCCCGCGCTTACTCAATGAGGCACCAACTTGTAACACGGTCATCCATACTACAGTGGTTGCTCCCTTTTCCTTTTTCAAACAGTTTGGATCTTCTGTGGCGGAATTGAATGGGGGTTGGAGTGCAAATAACATTGGCTAATGCTGCTATCAGAAAGTGGAAACCGACTTTCAATATGGACAAGTGATAGAGTTTAAATGCTGCTAGATACATTAGACTTTTCTGCCAGAAGCAAACAAACATACTGCCCAGTTTACCATGCCGAAAAGCAAAAAGATATGAGGAGGTAGCTTGGGCATTCGGAATGACCATATTTCGCCGGCCGCATACCATCCACTTGCGAAAACCGGCGAAGCATTAGCGAATGTGGGACATTCCTACGCATATGACTCCGTCCATGCATTCAGCCTTGTAGTTTGTACAAGTCAGATATGGCAGAGCTAAATTGTGGACTTGGAAGAGCCTACGTGGCGGTCGATAAATTACCCTTCACTATCACCAACGGCGCAACAACCGCTATCCACTCTAAGTCTGCCTTAATAAGTAACTCCAGACAACTCGGTTTCGTGCGAGGCCCACCAATTCGATATCCCTAAAAGCTGTCTGGCGTCCTGGCCTACGCCATCACTCCATCTCAGCCAGGGTCTGCCTTGTCTTCTTTTTCTATCATAGATATTGCCCTTATAGACTTTCCAGGCTGGAACATCCTCATCCATACGGATTGTGGACCTAACGGTCGTAGTATCACTGATACATTTCATCGTTATGTAGGTTACGGACTTGTCCATCCTCACGTAGGGGACAAAAATTCTTCGGAGGATTATTTTCTCGAACGCGACCAAGGTTTCGCAATTTTTTTGCAAAGAACTCAGGTTTCCGAGGAATAGATAAGAACTGGCAAGATCATAGTCTTTTATATTAAGAGCTATGATGAGACGTTTCGAGCAAAAGACTTTTTAAAAGCTGAAATTCTGTTCTGTTGGCAGCCATCTACTAAATTTCATCGTCATAGCGGTTATCGGTTTTGATTTTCAACCTTAGATAGGAGAAATTTTCAACGGTCTCAAAGTTGTAGTCTCCTATCTTTATTGTTTTCGTTTGACCAGTGCGATTCGATGTTGTTCGTTCTTTGGTTTTTGGCGTTGACGTTGCCCCCAGGTACGTCGTTTTGCCTCCATTAATGTGCAGCGCAAGATCTCGCGCCACCTGTTCGATTTACATGAAGGTAGACTGTCAACAATATCAATATCGTCAACGCAGGCCAGTAGTTAGCTGGACTTGAAGAGGATCGTACCTCTCGCATTTACATCTCCATCGCGAATCACTTTCTCCAGGACGAGGTTGAGGAAGATGCATGATAGGGCATCGCCTTGGTGGATTGCACGGACTGTGCCTTCCATGCTTGGTGGTGGCAGAATTTGTCCGTCGTCTTCAGTTGGCGGGACGTCCAACTCGACGATATTATGGTTGTTGAGCAGTTCATCCAAATTACCAAACCTTTGCTCCAATATGTCCATTCTGTCGTAAATCAGATTTCCCTCTTTGTCTCGGTTTTCCTAGACTTCCTTTTTCCATCTGTGAAGTCACTTCTTCGCTCGGCGGAGTTCTTGGTGAGTCCCTTCGCGTGCCCGCCTTTTTTGAGAATGCAATCCGGTATGCAGCATTCTTCCGTTCCGTTGCTAGCTTACATTCATCGCCAAATCAGCCGTTCCCACTTTTCTTGCGACGGGGGCCAATTATGTTTGTGGACGTATCAATGATAGCGCTTTTCAGGTGGTTGTGAAGATCATTTGTTGATGCGTCATCGCCTGGACATCTGTAAGCTGCGGTTATTGCGGCATTCATTTCCCTCTTATAGGTGTTATGCAGGGCTATGTTATGAACGGCTTCACTCTCAACTGATTGTCAGAGGGGAATCTGGACGGTATTGTAATTCGAACCCGGAGCACTATGTCAACGAGATTGTGATCCGAGTGTATATTGGCCCCCTATATCTTCTGGCATTCATCAGCGCTGAGATGTGGCGGCGTTCAATCAGCACATGGTTAATTTGTGGACTGCTTTCCGCGCAAACCAGGTACTTCCAACAACCATTTCGTGTGATACTGCTAATTAAATAATCCGCAGTCCCTTATCATTGGTACCTCTATGGGAGCCGACATATCGCCTGAATAGGGGCTCTCTCCTTACTTGACTGTGAAAATCTCCAAGTATGATTTTGATATCATACTTGGGACATGCTTTGAGGGTCCACGCAACTGCCTGGTAGTGGGTATCCTTCTCCGACTCTGCAGCCTTCTTTGTAGGGCGTGAACGTTAATGAGGTTTATGTTTCTAAATTTCCCTTGCAAACCCAGAGTGCATAGCCGTTGGCTTATATTTTCAAAGCCCGTAACGGCAGGTTTAATTTTTTTGCTGACTAAAAAACCTACTCCGAGCACATGGTTTACTAGATGGGAGCTATAATATATGGTGTAGCGACTCTTTCCCATGAAACCGGACCCTGTCCAGTGCATCTCTTGCAACGCTGTTATATCAGTCATATATTGGGACAGAGTATTGGTTAGCTGCTTGGCAGCTATATCTCTGCACAGCGAGCGTACAAGATATTATTCCGTTGTCGTTACCCGATTCGTCGTTGTCCAGTCAATCCAGTCCGAGGTACAAAAAAGATTTACAAACATATTTGTTTCTCTCTTGTTAGGCCACTAGAGATTTAGTAAGGGAGATGTCATCTAGTCCATGTTGATGACAGCCGGAATATCCAAGTTGATGGGAAACGAACCAACACAATCATAACAGAGACGATTTCATGTGCTAGATGGAGATTTACCAACTTCTTGATTCTATCGAAGGAAGTGATGATCTTGATATAGGGAAGCCAAGTCTCCCATTGAATAGAATAAACACGCGAATGGGAGGCCCCACAAACCAAAAACTGTGAATAAATTATGCCGTTACTCTTCGTGGGAAAATCGTTCCGATAGACACCAACCAGTTCATCTACTTCTGCTCAACAGAACCAATACTCTCTGACTGGCAACGGGTGACCAATGACAATGTAGCAAGCATGCTGTTTGCCTATGGTGACAATGTCAAGAGAATAGCAAAAACAACACCAGGTATGCAAACTGACTTCCTTCAGATTTATCAAGCTGCCCAATATCAAGAGAAACACGATGGCAGCATATAACTAAAAACGAAAGCAATAATAAAATCCAATGGTACTATGTTTGACATTTACCCCTAAATGTGGCATAGCGCGTCATCTGGTTTTGAAGCTTTCTATTGCATCAACGAATATCTAGCCTGCCAACCTAAGAAGTTCTTCGTTCGAAATTACATATGTCAGACCAGTAGACACAACGCAGGCAAATTTTGCCGAAGGCTTGTCCATGGCGACTAAATCTTATCCATATCTTTAACAAGCAAAACTGGCAGTTTTCAGCCGAATTCAAGAGGAGACTCCTGCAAGGAATGTTTGGGCCCGAGCAGGAGGATACGTACGTACTGCACGTTTGTCATTTTTTCTATGTTTGCGAAGTATTGCAGTTGGATTATTGTGGAGTTTTCTTTTTTGTCATACATGCTTCGTTCACATATCACCTACGCTTTTGTGATACCTTCTTCTTTCTAATTACGTTCATCTTTGAAGCTGTAATGTGCTGCTTTATGAACTCAGGATATTGTTCATTGAATCAACTGTCTTGTGGTATGCAGATATATCCAATGAGTTTTCAATCATTCCCGACACGAGTGACACCAATCTCCGTTCGAGTATGCTCTGTGTCTAGCCCCTTGCATTCGTTTCTATTTTGCAGTCGAGCCTATCAAAATCTCATACAGAAATGCTCCTTGCTCACTGAAGATCAAATGAGTTGAGATTGCCGGCTATTTCTGGGGGCATTGCAAACAGGGTTGGAGAGCGATGGGGGATGTTTCGAGCTCATTATGGTTAACAAGCAGCAAAAAGAAAGGAAGCAACAAATACTGCGAGGATAACAGAGTTTAATTGGGAACTCAAAACAGGATCTCTTTCACAAATTATATTAAACGAGGATTTTGCATCTATCTTATTATATACCAAGTGGACAGCGTAGAAACCAGAAATTTATTTGCTGTTTTTGCATACTATATTTTCATTTGCATACACCCAAATTCCCGAAAAAATGTATTTGCTTGTGATTTGAGATGTGTTTGCTAACACTTCAAAATTCTGATCAGACACACACAGTTTTTATTTTCCATACAAATTTCGTAGAAAGAACGCGTCCCAGTAAATTCCCCGAATCTTCTCAATAGGAGCAACAAGCAAGATTTCCATGAGTTCAATTTGACTATGCTATGGCCAAAAAGGGGTCTAGTTAGTCGGGAGCAAGCGTGACCCACTTCATGGTAATTTCCCGAATTTGGGCTAGATTTTACCTGGATCCTTTCTGGAGCACTTGCCCACTGATCCACCTTAGACAATCGGCGTCCTTATAGCAGTGGCCACTATTTACATAATATTTACTTTTTCCGTAAGTGGGCCTTCATTCTTACATCAGAGGCAAGAGTGCTTCGCACTTATTAACGCCTGCTTCCAAATCACAACAAAGTGGAGTTACTAGACCATCTTCAAAACACTTGAATGCGCACATTAACGCGTTGTCGATGCTTTTCGATAGCTGTATTGACTGTATGTACTTACTCTACTCGAAAACTCACAGTAATGCCACCGAAAACGAAGCCACTCAATTAATGCGAAATCAAGTGTTACAACAGCTAAATCTGCGTTTCAACTAGCTCACTCTCCTCTTACGCCGTAGGTCAATATCAAACGAGTTGAAATGTATGCTAGGAAGTCAATGAACTTTCGCTATTCGTTATTCGCCGAGATTAAATTCTTTTCGAGTTTATCGCAATGTAAATGTAATTGCAAGTTTATGTATGGCGGCGATGGAATTGCCGGACTCGAAAGCTGGAACACTTCAAAACGGCACACCTTGAAAATTGATGGCCATTCCTGCAGAACGGCCGCGAAAGGATCCAGTCCTGTCTAGTATCCGCATCGGTTGTAAGTTTTAGACGTTCTTTTCCTAATTCACGAAATCCACCTGCTAGTGACCATTTCACTCAAGTATGCTAGGAATGTCGCGATTCCAAAAGTACAGCTGCGATGCTCGAAGATAAAGTGAAGTGTTTCTTCCCTGAAAACAACGTCGACTCACTGTTGACTGTGACCGTGGCCATGGCCGGAGCTGAAACCTCTGGCCGTCAATTCGCATAATCCGCTTGCAAGAAAGTTGCGCGCATCGTCAGAAAACCGCGTCGCGAAAGAAGAAAGATGTGAAGAAAGGTTGAGTTAGCTCGAAATGAACATAAAATCTCGTGCAGCACATGTTTTTCTCCCATGATGTTGGAGAAGCCGGAGCAACTCTTGGAAGAAATTTTTGGTGGGGTGTCGTAGCCAAACAGGTACCTATATAAATTGGCTGTTCATTTGAAAATGGTATCATATCATCCTTACGTTCATTCGGCAACAGTTCGAAAAAAGACAAGACAAAACTAAACGAAAGGTCAATTCGTCATTGTTTGGTTTAAGATTAAAAACCAACCGAGAGTTCAGTAGATCAATTAATTATCGTAAATTCGTTGCATACAAACTAGTGAAATGGCTTTGAGGAAAGTTCTTAGTGTGCTTTGTGTTGTAGCAGTCGTCGCCGCCCTTCCAGCGGAGGAGTCGCGGGGGCACGCTCGAAATGCCATCGGATCCGACAGCGACATTATGGATAGTATTTATAAGGATTGCCTGCGCAAGGACTCCGTGTCATGTGTCAAGTACAAATTGTTCAACTTTGTGGATAAAATTATGGCGGCACGCGACCAATTCGCTCTAACCGAAGGCGTAACGGTGGTAAGGACGCCCGGCGCTGAACCGGCTGGAGCTCCACGAGCCATCACTGGCGACGAATCCATTGAGTCCTTAATCTGGAGTCGTGTATCCAGCTTCTTGCAAAGCCACACTGTTAAGGTTGAATTGAAAGGAGCCGATATCGTGAATGCTGTTCAATCGACTGGTCGTGCTCTAGAGGATGTTTCGGATAGTCTTTTCGGAGAGGAACAAAGCGGTCCTGGAGCCGAAGAGAGCAGAGGAAAGAAAAAGAAAGCTGCCAAAATCCTCGGACCAATTCTTGCCTTGGTTGCTCTTAAGGCCGCTGCCCTCTTGCCACTTCTCCTCGGTGCCATCGCTCTCATCGCTGGTAAAGCCTTATTGATCGGCAAGATCGCCTTGGTGCTCTCGGCAGTCATCGGTCTTAAGAAACTGTTGTCACAAGAACGTCATGTAACCTACGAAGTAGTGGCCCACCCACATCACTCCACCAGCCATTCAGCTAGTCACAGCGACTCATACGGCTACAGCGGCGGCGATACTGGAAGCTACGGAAGCTCCGGTCATGGAGGCGGCTGGGGACGATCCATTGATGCCCAGGACATCGCTTACAGTGGACAGAAACCGCAATAGACTAAGTCTAACGCTTACAGCAAATTACGATAAGTTTTAGCTTCCACTCCAAGGAGCAGTTGTTTTTGTTTTACAAAATTGATTTACGCAAGGAGAACGCCGATACGACGCCAATTTTCGGTACCGCCAATACTCGGGCTCTCTACTACTACTTCTGCCCCGAAATACCTTCTAATCATATAAGACAGCATGCGACAATTTAGTATAAATAATTTATTGTAATATTTATTTTGTTTAGCGACACGTGTTATTTAATCGATTGTCACGATGTGTTATGTAACATTAAGTTATTTTTTCCTCTCACGTCTTTTTATTCATTAGCTTCCTAATTTCTTGCAAAATCTGCTTTCTTTTCCTCACTTCCTCTTTCACTTCAAGCAAAACCTCTTTTGCTATTCTGGTACTTTCGTCTTTCTGCGAACTTCAGCTACTGTCCTCTGGCTAACTCTCTGTCGTCCTTCGAAGTTTTTCTTCTATAGTTTTGGTAAAGTAGCGCCATAACACTTGCCATAGTCACTCATTTCATATTTCATGACTTCATCCGGTGAACTTGTAAATTTCCACCTGTCTCCTAATCTTACTTTCCTGTTACTTAACACCTCAGTTCCTTTTCACTTTCGAACTTTCTCGTATTTTCCTAACCGTTTTTGTTTGTTGTTTCCGACTGAACAGTTTTTTATATATTATTTATTGCTGTAAAAGAAATGACTTGTCCAAATAAAGTCTTAATATGCATGGAAATAAAGTGTCTCATTCGATGGTATGTTTGTTTGTTTGTTGCGTTTGCTGTCTTGTGCCTCGCCTGAGTGGAGAAAGAAGAAATCGTAATCAAGATCAGATCGGATGCAACCGTTGTTCCCACCTTTGTGGACCGTTTCTCTTTTCTCTGTAAAAATTCACTGTCACTGTGGCCCATAAAAAGTGGGTCATGGGAACGCTGAACTTTCTTGTTGCATACGAGATGATAGCTTTAATTTACTCATCTGAAAAGAAAACACATTTCTCGACGTATTCAGTGGTAGCTTGTTTACGTTCAACCGGCCGCCGTTCCACGCGGGAAATGAGTTTTCCGATTGCTGTGCTGCAAATTGCTCCGCCGCTTAGTGGCTATCTGATACATCGCTACGATAGAGGCATTCCACTACGGTCACCTGCAGACGCAGGTTTGTTTCCGAGCCGAGCCAGTCCACTAGTAACCCAAATGCGTGCCATTCATCTCGCCTCGGATAAAGTCTATTAAGGCATCAACTCGAAAGTAGCCTGATGTCAAGCTTATTAACGGTCACTCCAGCCAATAAGTCTAAATCCATAAATTTATCTGCTCATTGGCCGGGGCTCGGTTTCGTTTTCAAGCGGGAGTCACAAGAATGTCTCTAAACTAGGTAAGCTGGTGCCAGCTAGCAAAATTTCGTTCTTGCAAACGATACCGTTGGTGATTTTCATTAGTCTAGTTCGGCGACTCCTCTTTATGGAAAATGGCTCATCGTTACAGCAAGCTGGCCTCGCTCGCTGCATCTTTCAACACGCCACTCGGGCCAGATTCACACTTTAGGAATGGTTACAGAATGAGGCTACAACAATAAACGTTCTCTTTTCAAATTACCGAAATAAGAAGATTCAACTACTAATTTCGTTTAACACGGCGGAAAGCGGATTCCAATATTCCAGTTTTCACTTAAACCGGTCCAGTGGGTAAACAAGCTGGCAAAAGCTGCACTAAGCCTTTACGGCGCAAGTGGCAAATGTATGAAATTAGCCTTCCGGTTTTATTAAGACTTCTCCGCTCGGATCCATGATTTCTATTCAATGATGCGTTGCATCGTTGTATTGTAGCATATGTACGTAAACGCGAGGTGAATAACCAAATTTTGGAGCTAAGCCAACGATGATAGCGGGAAAGTTAGCGTCGGCTCCATAAATGCGCTGCGCAGGCAGAAGAAGCAGACCAAGCAGACCAAGCAGACGGAAAGCAACAAAAACAGTAAACAGGGAGATTAGGCCTTTTAGCTTATTATGCGGATTTATGTTGCGGTAATGATTAAACGCACTTTCTTCAATTTGTGGAACGACAAATGCAGCACATGCGCCCTGTCACGTTAACGAGACTGTGGGCGTGAAGATAGCTTACGGCTTAAGAGGAAACCACATAGAAATTTTGTCGGAATGTGCTGAGGACTCAATTATTTGAAATTAGAAACTCTGAAACGCTGTTTACCCTGCACCATCGCTTTTCAGAAATTCAACGTGACAAACACATAAAAGGCCCACAATGTCTTAATTTTCGAGTCCGAGTTGGTAAATTTCAGACCATTAAGTGCGAAGTGGAAGATGTTGTTAGAAGTATAATGACAGATTTCATCAAGTTGCTGGCTTAAGTCTTTCGTTTATTAAGTGGGAAAATGTGGAGTCTTCATCGAGGTCTCTGTTGTTTGTTGGTTTATTTAAGTGAAGTCGCTTCGATTTACGTTTACTTCAACGTATACCCTGTACTTCTTTTTGTTCTATTTTCCCAACAGACTATATTCTAATCAACAAATCATCGGAGAGTTTAGAATGTTGTTTTTCTATATATGATTTCGCAATGTCAAAAATAGACTAAATAGAGGATGAATGTGCAAAAAAATACCGAAGAAATTCAAATTGAAAGGCAAATGCTAGGAGCCAGAAAAAACTCCAAGTCAATTGCTATCCATACCAGGGTAGCTACACTGCATCAGGACAACATAGATCAAAGTTGATCTTATCGAGTCGCCAGCATTCCTCCTCATTGACTAGACCGAATATCCAATTTGCATTATTCATTTTTTTCGAAACTGAGGCTAGTCGGTTAATGTTGGGTGATGGTCATTTCCCAATTTTTTCTAGGTATGACGAAAAATACTCGTGTTGTCTGGAAAGCTTAAGTAATAACTAATGAAAGAATGCCAATATACACACTCTATAAGTAACCTTTTCGGAGATACATGAAGATCTCCGTAGCGTAGAGTACGGCAGAATAACCCATGCTACCACCAATGCCTCTGACTCGGATACTTTAGGGTAGATGAGCACAACTCGCAAAGCTTCCCGTCGCTGAACCTGCGTAAACCACCTTCATTAACAAATAAGGCTTCCCGGATGTTGGCCCTGAGCGTTCACCATTATCTAGCTAATTGCAAACTTTTCGGCTACAGCTTTGTCTGCGGCACTCCGAATATGTTAGGGGAGCTTCAGCTTCCTCGCAAACTGCGAAGGGTCCGTTCTGAACCACCTGACTCGGCCTTTTGGAGTTTGCGCTGCAACAGCCAGATGATCGGTTTCCCGAGAAAGTTCTCTGAAACTCGGTGCCTCGGGTATGAAAGGCTGTTGACTTTTAATTTTGTTATTTTTAGGCAAATAACAACTTTCTTTTGAAATTATTAAGACTTGCTTTTTTCAATTCGTTAGTATTATTTATTGGTCTTGCAAAAACTGATATTTCGGGAACCACTTGTTACCTTCATCAGACAGCACTGATGAAGGGAACAAGTGGTTCCCCAAATATCGGTATTTGCACTAGCGAATAGAAAAAAGCAAGTCTTAATTATTTCAAACAATTTCATCGCTAAAAATACCGCGATATTACACTTAGATAAACTTTTTTTCATTTTACGATAGCGGCGTTGCAATATGCTGGAGTTCACGTGAAATAGGGTACATACTCGTTTAAACGCACTATTTAAAAGTGTAATGTTAGTGAATTCTTGACGCAAAAATTAACTTTAATTCATTTATATTTGACTAATGAGAAGATTTGAAACACTGCTATTTATGAAGTTGACATTTTGTTAGGATAGGAACTTTTGCTTAGATCAGTTTTGAAAAAATTTCTCCCCATTTTAAATATGCCTAAGGAAAAGTACTTAACGGAGGGAGAAAAAATTGAAATTTTTTCATAACACGGATACTTTATTAGAGTAACAGGATGTAAAATTAGATAGTCCGAAGTTGTGGAGCAAAATTATGTCTAAAAAGAAGCTTATTATCGTATTAAAAACGCCAAAAGGCAGAGGAAAGTTATCGACAAATCAAATAAAAGTCGTCAGACATGAAGGTAACCACAATAATCTGAATGCAACTAAAGTAGAACAAAAATTAGAACTTCCAATGACAATCCAGCATATTCCACATGCCTTGCAGTCAACTGCTTACGTAAAATAGGAAGAGCCTAATTGCTATCAGTTTCTGAAATGACACTGTAAGGAGCGAGTCGGAAAAAACTTTTCCCAGACACAGAACAAACAAAATATTTTTTTTAAAACCATTCAGTATGAATAAATTTGTATAATAAACATAAGAGTAAATAATTCCTACAGAAAAAATAGATATAGATATTTATTAAAATCTAAATGTAAAACGATAATAACTCCGCGGTGGCCGGTTTCAAGCCTTGTTATGAAAGGAGGCGGGATAGATGACTCCAGTCTTAATGGCTATACACCACCGTATTGTCTCAGGGGGTAGGTGAGGAAAGTGCAGGAACTTTGCAGTCTATCACCACACCTGCCAGTTAGGGATAAAATGTAAACACAAAAATAAGGAGAGGGAGGAATTTAAAGTCCGATATGGATAACCGGCGATGGTCTAACTTGGTGACTGGGTCGAGCACCCGTAATGGACAACACGGGGTCGAAATCGCTAATCGTTGAGCGGTACGATGTCAAGGCACTACGATGACCAGCAGCATGGCTCCGCCTGCTGCGGCTGTTTCGCCACAATCAGTCGCGACCATTTCAGCCGGTTTGCGGATGCAGCGGATGCAGTGGACTGAGGAAATGAACTTCTTTATCATCCGCTCCTATCACTAAATAACGGCGACGTCAGATAGAACATCTTATGGCACCTTCATGCATCAGATATTCGTAAAGTGTTGCCCGCATTACGCACATGTGCAGGGTAGAAGGGCCGGCATGAATAACACCACCCCTCACTGCAGACAACAGTTTCAGTACTCGCCGGAGCACTCTCCTTCACTGTGCAGCTGAAGTTTCCGTTGAGGTTCGGGACGGATTCCAAAAAGCGTGTACAGAATTCTTGGAAATAGATCCTTTGCATAGGCGAGGTACTCCCAAGCTCCATACGATGAGGTTACATCTCGGCTGTGTGTTGACATGTCGAAATTGCAACTAAAATCACTTTTGTGTTGTGCGGGACTCTCTAAGGCACGACATTGCTAGGCTGACTCAAACCTCTGGTAATGCCTGCACATGGGTGAAAAATAAAGTGGAAAGGGTTTCTCATTTGTCATGTCGGAGGCATCTTCTAGGATCCGTTGAGTCCCCTTTGGTTGTGCAGGCACTGAACCCCATTTCTTAGCTACTGAATGATGCTGGAGGGCATGGTTTTGCAATCAAATCTGGCCTACGTGCTGAATGTAAGATGACACACTTGATATACTTAGATAACATGTAGCTGTAGCTGTATCCTGGTACTGACCACCACCTTTGAAGTCTGACGTGGATAATATACAACCCATGCTCTAGTTGGTAATCTAAGGATTGCTCAGCTGTTCGAATTCCTACGAAACGTGAAGCCGGTACTGAAATAGCATGTGTCGGGGAAAAATAAAGTAGGCGCGGAATATTACTTTGGACAAAAACCGATCTGGAAAATGTACAGCGGCGAGTACGGACAAGTATGTCCAAATTCCGAATGCATTATCCAAACTATGTCGTGGAGCGGATGAATCTACCTCGATAAATAGAATTCGAAGGCAACGTACGGTAAGCGCGTGAATTGACTTTGGCAGACATTTATCGATTTGCATTTGTCGAACAGAGACTGTATGCTGGGGAGCTCCTTGCTGAGACGGAGGGTTTATGTGTGCTTTTCACAACGTGGTTGCCACCCGAGCTTATAAAAAGCTCATAATGAAAGATCGGGAGGACAACGACCAGCGCAGAATGTGTTGTTCTGCGTTAGAGACATTGGATCATCTCATTTCATGCTGCACTATAATCACACCGGGGCAATACAAGAGCAGGCGTAGTGACGTATGTAAGGTAATTCGTCAAAACTTTCCACATACAGCGAAAGTTGGTGGCTTGGAAAATCAAATAAATTTAGCTTCTCGAAATAGTGGTTGTAGGTCCCATAATATTGTGAGCTATAGGTGTGGCACCCAAATCCCTCTCCGCTTCACTTAAAGTCCTAGGACTCTCACTCAGTATGGCTCAAATAACTCAGAAATGCAGCATTCTGCATATGTGCTTGATATTGCGGTGAGTTTTCGACGGAATCTTTCACAAACCTACCACCGGATCGTCTGAGCCTAAATGATGCATATGGCGCATAATGCTAGTATTAGGTAAAGTCTGACATCTGCCACAGGGTGATAATTCATAAAACCCTGCACATGAGCACAGGCTGATCAAGGGAACATGCCCGGTTTACCGATATGAGCGGCCGGCAGAACTCGATAGTTCTGCATACAGCTTATATTGGAACTGGTAAGTTCTAACTGATTGGCATATTCTACACAATTAGCCTGACGTGCTGTTAGTTGAAATGATGGGGGGGGGGGGGGAATCAAAGGAATTTAGCGTCTCGAGCGGGCGGTTGTAGTTCCCATAATATTGCCAGCTGTAGGTATGACATTTAAATCCCTGACGACTTCCCTTGCGGGACTTGCGGCCAAATGTACGGCATCGAAGCGAGCAGTGCAAAACGACATATATCCTGTCCTATACTTGTGAATCGTAGTTTCCTGATGTTTCGGAAGATATATCGTAACAATCTCCCGCGGCTTTGAAGCCGATCAAGGCACATGATGAGCGGAGACCTTCTCCCTTTATTGTTGGCATTAGCGATTTGTTCTTATCTCTTTATGGGTCGGAACCTACTTCTTCAAAAAGTCGCTTCAAGCAATCGCTTTTGCTCTTTGCGATGGTTCAGTACAGCTTTTGCTCCTATATATCATTTGTCAGCCCGCCTATCTGCGAAAGGTGGTCGTGAACATTTCTCTAAGAGCGCAGTCATTTAGCAAATTCATAGCAAGGGCTGTTGGTACTGTTTAAGGTTTGGTGTAAAACAAACCCTTATTAAAATCGGTGTACTGTTTCTCTGTCTGTCTGTTCGTCGTACGCATTTTTCTTGGAGACGGTTGTAGCGATTCACACTAAATTTGGTGGAAAGGTGGGAACTGTGAACGCTCAAGCATACAGTGAGGTACATAATTCTACATCTCTTGAAAATGAAATATTTTTAAAATTGGTACCTATCTGTCTATCTGCCTGTCTGCCCGTCTGTCAAATGACCTTTTCGCAGAAACGGCTGCACCTATTTACACGAAACTCGGAAGAAAGGTTAGAAGTGTGAGCGCATATTGAACTCAAGAGAATGGAAGAGGGGTGCAACATTGCTCTCACCGGATATAGCCCTATGAGGTACCAAATGAAAGCTCTCAATTAATACTTTTCGAATCAGGTATTAGTGTTGTAATTGGTTGAAAAGGGAAGAAGTGCCCGGTGCGAAAGGGATTAATTACTCCAATTGCTCATTCTCAGAAATTAATGATAAAAAAATCTGAAAAAAACTATGGTGGTCCTTGCACGTGGTATCTACGCCGCAAGTGAGGGTCCCTTTTAATATTTGCTCAAATAAAGTTATTTATAGTGTGTTACTATATTTCAAAAATTTACTGTGAACGCTCTTAAATCCATTCTAGACCCGCTAAACTTTGCAGTAGTATAGGTCTTAACATGAGCCACCATCCTGGAAAGTTTGGTGTAAATTTCATTACTTTCAACAATTCTATAGAAGGGCCAATTTCTTTCTTTCTCGAATTGCTACACTCTAGGAGATAAAATGTCAGTATTAGGGATATATTCAACGTACATATATTTACTGCGTATACATATAACCGTACATAAGGAAACTTAAATTTTTTAGTTAAGCTTTTATTATAATTAAAATTAGGTTTAATGATTCTAACTTCAAACGTAGTTAATAATAATAATAATCGTTGGCGCAACAATCCATGTTGGATCAGGGCCTTGAAGTGTGTTAGAGCACTTCATTCAAGACCGTAACGGTACACTACAGAACACTGCAGGAGGCCGAACCACACATTTTGTACTTGTTTTTCTCCTCCCGATCTTTCATTATGAGCTTTTAATAAGCTCAAGTGGCAACCACGTCGTGACTAGCAAACGTAAATCCCTCTGTCTCAGCAAGAGCTCCCAAGCACACAGCCACCTATTCGAAAAATGCAAATCGGCAAATGGCTGCCAAAGACAATTCACGTGTTTACCGTGCATTGCCTTCGATTTCCATTCATCGATCCGCTTTTGCTCCGACCCCACCTCACTCAGATGATTGAAAGATCGATCCTTCAAGTTGAGTGGAGTCTGTCCACAGTCTGATTTACAGACGGCCACATGCAAGGGACTTGCTTGCTCTTTGCTGTAAAAATAAGCGCGAGCGAGTCGCCACGTCAACCACGCCCCTACCTCTAATGTCAAGAGGCAGATTCATCCGCTCCACGGCAATATTCCAAACGCTAGTGAAGAATAGCAAATACATTCAAGACGCTTATTTTATTCTTCCCGGAGAGATGCGATTTCAGTACCAATTGGGACAGCAGAGCATCCTTCAGATCACCAACTCGAGCATGGGTTGCTTGCTGAATTGCTAGGTATTTGTAGAAGTCTTTCTCGGTCATAGCTTGGATGTAGAGGTCGTCAATGCTATGTCCGGCATGCAGCTCGTGATGACCTTTGCGGATGGCTCTTATTCGAAACTTATCTAATCCAAACTCCACCCGAATATCACGGCTGTACATGTATACTATTTGCAACAGACTTCTACGGTGGTCGTCAGTACCAGCATACAACTTCATGTCACCTAAGTACATCAAATGTGTCAGCTCCAACTTAGTACATAGGCCATATTTATTGCAAAAACAAGCTCTCTAGCATCATTCAGTAGCAATGAAAGGGACTTCACGGCATTGCGAAATTAAAGAGCCCTCAATGAATCATCTGGAAATACCTCAACGTGTGCGGATGAACTCTGGGGCGTCAGGTGAAAACAATGACGGTATTTTTATTATTAATTATCTTAATGCCAAGAAATCCTCCTGGTTTGTTTATATTGTCTGGAACTGGTCTGGTGTGAGTAAGGAAAAATCTAGGGGAGGCAGAACTAACTAAACTCCAGAATAGGCAATACATCAGGTTATCTATTGTGAAACATAAAATAGAGAAAGGGCACATAATGGAACAGGTAGAAATACTAAACAGGTCGGGATACAGGGGACTGGGCGCTTCGTGCGGATACACTTTACTTCACCGAAGAGTGAACAGGAAACACTGCTACGACATTACTCTAGGGAATATTCTTATGAACGGCCTGGTCAAGAATTAGAGGGAGTTGTATTAGGCCTTTATGTCGGATCACTTCATAATCAGATTCAGCATTGAGTTCAATTAAAAAATAGAAAGAATAATAAAGAATTCCAGGACAACGGATTGGGGCTCTTTTGCGAGGCACCCGAGCAACACTACGGCTCATCCACAAAGGTGGCGGCGATATCTGGTTTGGGCTAGTACTGGAAGCAGTGGTGGAAGACTTCAACAAAATCGTCTTAATCATATAAGGCCAGTTGTTCGACTACGGCATTCAAGTCATTAAGCGCTGTACCCTTGTAGAGCAGAAACCTAACTAGAATAAGAACAGAGGCCCGAAATCTCTTCAACTGGGTAAAATAAAGGGGTGACTGGCAGAGATGCAAAATGCACTAACTGCGTATCGCAAAGCGATTAGGGAAGCAAAACCGAACAGCTTCAGGGAATTTTAGGAACCGATAGAGAAACAACTAGGCCATACAAAGTAATAGCCAAAAACAGGGTAATATCTTCTATCTGTATGAAGAAGGAAGACGGAATATTTGCCAAGGCTGAGGAAGACTGCTTCTCAGAACTCATTTCGCGGGGTCCTACCTCACGGCGGAGCAATCATCGTAGGATAAAGTATACGAGTAATAAGGGGCTGCTTTGGATATATACCAAGGGCATGGAGGCGGGCAAAAATTATTTTTATTTCTAAAGCAAGTGAAAAGGATAATTTTCACCCTAAATCTTTCAGACCAATTTACCTATCATCGTTCGTACTCTAAATCCTGGAGAAGGTCTTAGAACTAACGTTCTAAAACGTAATATCCTACAACATTGTCAACGCGCCTACCGGGCAGGACAGGTAAAAGAAACTGCCCCGTATTAGCTGACGGATGTATTACGAGGTGCCATAGAAACAAAAAATAGCGTTTCTGGATGTAGAAGTACCGACAGTTATGAATTCTATTGTCACGTATACAACTCAGGGTTGTCCCCAGGGTGGGGTACTATCGACTTCTATGTGGAGTATGATAGTTGATGGAGTACTGGAATTTAAGTCCAGGGCTACTCTGAAGACATTGTTTTAAAATGTAAGGGCAAATATGAGGATACCCTGTGGACTGAAATCAGCACAACAGCTATGCGAGTTTGGGGCGGAGGAGTGGCTTGCTGTGTTTCAGAAGGGCACTGAGGGCATTCCCAACGGCACCCCCGACAGTCCTTCTGACATGCAGGATGCAGATGCAGGCAAGGAGGGAGATCCTCAGAATGGTTGGGAGTGTAAGTGAGGGAACTGTACAGATAGTTCCCTCACAGCAGAGGGAAAGGACAGTGGGGTCATTGGTCCAAGGAAAATGAATTTTGGACCAATGAATAAGCACATTAGTATATTCCAGTCTGAAATTTGTGCCATAGGCAACCTCGAAAGGAAGCGTAGTGAACAGATCATTGTTATTCTGACCGATGATCAAACGGCCATCAAGGTACTTAGCTCCAACCAGATGAACTCTAAACTTGTATGGAAATGTCATCAAAGGTTCTCTTATCCTTACATTCCCAAAAGCACCTCTTTCATCCCCAGGGTGGAGTCTTCTTCTACACCGGTAATTACTCCTAAAACTTCAAACTTCAATGGCATCATTTCCTTTTTATATTTTTATGAATAACTTTTATACCTTTATCAATAAGTTTTTTTTTATGGATGGAGGTGGAAATCTTAGAAAGACGCTGCTGCGCCAGGTTGCAGC
Source organism: Hermetia illucens (assembly GCF_905115235.1). NCBI lineage: Eukaryota > Metazoa > Arthropoda > Insecta > Diptera > Stratiomyidae > Hermetia > Hermetia illucens. Next base: position 99,785,272 of record NC_051851.1, on the reverse strand, counting down.
AGTGTGTGGGATTCACATCCACTAAAACCACCCCAACTCCTCCGCCCCTCCCCGCGGAATCAGCGTAAAGTATTACTTTGCGGGGGAGGCTCTGGTTCGTTACACCAGCTCGTCCATGTCACGTCTCCGTCGCGCCGCCTTCCGAGCTCAATCCAGCTCCAGGAATTTTGTCTGCACCACGGCTATTGCCTCATTTATCGCTATCTAGCTTTCCTCTGACTTCAGTATCTCTTCCACTAGGTTGCAGGGCTCGATGTCCGCCCCCAAGATGCTGTTCAACCTCCTTTTCTGCTGCAGAAATCTGGGACAATGGAACATAACGTGCCCTTGTCCTCGGATGTAGCACCGCATTCAGGACAGTTGGGAGACTCGTCCAACTCGAAGCGATGCAAGTACTTCCTATAGCCACCGTGTTCCGTAAGGAGCTGTGTCGTAATTTAATTCTCCATGCTTTCGGTTGACCCATTTCTCGATACACGGGACGAATGTATGGGTCCACCGGCCCTTGTCGGAGTTATCCCACCGTTGTTGCCACTTGCAACACAATTCTCTCCTGATGGCTTTCCGGAAATCCGCATTCACCTCGGCTGGATTTGCGTTCCGTTTTTCGTAGAGCCACTCTGCCTCGCTCGCTAGTAGATATATAGGGATCATTACTGCGATTACACACACTGCTTCCGTCGACGCCGTCTTAAATGGGTTGCACATCCTTAGCGCAATTAGCTGGAATGCCGAACTTATCTTCCTCCGGTTTACAGCGGGGTTTAACGGTCCCGCCCAGACAGGGGCCGCGTATAGCAGAATCGACTTTACCACTCCCGCGATGAGTAGCCCGCGACTATACTTCGGCCCTCCCACGTTATGCATCATCCTTGTAAGGGATGGGCTGCATTTGCTGCCTTCTTTCGCGCATACACCAAGTGTTCCTTGAAACTCAGCTTGGTATCGATCATCCCCCCAGGTATTTGACAATTGATTTTCAAAGCACCTCACGATTACCAACCCGGATATTAACCGTGTTGTTCTTCTTGCGGTTGGTAATGAGGACCGCTTCCGTCTTTTCGTCAGCCAGGACCAGCTTGGTCATTCGTAACCATGACTTGATGGTACGCGTAGGCCAAGCATTCCGTCGTACATTATGTTCCACAGCAGTGGTCCCAAAACAGAACCTTGAGGCACACCTGCTATCACAATGTACTCCTTCGGCCCGTCGTCCGTCTCGTACCAGAGAAGTCTGTCCGAAAGGTGACTTTTGATTTCGAGCCAAGTAACTAGGAACACCTAATTTGGCCAAAGCGCTCTCAATCCAGCCCCAGTTGGCTGAGTTAAAAGCATTTTTGACGTCCAGCATTACCAGAGCACAGCATTTGCCCATAGCCATTGCATTTCGAGCCAATTCCATGACCTTTGCTACTGCATCGACCGTAGAACGGGCTCGCCGAGTCACTCTGAAAGGCCACCAGCAAGCTCGATGAACAGGAGCAGCCTGTTGTATATCACTCTTTCCAACATCTTCCCCATGGAGTCTCAGAGACAAATAGGGCGATATGAAGAGGGCACGCCGAGGGGTTTTTGGGGCTTTGGTAACAACACCAGCTTCTGCCTCTTCCACTGGGCGGGAAATACTCCTTCCGCCATGCACAATTCGAATGTGCTTGCGAACCACCTTGGTCTGGCCTTCACCGCCACCTTCACAACCCTTGTCGGAATTCATCCAATCCTGAAGCCTTGCTATCCCCAGTACGGCTGCAGGGTCTCCAGGGATCAAGAAGACATCCTGCTGCGCCGCCAGTTGGGGTCCATTTTCATCCTGCTTCTGCTGCGGGAAAAGAGTTGTAATTATTTGGAACAAGAGCCGTGGGCATGTCACTTGAGGTGATTTTTGCCTGCGGATCTTGTTCATTACAACTTGGTAGGTTGTACCCCACGGATTCTTATTAGCCTCCAGGCAGAGCTTCTGGTAGCATTCCCACTTGCTTCTCCGTATGGCCTTCTTAAAGTTGGTTTGCTGATCCCTGTATTCCTCCTCACGCTCCTCGTGCTCCGGCCTTCCCTTTTTCCTGGGGGAAAGTCTCCTCGCTCGGAGACCAGAGGATTTCAAGGCAGCGATCTCCTTGTTCCACCAGTAGTTTGGCCTCTTGCTGTGGTGCAAACGTCGTCGTGGCATCGTAGTGTCGCATGCTTCGGTTACACGCTGAGACAACTGTATGACCCTTTCCACCGCTGTTCCATCCGGATCATGGGGTCCCTCCAATGCAGACTGTCTAACATCTCCTCATATTGTACTAAGGTTGCACTAGGAGGAGCGTAGCAGCTGTAAATATGGATACCGTTGCCCTTCGCTCTTATAAAACCGGCTGCCGGGGGCCATGACTTCCTGAATGGCCTGTCTTCCGCACGCTCAGATTACGGCGTTGACACACGCATCCATCGCTCAAGTCACACTGCCGTCGTTTTTGTACGGCTCGCAAATTACCGCGACATTCACATTCGACTCGTGATGGTTTGCGAGAGCAGTGAACTGCCTCACTGTGCGGTTCAGGTCCCTCCTATATACCGGACATCTGCCGTTTCCCGCAGCATACGCCCTCTTTCCCACAATCCAACATAGACCGTGGATCTCCGGTGCAATCTTTGATGAGGTTGCCCTCTTCCCCACAATCCCTGCAACTTCTCGACCTATCATGCTGCCTAGTGCATGCCGCCGCAAAATGGCCGAAATCGAGTCATCTGAATATATATAAGTTAGTTTAAGGTAGCCACTAAGTTAGTTATAGTTTCAATGTTAGTTATGATGAGTGAATAAACAAAAGTGTTAAAAAGTGAACTTTGTTCTTGAAGAAAAACTATAAGTTTAGGTATGACAAAGTATTGTTTCATTTGCACCTACTTGTCAATCAATATAATATATTTTAGGAGTATATATACAATCACTGAGGAAGAATACGTTATGCAATGAAACAACACTATTTTTAGGGAAGGATAGTGTTGATATGGTTCAAATGGTAGAGTGCTGGTCTGCTGTAGCGAAAAGTCGCAGCTCAAATTTCGCTGGTGGCAGAGGGATTTGTCATCGTGACTGGATATCGGATACCAGTCGACTGTGCTGTGAATGAGTACCTGAGCCAAATCAGGGTAATAATCTCGGGCAAACGCAATGCTGACATTGCCTCGTACGGTGTACAGTAGCGTACACGATTATTATTATTAAGGATGGAAATTACCTTGTGAATATACCGTGGGTTTTTTCGAATGCAATTTCAGCAAGGAAGTCAATCATGAAATTATAAGACTGTGATGATGACTCTAACTTCCGAAGAAAATGTTGATATTAAATATTGAACCACAAAACATCAATTTATCCCAAGTAATATTTAAAATTTGGTTCCTTTCAGTAGCCGCAATTTAGTCGATTATTTGACTGTTTTCTGATTTTATTGGCCGTCCCTCCACTTACCCTCAGGTGATTGTTGTCTCCACATCTCTCCAAATAATCGTGTAATTATTCTTTGCTGGCCATGCCATTATATGTATAATCTAGTGTATAGTGTAATAAAGCCAAATTTATCGAGTTGCTGGCTTAAATCTTTTATTTTTTTAAAATTCTATGCAGTTTCGCGATACAATGAAAGTGAAAGTAAACGAATTGACTGGGCAACGTAGATTTACTGTTAAGTGCAGGCTAATACGCTTTTGCCTTTTCTTTCAAACTAGCACTTTTGCAATACAAAGCTACCAGTAATTTTGATTATCTGAGCATGAGTAGTCGAAACTATGGGAAAGAACTAACACTAATCCAAACGAAAATCTCATCGCAATTTGGTGGCAGGAAGTTTGATAATAATATAAAACCTTATGAAACGATTTGAAGATGCGAAGCGGAAATTTCCGCTGAATTTTGTAGTTTCTATCATTATTGTGGTGTTGCAGGTGCCTCGCATTTCCTTGTTAACTTTGCTCTTGACCGTGAATTCATGGGAGCAACTTCAAGTAGAGGACAGGCAACATATTATTAATAAAAGTGCAGCGAATTTGGATAGACTACTCAAGTCAAGCAGGATAACGAAATAGAGCATCATCGTTTTTGTCTCTAAGCATGCCGGATTCCCCCGGACATCTTGTTATTTTCTTTTTTCTTTCAGATCTCAAGATATCTGGAATCTAGTTTTAAAATAATTTTCCTATCGACCATAACAGTAAATTTCGAACTTCAGTTCTGTTTTTTCTACGGCGAGAAGCTTCCAAAATTGATCCGGAAGCCGTTCCATCACCCAAGATGATTTTGTAAAAGTTAAGCTATAAATCTGTAAGCTTGGCAAAGGTCTCAAAGCTGAAAGTAACAGTTTCTACCTTGAAAGAAATGTTTGTATTATTTCGAATGCCGACAAGAGTCTACCAGAAGAACTTCGAAAGCACGAAGTTGAAGGAAAACTTAGCGGAGTAAATTAGGCAAAAGCACGGGCGCCTTATGGTTCACATCTGCGGTGTAATACAAGGTCAGCTTTCGGTAAAGTCAAAGTAGCAGGGAAAAAGTTTATTACATTTATAAGTTCTCACAAATTGCCTGAGTAATTGTTAAATAATTGATGTCGCTGCTGTAGTTGTGGGTTTTACTGTACAATAGTTATATATGTACCTGAGACAAATCAGGATAAAGATTGCGGCGTTCAAAATGCTGACCCTTTTGCCTCCTAGTGGGCGGCCTTGGGCGAAGTGCTGCACACTTCAAGACGTAGATCCAATTGGATTGGAGCACAAATGATTATTATTGTAGGAGTTTACAACTATAACAGTTAAAAGCAAGTCGGGAAACCGGAATTCGACCGGTTCAGGTGTGTAAGGTTTTGTATGTTTCTTATGTAAGTATATTTGAGTGCAAAACTATCCCATTAGTATGTAACCCGTAATGTATATGTATATAGAGCAAGTCAAACTACTCACTTTAAGATGATATTGATATTTAGACTTCGGTTGCAGTAAATTTACACGGGGAAGACCACTTTCTTTTTTTTTTCTTCAACCTTTGCCCCGTTCACAAGCGGGGTCAGCTTCGCAATTTGGCTCTATCGAATGCCTGATCTGGGTGCAATCTCGAGGCTTTCAAATCCCCATGACCGTACCACCGAAGACCCCTCTGTCGCAACTTTTCTACGATCGGCGCAACCACATAACGATCGCGGATATCGTCAATTCGGATGTGATCTAAACGTGTGACGCCACTAGTCCAACGTAGCATCTTCGTCTCCATTACCGCAAGATGCCTTTCATTATCTTTTATAGTCGGCCAACACTCAGAACCATAGAGAGCGACTGGACGGACGATATTGCGGTAAATTTTAGATTTGAGACGTTCGTTGATACGTCGATCACAAAGGACACCAGTTGTGGAATGCCACTTCAGCCAGGTTGCGTTAATGCGTGAAGCAATTTCATAACGCAGTTCTCCATTGGCTGATAGAGTTGACCGGAGGTATTTAAATCGCTCAGTTCTGGGCAGATCACTGCCACTGACAGTGATTGTGCCTGTTGCATGGGGATCGGTCGTCAAAAATTCAGTTTTGTTTAAATTCAATTTGAGACCGTGTTGCATGAGGCGATCATTCCATTTTTGAATAAGTTGCTCGATATCATTTTTGCTATCAGATGCTAGGAAAACATCATCTGCACAAAGCAGTGTATAGGGCGCTGGACGTTGGGTATCCCGTGTGACGGTGTCCGTAACAAGGACAAAGAGGAGTGGTGAGAGGGCACAACAGAGACACGAAGCGGTTTTGATACACCTGCCATACTTCGAACTTTACTTTTCGGATCATGGTAGAGTAATTGAACCCAGCGCACGAGTTCTTCTGGCAAGAAGTGTTGTCGTAAAGCATACCAGATGAGTTCGTGGGGTACACGGTCAAACGCTTTCTCTAGATCCAGAAAGGCAATGTAAGGAGGGCGATGCTTCTCACGGTGTTTCTCCATTAGTAACCGCGCAGCGTGTATTGCGTCAGTAGTTCCGCAGTTCTTGACAAATCCGGCTTGATTCACGGTTATTTCAACGATTTCGGGAATACGGTTGTTAAGAATGCGTTCAAAAATCTTCATGGTATGGGAAAGTAACCGGATCGGACGGTAGTTTTAACATTCTGCTGGGCTACCTTTCTTTTTCTATATTGGAACAGTGGTACTTTCTTGCCAGTCAGATGGTGTTCTTCCTTCCTGAATAACCCGGTTAAAGAATTCACTGAGCCACAGTGTTGGGTCCCAGCTCTTCGCTTTCCAGACTTCAGATGCGATGTCGTCAGGTCCTGTTGCTTTCCCCGATTTCATTTGTTTTATTGCCTCTTCGACTTCAGTTGCGCTGACTGTGAAGCCCATGGTGTTTTACATAAGTACCTGTCGTGAGACTTAATCCTACGGTCCTCTTAAGACACGGATTGAATTTGTGACCACAATCAAAGCCCTGCTGAGACAAGCAACAACGGTACCAGTCTATACCAAGTGCATGGCTTAGCATTCATACTGGTGGATGCAAGAATTACTTAAATCTCTACCGAACTATGGAGTACGGCTCCCGTGTTGATACGCAACACCACGTCGAGGCCCGAAGGTCTCTTCTCGCTTGAGCACAACCACAGCCACCATGAAACTCGGTTCCCGGTTCCCATGGTACCAGTATACCCCTGGTAAGGTTTCGTGACCGATTTGCCACTTCAGATGAGTCCCGTGCAGACTCGGGTCTGATCGCCCTGATTAGGCCTTTGGAGCATTCGCCTACTGAATCACGGCAGGCAAACCAAAGTGATTACAGCGTCTCCCGGTGCCATCACTATGGAGGTTTTCCTCGGCCACTTGGTTTTGGTTTGGCCAATAGGGTTGCCGCCCCATCTTCCTCGCCGCCACCTCTGAGCACCAGTTGCGCTGACTGGTGGAACTGGTCCAAATGTCGGCAATGATTGTGGAGGTGGAGGATGAGCAAATTTCTCAGTTGAAATCTGCTCGAAGAATTCTCGCCATCTATCCGTTGCGGCTCGACGGTTGGTAAGCAAAGTACCGATCTTGTCATTAACGCAACAGAAGTGTTCGATATCCTGTGTGCGTTCATTACGGCTTTTAGCAAGTCGATACAGATCTCTCTCGCCATCCTGAGTGTCCAGTTTATCGTGAAATGGTACCCTCGGGTGACAGCGACTGCTTTGTTTGCTTCCCGGTTGGCATTCTTATAACTTTTCCAATTAGCAGGCGTTTTATCGTCGATAAATTTGGGGTGAAGGCGTTTCTTTTCACGGATCTTCATTTCAACATCATCATTCGAAAGTCAAGTATCTCGATTAATGTACCGCTTACGCGGCTTGGTGACCCCGAGGGTTGCAGAGGCCGCTTTGTGGATCGTGTCTTTCATTTGGTTCCATGATACTTCCACATTCGTAATGGTCGGCAATCGTATGAGTGAGACCGCTTCTTCTTTCTTCTCACCAAATCGCCACCATTTAAGGCGCGGTGGCCAATGCGTTCCTCACGCTGTTTTATCGGTGGCTTAATTCGCAGGACGGCAATCAACGGCCGATGTTGAGATGCGATGGTCTCATAGGGAACGACTTTGCAATCAGTGACAGTGGTAAAATGTTGGCATCTTATGAGAATATAGTCGATTTGCGTTTTACTGTTCCCACTATAAAATGTAGGAAGAAGAGATGATGAACGATATATTCATAAGTACAAGGTCATGGGTGTCCGCAAAATCATTGCGCGCTCCGAACCCCTTTCCCCCATTGCACCTGTTACCGTCTGCTTTTTCACCCACATGACCATTAAGGTCGCCGGCAATGATTTTATAATCGTCAGCAGGCACGTGACAAGTCTTTTCATCGAGAAGTTGCCAGAAGGAATCTTTCTCGGCATGAGGTCGACCTGTCTGTGGTGCAGACGCGGTGAAGAAGTGAATAGTACGATCAGCTGATATAATGGTGAGCTTCATCAGCCGATCATCCATCCATGCGTCAAGAACCCTTGCCCATATATCGACAGGACCGGGGCCCGTCCTGCCGCGTCGACTGAGGTGGACGCCCTAGCATTTCCCCGAGGCTTATGATTCAATCCGATCATCATGTTTGTAACGACATTGTATTCATTTTCTTGGCCGACCTGTCGCGGGGCCTGTCACCAACAGAGATCAGGTAGGATTTAGCATAGTAGAATAACTCCAACTATACTCTATTTATCTCTTTCCCTGATCTCAGCATTTTATTTTTGTTTTACTGAGGATAGTACAGAGTACGTTGCTTCAAACCCTCCTCCTTTACCTGGGCTTGGGACCAGCATACTAAGTTAATAGCATGGCGGAGTTGGGGAAGACAACTTTGAGCTAATGAAACTTTATTAGTAATAGTACGATATATTATAGTCTATATTACTGCAAAATTTTAGAAACTCTAGGATAAACCTAAGATGGTGTTTCTACTCAATTCCCCCATAAACATAGTAATATATTGTTACTAACTTACTTTGCGTAGATACCGACATGGGGAGTATTTTGAGCCCTTGACACTGTGTTAGGGCAGCTTCATGATTTTTTTTCGAATTTTTGGCTGGGTAGCTTCTGAGGAGCTTATCGATGTTACTGCAATTGGGTTAGCATCTGGTTTCACAGTGAGAGCTGAGTGTTGTTCAGAAGGCTGTAGCGTCTGTTGGGTCCACCATCTATAATTCATCATTGTTTCCTTATATTCTTTCGTTTTCTTATTTCCATATTCCTGCATCTTATTCCGGCTTCACATCAATAAGAAGTCGAGAACTCGGAAGGTGGCCGTTTTAGGTATGAAGGGTTTTGTGTATTTCTTGTAAAAAGACATTTGAGTGTGGATTTGTCCCATTAGTACCTAGCACATATGTTACGTGCTAGGTGCTAATGTTATGTTATGTGAGAATATCCATTTTTGCGTGATATTGACATTTAAAATCTTGAATTTGCAAAGAAGCGCCAAATTTGATCTTTTATAATTGTTACCAATAGTGTAATTACCACCAAACTTGATGGAATCATGCTCTATGTTATAGCATATATTGCCGCAAAATGTCGTGGTTCTCGAATGAACTTAAGGGGGGTTATGCAGCCAATTACTAAACATTATAGTAATACAATATTATTATTATTTGAACAGATACCAATATGGAGGGTATTTCGGAGCCTAGGCAATACATAGTGGCAACCTCTTGATTTTTTAAGATTTTTCGTTTGGAAAGTTTCAGAGCATGGGTCCGTTAAAGGAATGATCACTTTCGTCCCCCCGTACTTCCCATATTTCCAACAAATGTCAAAACTAATAACAGCTTCGGAAAGTACTAACAAAAATCTTTTATTTAATACCCCACATGAAAAAAAATCTACACCCCCTTTTTGTATATATGGAGACCCCCTTATGATGTATGCGTGGGCGTTCACAGTTCCCACCGTTCCACCAAATTCCGTATGAATCACTACAACCATCTCCGAAAAAAATGCGTGTGACGGACAGACAGACATTAAACCGATTTTAATAAGATTTTGTTTTACGAATTGATAGACATTGAAATTGACTTACCCCTTCATCAGGAAAGTTGTTTCCGAAATATATATCTACACCGATAAATAAAAATTGTAGTTTGGAGCAAGCTCCTAGTCTATCAATTTTAGGCTAGACTACAAATAATAATAATAATAATCGTTGGCGCAACAATCCATATTGGATCAGGGCCTTGAAGTGTGTTAGAGCATTTCATTCACGATAGTAACGGTACACTACAGTACACTGTACGAGGCAATGTGGTCAGCATTGCGCTCGCCCGAGATTATTACCCTGATTTGACGAAGGTACTCATTCACAGCTGAGTCGACTGGTATCCGACGTCAAATCACGATACAAATCCCACTGTCACCAGTGAGATTTGAACCGCGACCTTCCGTACTCCTTGTGCTCTAACCACTCAGCTATACATTACAAACAGCAGACAATATCTATCTCTTAGAAGTGGACATTACTTCACCTAAAACTCCTTCTTTCTGCATAATTAGTTCCGCGATTCTGTCTTTTCCATACTGGTAAGTAATCAAATGCATTTCAATATAATGAATTGACGCCGATGATAGGGAAATTGCAGTGTGGGTAATTTTACAAAGCTGCAAATACGCATGGAAATATTTACACGCCGGCAAACGCAGCCTGGGCCCTTTGTCATTGTGCGACAATGATGAATTTTGGGTTGAACGTTCAAATGTAATGGATGGGTTTTCACTGCCTAATTTGGACGAGTGACCTGATTAACTGGTTGATGAGTGACTTAATCTTGGGCGATCAGATATGATTTGCTCTTAACAAGGAAAATTGAATTTGTAAACTAGAAGCGAGGAAGAAAAGGGGAAACAGGAAATCGAGCAATCTGCAGTGTCGTAGATATTACATTCCCTTCCTTGGAAAAGCTACAACGGACGAACATAGCCAGCAATATCGCATATGCTCTTATAGGCCACCCATACTTTTTAAGATTTTTTGTGAAACAAAACCTTATTAAAATCGATCACGAAATTTGGTGAAAAAAATGTGTAGTTGTGAATCCTTTTACATACAATAGGTGGCATCATTTTACACTCGGTTTAAGAGGGGTGTGAAAGGGGGTGTATTGTTTGCTCTACAGAATGTGGGCATGTGGGGTATCAAAGAATGTATGAAAGAACTCGTTTAGTACTTTCGGAGTTATCAGAACCTCGGCAGATGCCGGATTTTACCTAATACTAGCACTAAGTGCCAAGCCCTGGTGGCAGTATCCGGTGGTAGGTCAATGGGAGAATCAGCCGAGAACTCTCCGCAATATCGAGCACGTATGCAGGATGGTGTACTTTTGCATGGTTTGAACCAGGACATCAAGGGAAGCAGTTAGGAATTTAGGTACAATACCTGTACCTGACAATACTATGGGAACTATACAACTAACAACATCAATAATATACGCGGAACGACCTGTCTTGTTAACTAATAGTATGCCATGCTTATTATGTGAAATATGGCGATCAGTCAGAACTTGCCGGTCCGAATACATGCTGTAAGCAGAACTATCAAGTACTGCTTGCGGCTCATCTCGATAAATCGGAGATGCTCTCGTGATCAGCCCATGCTTGTATGCAAGGTTTTGATGGATAACCTTACATACAGCATTATGCCTGGTGATGTATTGCACCGGTGCCATAACAGTACAGCCAGAAATGAGATGGTTCAACGTCTCTAACGCCAAACCACATATTCTGCACTGGTCATTTTCCTCCCGTTCTTTCATGATGAGCTTTTTATAAGTTCGGGAGGCAACCACGCCGTCTTGAATGGCACACATAAATTCCTCATTCTCTCCAAAGAGCTCCCCAGTACAAAGAAATCTGCTCGACAAATGCATTGCCTTCGACTTCCATTCATCGATCCGCTCTTGGTCCGACTTCACCCCACTCAGAGGATTGAAAGATCGATCCTTCAAATTAAGTGGAGCCAGCCTACAGTCTGCCTTACAGACAGTCGCATGCAAGGGACTCGCCTGCTCTTTGCTGTAAAAATTAGCGCGCAGCGAGTCGACTTGGCGTGAATGTTGTGCCGCCACGACAACCACGCTCCTACCTCCGATGTCAGGCAAGTTCATCCGCTCTACGGCAGACTTTGAACGGGTGAAAATGTAATCTGTCTTGTTCTAAGAAGTTTGGAAGAATTCACAATGGGCATCCGTACGCAATCTAGGCCTCAAAATATGTATATCCGTTTCCGATATCTGCTCAAAGAAAGTAGATAATAATTAATTACCACATTTTAGAAACTTACTCGAAAACCGACCTTGAGTTCATCATAGAAGTACAAAGTTTGGTACCGTAAATAATAATATAATACACAATCAATCACAATCAACTATTATTAAAAAAGTTGCATATTTCACGTGAATTTATCGCATTCTAAGATGTGTTACATATACCAAGAAATATTTTGAAATTTTAGATATGAACTTGTATTTATACTGGATGCACCCTAAATTAAGTGCTTGCTTGCATGTTTTACAGGTTGTTAGTTACATTTTGTAAAAGTCAAAAATTTTACTGATACTGATGGTATGTTTTATACATTTTGGGTTGTCTAAATCTATTTTTGGAGATTCAGATAATCATCGACTTGTGTCACAAAACTTACCGAACATATTTTCTTATAGCGGGCTTCATGCGTTTAGAGAGGACGGCCATGCGGTTCTCTGACACCAATCATCTGAAAAATCTGAAAAAAATGACGAAGTCAAATTCAAGATACCCACCATACTGATATCTGCTCAAATAGAGTTCATAAGTATGTAATGATGGTGTAGTGAAGAATATTATTAGATTTTGGGAAAATTGGGTGGAAACCTTGCTTACCAACAGCAGCTTCGCCACCAATTCTATATCCCTAAAAGCGGCTGGGCGTCCTGGCTTACGTCTGCCATTTTCTATCACAGATATTGCCCTTACGGATATTCCGGGCTGGATCAACCTCACTCATACACATTAAGTAACCCCACTATCGAAGCCTATTCAACTAAATTTTATCCACATCCAGACGCTCTTGATGTCCCTCATCAATTTCATCGTTACATAACCTACGGCAACGTCCATTCTCTTGTAAGCTATCAACAATTCTTCGGAAGGATTCTTCTCTCGAACGTGGCTAAGAGTTTGCAATTTTTCTTGCTAAGAACCTAATAATAATAATAATAATAATAATACGCCATGACAATACGCCATGCCAATACGCCATGCCAATACGCCTGGCATGAATTTTGCGGATGTTACCGAAGAGGAAGTTCGACGAGCCATAAACAGCTCGAAGAACTGAGGGGGCCCAGGTCTGGATCGGGTGCAGAATTTCTGGTATAAGAAATTTACCAGCGCGCAGTATAAATGAGGTCATGCGGGAATTACCTACATTATCCCTAAGAAAGACACACCGCGGGACCTCGCAGACACAAGACCGATCACTTGCTTACCAACCCTCTACAAATTCATCACGTCCATTATTAGTGGAAGGATCAATGCGCACCTCGACATCAACAACATTCTGTCTGAGGAGCAGAAGGGCTGCCGAGTTGGGTCAAGGGGTTGCAAAGAGCAACTCATTATCGACTCGGTAGTTGTAGGACAAGCAACTAGAGGCCAGAGAAACCTCTTCAGTTGCTATATCGATTATGCCAAGGCTTTCGACAGAGTTCCGCATACCTGGTTAATCGATATCCTATATCTGCATCGCATTGATCCGAAACTAATAAAGTTTTTGGCGACAGTCATGGAAGGGTGGCATACCACCTTATCAGTCCGTACATCTGAGGGTGCTAATACCTCAGAGCCCATTCGTATACGGCGGGCCATCTTCCAGGGGGATTCATTGAGTCCCCTTTGGTTTTGTATGGCACTGAACCCCCTTTCATGGCTCTTGAATGATGCTAGAGGGCATGGTTTTGCAATAAAGTATGGCCTACGTGCTAAGTGCGAACTGACACGCTTGATGTACTTAGATGACATCAAGCTGTATGCTGGTACTGACGACCATCTGAGAAGTCCGTTGCGAATAATAGGCATGCTCAGCCGTGATATTCGGATGGAGTTTGGATTAGGGAAATGTCGAATTCAAGCCATCCCCAAAGGCCATCACGAGCCGCATGCCGGACATAGCATTGGTGACCTCCACATCAAAGCTATGACCGAGACAGACTTTTACAAATACCTTGGAATTCTGCAAGGAACCCATACTCAAGTTGGTGATCTGAAGGATGCTCTTCTGTCCGAATTCCTGCCACGTGTAAAGCTGGTGCTGAAATCGTATCTCTCGGAGAAGAATAAAATGAGCGCGTTTAATGTATTCGCTGTGCCTTCACTGGCTTATGCATTCGGAATATTGCCGTGGACGAAGACCGATCTAGAAAACATCCAGCGGCGGATACGGACAACTATGTCCAAATTCCGAATGCATCATTCAAAGTCTGCCGTGGAGCGGATGAACCTACCTCGTGACATCGGAAGTAGGGGCGTGCTTGACGTGGCGGGACAACATGACTGCCAACTAGACTTGCTAGGCGCTTAGATGAGTCCCATGCGTGCGGTTCTATGTAAGGCAGACAGTGGACTGACTTCAGTTGACTTGAAGGATCGATTTTTCAATCCTCTGAGTGTGAAATCACACCAAGAGCGGATCGATGAATGGAATTCGAAGGAAATGCCCGGCAAACACGTGAATTATCTTTGGCAACCATATGTCGATTTGCATTTGTCCAATAGATGGCTTTGTGCTGGGGAGCTCTTTACTGGCACGGAGGGATTTATGTGTGCCATTCACGAAGGCGTGGTTGTCACCCGAGATTATAAAAAGCCCATAATGAAAGATCGGGAAGAGAACGACCAGTACAGAATGTGTGGTTTTAACGCCGAACCATCTCATTTCTGGCTATGCTGAAATGGCACCGGTGCAATACATAAACAGGCACAATGCGATTCACCTAAGCCTTGCATGCAAGGATGGGCTAATTACGGGAACATGTCCGGTTTACCGATATGAGCTGCAGGCAGTACCCGATAGTTCTGCACAGCGTGTATTGGCAATAGCAAGTTCTAACTGATCGCCACAAACCGCACAACAAGCCTGACTTGCTTTCACTTGACAGGAAGGGTCGCTCCGCGTATATAATTCATGTTATTATACTATCCCCCATAATAGCAAAGAAGGTGAACTATGAGCCATTGGCTGGGGAAATCAAAGAAATTTGGCGTCTCGAGCGGGTGGTTGTAGTTCCCATAATATTGTCAGCTACAGGTATTGTACCAAAATCCCTCACGGCTTCCCTTGATGTCCTGGGGTACTCCTACACTCTGGTTCAAACCATGCAGAATATACCATTCTGAATACGTGCTCGATATTTTGGGGAGTCCTTGACGGATTCCTACCATCGGCCATCACCTCCAGGCGCCCCTTTATCTTTTAAGTAGGTAGGATCGTCTGAGCCTAAACGCTAGGCACTTAGTGCAAGTATTAGGTAAATTTCGGCATCTGCCGAGATTGTGGTAACTCGGAGATAATAATCGTTGGCGCAATAATCCATATTGGGTCAGGGAATTAAAGTGTGTTGGAACACTTTATTCAAGACAGTAACGATATATTACAGTACACTAATAGCCAGTGAGATTGGAACCGCGGCCGTCTGCTACTACACCCCTGAGCTCTAACCTCGGACTCACCAGGACGCACAAAAATAAAAGAAAGAAAAGAAGTATATAAGTCAGAAACCGCAAAATCGACACTTCAGTTATGAAAGGTTATGTGTACTTTTTGTATAGGTATACAAGACTACAAACTTCCTGCAATTTCCTCGCCTACCCCCTGAGACGCTGCGGTGGCGTACAGCCATTTAGACTGAAACTATCCTTCCCTCCTCCTTTTACAACCGGGCTTGGGACTCGCTACGGCGGAGTTGTTATTATTATACTTGCAAACGATTGAAAATTTTAATTAATGGTTAGCCCACAGACTTGTTGCTTTCTGTCAAACCGAATTAGGTTGTATTTACTTTCAGTGGACCACAGAGCTGAATAGGAAAACTCTAACATTTTTATAGCATGCATTCCTTCGGTTATTCTTGAATATAAACGGCTTTCTTCCACCTTGTCAACTAAGAACTTTGCTACCCACAATAATATGCACATGTTCTAAGGGTGAACCTGTCGGTTCAGTTCGTATTTTCATATTTTTTGTTTTGTAAAACGATAATTTTTAAATAATGACGTCGTTTTGGTTTATGTTGAAGAGTATTGAAAAGTATTGACAAATAGGAAAAAGGACTGAGATGTTTATCAACTTCAAAATGATGCTTTTGATAATAATAATAATAATCGTTGGCACAACAATCCATATTGGATCAGGGCCTTGAAGTGTGTTACAGCACTTCATTCAAGACCGTAACGGTACACTACAGTAGACTATAGGAGACAATGTGGTCAGCATTGCGCTCGCCCGAGATTATTACCCTGATTTTACTCAGGTACTCATTCACAGCTGAGTCGACTGGTATCCGACGTCAAATCACGATACAAATCCCTCTGCCACCAGCGAGATTTGAACCGCGACCTTCCGTACGACACTCAGCTATCCGGACAATGATGCTTTTGGTAGAGAATAATGTGCTTATCTGAGGGTACCAACACTTCAGAGCGCTGAAAAAAACCGAAGTAGTCATTCTGACCAGAAGGAGAATCCCGACCGTGTGCCCCATATCGATCGACGAGTTGACTATAGAGAGAGGTTAAATACCTTGGTTTAATGCTCTACTCAAAGATGAGCTTCTTCGAGCAAATCAAAGCAGCAGCGGACAGGGCTTCAGCTCTAGTCGCGGCCTTGAGTCGGCTAATGGCGGATGTCGGGGAACGTATATCAACTAAGAGACGTCTCCTTATGGGAGCACCGCAGTCGGTTCTTCTCTATGGTGCGGAGTTATCGGCTGATGCCCTTGACAAGGAGGTCCATCGTAAACGCCTCGCTCAAACGCAGAGGCGATGAGCTTTGCGAGTGGCGTCTGCTTATTGCACCGTTTCCGAACCGGCTGTGATGGTGATCGCGGGAGTGATCCCCGTTGCTTTTCTTGCCAAGGAGCGCAAAGCTATTTACCGCCGTAAGGGCAAACACTTAAGAGAGGTGGTTGACCGGGAAGATCGTCAACGCACCCTTACCGAGTGGCAACTTTCTTAGCAAAATGAGCCAAGGGGCAGATGGACTGCGCGGCTCATCGACAAACTAGACCCGTGGTTGAACAGAACGCACGGTGAGATTGATTCCTTTGGGCTCTTCTTATTGCGAAGAAAATTGAACTAACAACAACTCCTTTCCTCCCCTCCCCTCCCGTTGGTGAAAGGAATTCCCTGACTTGAAGACTCCCAAAGCCGGGAGAGCGGGAGGGCTAGCCCAAAGTAATGTGTCAAACGGTTCCAGGCTAGTTCTCTGATGACAGGGAGGGGTTTAGTTGGTAGTCCGCCAGCGTGCTGTTGCGGGAGTCTAAAACTCTCTGCGTAAACGCATTCACCCACAGCCCACCCACATACAGAAAAACATCTTTCAGTTGGATTCATTGAATTGCCTTTAACTTTGCATGACGCTGAACCCGCTCGAAGGGCTATTGGCTGATGTTGGAAGGTATGGTTTTGCAATCACTAAATTGTTTTGGATACTAAATGCAAGCTGGAAAATTTGATGTACTTAGATGACACCAAGTAGTGTGCGACGCACACACATGCTGGACATAGAATTGATTATTTCCATATCCAAGCTTTGCCGAGACAGACTTCTACAAGTACCTTAGAATTCTGTAAGGAACCCACGCACATGTGAAGTTGATGCTGAAACTGCGTCTTCGGGGGAAGAGTAAAATAAGCCACTGAATACATCCACTATTCCTTCACTGACATATGCATTCGGAGTATTGCCGTAGACGAAGGCCGATCTGGAAAATATTCAGTGAAGGATGGGGGTTCTCACCCAAATTGTGTCATGGAACGAATGAAACTGCCTCATGACATCAAAGGCACGCCAGTGGTTAACCTTGTGGACTTGAAAGCTCATAATGAAAAAGCGAGGTCGCCGCAAGGTATTATTATTAACGCCTTGCCGTGTAGGCAGTAAATAAAATTATGGCACGAAAAGTTAAAATAACAGTAATTTTCATCAACTGCTAATCAAGTCGCTTGACTTTCTTAATTGCTTCTAGAAAACCCACATTGTTAGCAAAGATAGGTGGTTACAGTTCTTATAATATTGTCAGTTGCACTATTGTGACCAAATTCTTTACGGCTTCTCATGACAACCAAGGACTCTCACAGAGTCTGGTTCGAATCTTTTAAAAATATACTATTCTGTAAACCTGCTTGATATTTCAGGGAATTCTCCTACTAACCTCCTACCGACCACCGGTACTTACATATTTCTTTAACGGGGTTATCCCGTGTATCGGATCCGCGAAATCGATTTTTTTGACATCAATTGTATCTAGATATAGTGTAGAATATACGGTTAAAGTGATTTTTTTATATTCAGAGTCGTTTGGAATTTAAAGTGTTGAACACGTGATAAGTCACATGCCAGATTTATGTCGATCGCCGTAATGAAGCTCGTATTTATCGGTCCGAATGGCGTTCCAATGACTTCGCTAAAAGGACAAGAATTGAAGCCAAGGCCGTATATGTGCTTCTTGAAGAAACCTAAGGCTTATGGATTAGGTATAGCAAATTATTGGTCAGTTAAGGTTTTATGGCTAAAAATCGCATTGTACTTTTTAAATGCGTTTTTCTCAAAACTGCATGTTGAAAATCGGCTGCCACCATAGCCCAAAATCTATCTAACGAAATTCTTTGAAATTTTCAGTACTTATTCAGAACTATTTCTATGGTCTGCAAACTAGGATAAATGCGATTCATTCAGTAGTTTTTTTTATTCATTAAAGAAGCCTTAAAAAAACATCAAAATTCAAAAAAATGGTTTAACACGGCACCAAAAATTTAGTTTTTAATATTTTTTAATAATCCTAGTTTGCGGACTATAGTTAAGTATTGACCTTAAAATACCGTTTACTTATTGGCCGATAGATAGATAAATGACCGTAGCGCCCTTTAGCGTGGCAGCAGAAAAACACTTGGGTTGGTTGAGATGGGTGTATAAATTGCTCTGTATTTCAATAACGAACGAAAACATTACTAAGCATGCTTAAGATATTAGTTAATATATGGTGCAAAATTCGTATTGATATCATCATCCAGTACTTCACAAAAAATTTCTAAAAAAGCCAAAAAGAAAACGGTCTTCACACGGGATGACCTCCATAAGTTGATAGAATCGTCTGGGCCTAAATGCTTCGCACTTAGAACTAGTATTGGGTAAAATTTACATACATTTGTTGTTGGTTTGGAATTTCAAACTAGGAACATGTTAGCGGTGAGTCAACATGTGTCCTCTACAGTTTTGACGGATACCAATAATTAGGAAATTGACACTCATTTATATACTTTAATGTCAGTTATGTTTAGGCTACCACGGCCTAGTAGTCGTCTGAGGAATGAAAAATAATGAGCTTGAGGACGCAATCCATTATGGATTTCCACCCTTAGATCGCGGTTTTGGCAATCAACACGGTTTATTTGCCTAGCGATACGTGGATAATAGATCCATCGTAACGCAAGTCGTAGGCAAACATACCTTGAAACTCGTTATTTTTGTACATACCAACAGGACACAACACTACAGTGGAGATGGACTTAGGTGCTGACGGATCAGCATGACCAACTTTCGCCACTTTTCTATGGTTGGTATAGCTCTTCTGTCGCGAGTGGCTACAATCAGTCATGGACTGGTCACGCACAAACATCAACCTGCTTTACAAGGAACAGTATAGCCTCTCTAGAAAATCTGAGAGAAACTAAAACATATTACCAGATGTCACGTATTTGACCCATTTTATCCCATTCAGGGACAGTGTGAAAAAATACTCAGACGAGTTAATGCCGGGAAACCCTTTGTAATCTTGCAACTCAAATCATCCCTCTTCTCCCTCACAAGGGCTATAGAGTAGGAAGAGCTTCGATTTTCATTCTTTTTAAGAGAATTTCTTAATAGGTTGATGATCTGGACTAGCAAAAACTTTAGGACAATTCTTGCTTCAGGATTTTTGTATTCATCCATGTTTTTACTTGAGTGTTCAACTTGGGGTTAGTTGGATTGTGCAAAGAATCACAACTGCTATTACGTTGAATAAAAATTACCCTGCAGCGTGTACCGTCTCTGGAAGTCAACAATGTAAGTCAATAAGTCATGTGCAATGGTACACATCACATGCATTACATATGTTGCTTCAATTATTGTTAATGCTATGGTGGCATCACCGCCTTGCTTACGCTTTTGCTTCGTTGGCATCAACAACGGCTACTGGCGAAATTAGCTAAGTATGAACAGTTTCATCCGGAATAAGGGAAAGCGACCTTCTTCTAAATCACACTGCATACGCATAAAGTGCGAATAGGCAATACTCCGATATTTGCAGTCAGACAAACATTTTGTTCCGTTCCAGGGAAAGTGTCTTCCACAACTCACGTTGGTGTTGTAAATTCTCGGAAAGCTTTCATTCAATTCACTGGTGGGTCCGAACCCGGGCTGAATACTAAGCAGTCTCTCGAAATTTATTTGTACGATAATCGAGGAGTACCCAAGCGAGCGGCGGCAGCTGAACAAATTAATAATCTATTTTGCTTCTCCATTTGCTGTTCGGGAGAAATGCTAATTGTTTTGATTTGTCAGTTACCCGTAACTGACTTTGCATGGAATGCGGTTACATGTATTCATTCTATAAAGCGGATAGCGCAACCCCATTTGGGAGAGTCATGCTTAAGTCGGCCGAGCAGCATCACGTTCGTACTCTAATGGCTTTCCCATTATTCGGCCTTTGACCGCCTTCCTAATAAATTATTTTACAATCAAAAACTGCGGAGGTCGTTTCAAATATACCTTAAAGAGAACATCTTGAAGAGACCTTCTGAGTAATCTACGAAAATCTATCTGACTGGAACCACAATTACGGTTCGCATATTTTTGTAAAGTGATTGAGAAGCCGATGTCAAGTCAATATTAAGTCATTACCAGACGCTGCCAAGCCTTTTACATGATTCAAAGACGATCTGGCATTCTTCTGTGACACTTAGCATGCCGCATCTGTTGCATCAATGATTCAACGACTTTGTCAATCTTCATCAGTCTAATAGCCCTGCCATGGACTTGAATGTAATTCTAAATGTGACAAGACTATATTTGCCATTTGATTTACTAATAATTTTAGGATCACTCTTGGTCTACCTTAGAAAATGCATCCAAGATAACTGCTCAATGCTCTTCGGTTGCGAATGTGTTAGCTAACAAAGTTCATACATTTTAAACTCTGCCTGAGCACCACAAAAAGTTCCGGAGGTTTCATAATTCTTACGATATGCTTTTTCCTTCCTCTTGACCAGTCGCCAATGGCTTAACATTTATTCTAATTGAGATTAGAACAGTCTTGGGAGGACTGTTTCCGTGTTGTCCGCAGTACCTTTCCGTGTTTTCCGAAAACTCTCAATCCCATCATCGTAGTTCGTCAGTTTTGATGTGCAGTCGTTTTGCTGCATGACTGGGGTTTTGCCTTTTGGTTGGAGTAACGATTCGCTTATAAGGTGGACGCTTGAGGCATTCAAGGTTTCTTGTTTTCTCATGTGTGCACAGCTATTTTATCTGTTTTTTTTTGTGAATAGCGGTTTCGTTCAGCGCAAAGGTAACTTTTGAGTCACTCCCTCATCTCTGCCCAGGGAAAAACGTGACCGAAGCGGCTATAGTTTGATATTTGCTTCCTCATATAAATTCAAAAGCACCACAATTTGTATAAATTATATTCAGCACAAGCCGCCTAATAAAATCAGGTCCTAAGCTTACCGAAGCTCTACTAGATGTTTAGGAATTTAAAGAGTTCTGTGTTCGCTACCCACTTGATGGCGGGCCGGGCAAGTTGGGAAGCATCTTACTTCCACAGTTGTGTTCCGTGAACTCAGCATTCAAGTTGAAAAAAATATTTTCTTGCAGTACTAATTGAGAACTTTTATTTGATGCAGCACGACTATGTCCCGAAAAAAAGATTGGTACCCTGATTACCCTTTTCCATGTATCGAAAGCCCCCCTTAAACTGAACACAAAGTCGTGCCACTCGTTACATCCAAAGGACTTCACAGACTACATATTTGGACCAAATTTCGTTCCAATAACTTGACCCGTTCCCAAGTAGCTGTGGTAGACAGAATATGCATGGGCAAGCGTTTGCTTATCTCTGAAGTATGGATCAACATGGCTATGGGCCAGAACACAAAACCGCCATGGTTTTGAACCCCAGTGCCGGCGGCTTCTGGGAGTGAGCAAGCGGGCTTCTGGTCGTCGATATGCCTTGGCCCTAATATATTGGTTGTTGACAACTTGGCTACCAAAGGTTAATCCAGTTCTGACTCATGGAGAACAGAGCCTTGATCTGGAGGAATTACCCTTGACCTGGATCACCAGCCAATTATGTTTGAACTAGTAGGAGGACCGCACGACAAGGAACGAGCACCCTCAAAGCCGAGAAGGACGTCAGTTTAGTTCACAAAAGCATTGGATGAGCAGACCTTCATTGAAGTGTGGCTAGATCAATATAATAAGGCTGGCAGCCCCACACAAGGACCTCTCCAGATGAAAAAGGACCGCGCCTAAGAGTCTATAAGGGTAATATCTATGGTAGAAGTGAAGACCAGGCAGACCTTGCCTGGGATGGAATGATGGCGTAGGACAGGACGCGAGACAGCTTTTAGGGATATCGAATTGGTGGACCTTGGCGAGAGTTTATTACGTCATACATGTTTTAAAGTACAATAAATTCAGATGAAATACAAAACTTTGGACTTCTACAACTTAACTAATAATAGTTGGAATGCCTTCAAACTTTTCGGAATTATATCTAATATTATCACTTATATTGGTGCCGACTTTGTACTTCTAGAATGAACTTATGGGGTTTCTTGGGTTAATGTCTAAAATATAGCAATATGTATGTTATTATTATTTTTATTATTTGAGCAGATATCAAAATGAGATTTATTTCGAGGCCTAAAATTTGTACAAATGCATTACTATGTTTTTTTTCAGAGAGAATGCATTTCATTTTTCGGGGCGCGTATTTTGAGTCCTCACCATATGCCCAGCTGGTGAGTCGAATAAACTTCGCAGTATATGTGTTTGGTTCTGGCAGGAAAAGTTCTTCAGCAGCATTTACATAGTTTTTAGAAGTTAGTCAATACATAGTAAGAATTTAACCACCTTTTACTAAAATAGCCGATACCTCATTTTCTTCACGCAAAAATTACCAGTTAGCCGGAATGGTTCCACCCTATTGAAACTACATGTACACTCCAGACGAGCTCCACATTCCTCAACGGTTTATGAGATATTAAAAGAACTGCTCTATATACTTAAGATTGTTTGGCTGACGTTGCAGATTGCTCTGGTAATACCCAGACAAATATCCAGTTCCACATAGCAAGGTTAACTTAGAGTGAAAACTAAAAATAAGAGGCTGCAAAAAGTATTATCTCAAAAAATTCTCAGATATTTGACTTATTCGGTGAGGTGTGGTAAATAAATTCACGATGCGTTAAGTTTAAGGAGGGTATCCATATGTGCAATAAATACGGTCGTCAGGGATATCAAATAAAATTGAACGCAACCAAAAAATCTGAAAAGCATCACGAAGCTACCTCTATGCTCTCATGGGTTTCAGAATATCCTCCATATCGACATTTGTCTTTTAGGATAGGGAAAGTAAATGCGTTTAAAAACAGAGGGTCGGGCTCCTGTCATGGTTCGCCGTCGGACTGCGACTTGAACACGTCCCCGTCGTCATACAACTAGCCTGCAACCTTTTCCACATCATTTTAGGCTAGCTCTACCACTCTCCTGGCTAGAGAGCCTTTATATCAGCGAATTCCTTTCACCGGCTGGAAGGAAAAGGAGGAAGGAAGCTGCAACATCAAGAACTCCTTGCAATCCTATCCCTCCACCGGGCGAGCACAATCTTCTTCAAAACAGGAAAAACCCGAACGTAATGCGCAACACGAGTTGAAGCAGTGCACTGCAGATACTCTGACATGAGATATGGCTCCCGGAGGCCTCTCCCTCTCTCTTTTAGCTTGAGCTAACTCTCCTCTAGGGCTTTTCAGGGGCTAAGCCTCTCGTGTACCAAGACCGTTAGTGAGTGGTGATAGCCACACCGTGTGCGAGGTAACCTTACTATTAACAAAACGCTACGGATCCAGACTGGAGAGTCGAAAAACACCTCTACCAATCCATAGTGTCATGCGACTGACTGTATTTGAACAGAATCTCACTGATACCTAGTCGCATCAGTGAGCAAGTTAGACCTTACCGTGCTACGGGGGGCTATGATATGGCGGACTTCCTAGCCCCCATACTCGTGGGAATCAAATGAGTACCCGTTATAAAATAAGAAAAACTACAACCAATAAAGGCACATTCTCCGAAATACTGAGAACCAGACGATTATACCCAAGAAGGGAGAAGTTGAGACATCAAGCAGTAGATACAAGATCAACACTGGCATACTGTGAGGACAACAACCAACAAACACCACTGCTCAAAAAGCGGGGCTAGTAAAAGCACGTCTGAGATAAATATATCAAACGTCAGGAAGGAGGCAGGTCTTTACCTGAAGGGAGGCTTGAAACCAGAAGAGGCTCCCAAGAAGGCTCAGGATAGATGTAAACCATCTTTATCGGAGCCCAGAAAGCAGGGAGCAGCAGAGATTAGCCCGCATGAAGGGAACGATCCCAAAAAATCCAAAGCAAACCCCAAGCGGGGAGAAAACCCGGGCAGGTCAGGGATGAAGGTAGGAATCAGGAAGCCCGCCATTAACAATACTAGTGCGGTCAAGGGCATTCGACTGACCATGCTGCCAAAAATGTTTCCCAAACAAATACTCATTCATGAGGAGCAGGCAACCATCGAAAACCTTGTCGTCAGGCAGATGTGCAAGGGATGGACTGTGAAAGCGGGGTACGCTTTCCATCAGGTCATCTACTGGTGGACTGTACGACGGAAGACACTGCAGGATGGCTTAGGACCATAGTTCCTAAATTGTCAGGCTGGGAAGGGGCAGAGCTGTCAACATGTGGGAGGGGGGATGATATACCAGGAGCACACATGATGAGAGTTTTTCTCCCAAAAGCCGCAACAATAGAGACGGACGATCTCATGGGCCTCCTAATCGCTCAGAATGAGGATCTCCATACGCGATTATGAAGAGCCTTCAGAAGCAAGGTGGGGGGCAAGGGTAAACTCCTCAGGATCGGAGCAGATGACCGATCCATAGAGGCAATCAAACGTTGGAGTTGCTGTATCAACTATCGATTTGGCAACATCAGATACGTTGCACGTGCACAGGGAGAAGCCGAGGGAAAAACACCTCGGAAGAGAGAAGTATCGAAAGCGATAGAGATCAGTCACGGGATCTGCTGCCTGGTGAAGAGCAGAAGCTGGACAACTTTGACCTAGGACTTCTAGGGCTCAGGGTGGACAGCGATGCGCACGAAAGCGCCAGGCCCGAGGAGGAGGGCGATACTCCGACAATGGAGAAGAGCTCCAAATAAGAGCAGAGCCAATGGTCAGCACTAAGATAGCTCAGATAAATCTCCACCATGCGAGAGCGGAATCTGCGGTAATTTCAAGGGCAAGTTCCAAGGAGAAAGTTTGGATAGTGCTGGCTCAGGAGCCCTGTGTGTGCCGGGGGCAGATTGACAGTCTGCAAAGAGTAAGCGTGCAGTAAATTTGGGACCCCTCTTGTGAAAATCCAAGAGCTTGCATAATCCTTGGACATAATTCAAAATATATATGTCTTTCAGAGTTCCTAACCTGGGATCTTGTGGTTATCCAAGTCACATTGGAAGCCGGGAGGAGCAGTCGTGGCATCGGAATACTTCCTAGGAGACGACATCCGGGTTCCAGAGGAACACGTCGCTAAACTCCTCGGCTGCGATGCCAACGCCCATCACGAAGTCTGGGGAAGCAGCGACACCAATCGAAGAGGTGGGTACCTTCTTGAATTTCTTCTTATCAATAAGTTAGAAATATGTAACTTAGGGGATACTGGCCGCCTTTAGACGTAACTTTAGGAAATCCTCTAATGAACGGGCTAGTTAGAAATCGGAGGATTTCGGATGAGCCCTCTATGTCTGATCGCAGAGTAATCAAATTGAACATTGAGAGTAACTCCGAAATAAAAAGACTAATAAGGAATCCCAAGAGAATGGATTGGGAATCCTATGTAACGCACCTGAGCAACAAAATGGCCCACCTTCAGGAGTGAACTGAAACTAGAGACAGTTTTCGAACACAGTCGCTGTCCGACTAAGACAGTTAAGTTAGTGATGTATGACGGAAGTGTCATGGGGGGACAGGAACCCGGTCAGAATGAGAACAGAGGTACGAAAACTCTTGAACCGGGCAAAACAAGCCGGGGACTGGTAGAGGTACAAAAATGCATGACTGCGTATAGCAACGCGCTCGGGGAAGCAAACAGAACAGCTTCAGTGAACTCTGTGAAAGGATCACTCAGATCACAGAAGCAACCAGGCCTTACAAGGCTGTAGCCAAAGACAGGGGAATATTCTCTGTCTGTTTGAAGAAGGAAGATGAGACTTTTACCGCGAATGAGGAGGACAAGGTACACCTGCTCCTCAAAACTCATTTCCTGGGGTCCTAGACCACGGCGGCAGCCGACAACGTTCTGCCTGGCACCCCAACAACGAAAAATCGGGAAGAAAACTGGGAACTAGCAAAAGAGGTATGCTCAGAAACTAGAATAGGGTGGGCAGTGGGAACTTTTAAACCACTGAAATCTCCCGGAGTAGATGATATTCCCCCAGCACTAATCCAGAGAAGCCTAAGAATCATGTTAGGGTCTCTTCAGAGGGTGGTAACGGGCGGCATAGCCCCGGCATATATACCAAGGGAATGAAGCTGGGAAAAAGTAGTCTTTATTCTGAAAGCGGGTAAAAAGGATCCCTTTCACCTTAAATCTTTCAGACCTATCTGCTAACATTGTTCGCACTCAAAACGGTGGCGAAGGTCATAGACAACTATACTAGAACTAACGTTCTAAAGCGTAACCCCCTATATCAGTGTCAACTCGCTTTTCCGTGCAAAACGGCCAACTGAAACTGCTCTATATCGGCTGGCGGATGTACTACGGGATGCCATAGAAAAAAAAGAAATAACACTGTGTGCGTTTTTGGATATCGAAGGAGTATTTGACAACACATCGCACACAGAAATACAGAGAGGGTAGGAAAATAGAAGTACCGACAGGTACAAATTCTATTGTCATGAATATGTGGCGCAGCAGGGTAAGCAATATTCGAAATTTATTTCGAATGTTGTTAATTCGACTGACAGATGTCACCACTAGTGTTGTCCGTGGCGGAGTAAGCCTTGATATATGATTAGACAAAATTGTAAAAAATAATTGAAGTTGAGAGTCAGTTCCCAACCGCTGACCGAGTGGGTCCCTTTCATTTTCATTTCATTAGAATTAAATTTAACCTATTAATAAATAAATATAATAAAAATAAAAAATATTTAAATACAGTTAGTATAGTTATACTATAAATACTACTCAAGGTTGTCAACAGGGCGCGGTACTATCGCCGCTTATGTGGAGTATGGTATTGGACGAACTCCTGGACGCCCTAACAAATATTGGAATACAGGTCCAGGGTTGCGCGGACGACATCGTTTCTAATTTGTAGAGGCAAATATGAGGATACCCTATGTAATAGAATCCAAACTGGACTAAGGGCTCGTAGTGCCTGGTGTAGGAAGGTGGGACTGGAGATCAATCCAGCCAAAATCACCATATTACCATTCACTGAGAGACGTAAGCTTGATCGAGCCATAAGGTTATATGACATGGAGGTGAAACGAGAAACAAGAACTCTGGAAGAAACATGTAGGAAACACTTGTCGGAAAGCCACGAGGGTTCTGATGACTTGTAGGTCCCTAGCAGAAAAAAAATGGGGTTGCAGCCCGAAGATACCATTCAGGATACACACTGGATACACAGGCCAATGGTTACCTATGGGGCAGTAAAATGGGCGGAAAGAACTGAACTCAACGGATCCCTCACAGCAAGAGGAAGCGGGTGCCGGTGTCATTGGTCCAAGGAAAATTTACTTTGAGCCAATTAGTAGGAACACTAGCATATTTCAGGCGGAAATATACGCCATAGACAGATGTGCCTCCTTTAATCTCCAAAGGAACTACAGGGGGCAGAAAATTGCTATTTTCACCGACAGCGATCAAGGCACTTAGGTCCAACCAAGTGAACTCTAAACTGGTATGGGAATGCCTTGAGAGACTGAATACACTCGGCTCGTCTAACAAGGTCTGGATACTCTGGGTTCCAAGCCATGTTGGGTTGGAAGGCAACGAGACAGTGGATGAACTAGCCAAGAAGGGAGCAGGGACGTCTTTCCACGGGCCAGAACCCTTCAGTGGAATCGGAAACGGTTTCATGGCTAAGCCATTAAAAAATGAAGAGGAGCGGTTGAGGGAACTATACCAGGCGAGCCTACCCGGAATGGAGCAGTCCAGGGCACTTATTGGGGAATACGAATCCATGCAAACAAAGGATTGCTTAAACCTCCCCAAAAAGACCCTCCGAGTAGGAATTCCCACTGGTCACTCTCGGTTAAACTATCACCTATAGCTAGGGAAGCTAGGGATAACTATGGACACTGCCTGCAGGTTCTGTGCGGAGGAGAATGAAACCTGTATAGAACTCCATCCAAAATTTTCTGAGACGTTTCAGCTTGACTTTGGTGTTGAGGTTAAGGTAACTGCCTTTCCTGATTCTAAGCGGCAGCAGCACTCATAATCCGTCGAACGATATTAAGTATTGGTGCCACCTTCGGCAGAAACCACATTTCCTAGATGTGCAAAGTGGTCAACGCCTTTGATCTCTGCCCATTAACCCCATTTAACTGTAATTATTCTTTCTAAACTCCTCCTGGCGTAGCAGTCCTTGAATTATTCTTTATTACTCGTTCTCCCGCTTTCCCATAGATCAGTCGAGCTCAACATATTCTACACTATGTTTTCCTCTGATAAATGCATATTGGCTACGGCTTCCATTTCCGTTCTGCATGATGCGAACCTTGGGCAACAGAAAAGTACATGCTCCGCAGTCTCCGCTACGTACTCGAAAATCCGGCAGTTCGGAGAATCATCATGGCCAAATCGGTCGAGTTATCCTCGATAACCACCATGTCCGTCTAGAACTGCGTCAAATCATAGCCCACGTTACCATACCTCCGTTTGGTCCAGTCTTCAACATTCGGCGTTCACCTATGAGTCCAACGTCCTTTCTTGCTCTCGTTCCATTGTTTTTACCATTCTAGTTCCCTTGCCGACTATTGTCGAGCCGCGTTAGGTTGACTAGCTTCGCGAATCCGTGGGGCTTTAGCAGCCAAGATATCGATAGGTATCATCCCAGGCTGTCGTACCAAAGGTCGCGGTTCGAATGTCACTGGTGGCAGTGGAAATTGTATCGTAATTTGATGTCGGACACTAGTCGACTCAGCTGTGGATGAGTGCCTGAGTCAAATCAGGGTAATAATCTCGGACGAGCGCAATGCTGACCACATTGCTTCCTACAGGGTATTTTCATCCTGTAGTGCAACGTTACGATCTTAAATGAAGTGCTCTAATACACTTCAAGGCCCTGATCCAATTGGATTATTGCGCCAACGAACATTATTTTCGAGTTATCACAATCTCGCTAGTGGCTCATAGTTCACCTTCTTCTTCATGTATTTCCGTTCGATGTTGCTATTATGGGAGATGGCAACGTCAATTCTATACGCGGAGCGACCGGTTTTCTCAACTAACAGTACCTCAGGTTTGTTATGTGCAGTATGGTGATCAGTCAGAACTTGCCGGCCCCAATGCATGCTGCAAGCAGAACTATCAAGTACTGCTTGTGGCTCATATCGGTAAACCGGACATGCTCCCGTGATCAGCCCATGCTTGTATGCAGGGTTTTAATGGATAACCTTACATACAACATACATACAGTTAAGTGGAGTCAGCCCACAGGTTCCCGTACAGACAGCCGCATGCAAGGAACTCGACGGCTCTCTGCTGTAAAAATAAGCGCGCAGCGAGTCGATTTGGCGATGATGTTGTGCCGTCACGTCAACCACGCCCCTACCTCCAATGTCACGAGGCAGGTTCATCCGGTAGCCTTTAGGTGATGCATTCGGAATTTGGACATAGTTGTCCGTATCCGCCGCTGGATGTTTTCTAGATCGGTCTTCGTCCATGACAATATTCCAAATGCATAAGCCAGTGAAGAGATAGCGAATACATTCAAAGCCCTTATTTTATTTTTCCCCGAGAGATGCGATTTCAGCACCAGCTTTACACGCCGCAGGAATTCGAACAGCAGAGCATCCTTTAGATCACCAACACGAGCATGGGTTCTTTGCAGAATTCCTAGGTGCCTTTGGAAGTCTGTCTCGATTATAGCTTCTATGAGGAGGTCACCAGTGCCATGTCTGGTATGGGGCGCATGATGACCTTTGCGAATGGTTTGGATTCGACACTTGTCTAATCCAAACTACATCCGAATATCACGGCTGAAAATGTCTATTTTTCGCAACAGACATATAAGATGGTCGTCAGTACCAGCATACAGCTTGATGTCATCTAAGTACATCAAGCGTGTCAGTTCGCTCTTAGCACTTAGGCCATACTTTATTGCAAAACCATGCCATCCAGTTTCATTCAGTAGCCATGAAAGGGGGTTCAGTGCCATACAAAACCAAAGGAATCCCCCTGGAAGATGCCCCTCCGTATACGGATGAGCTCTGAAGTATTAGCGCCCTCAGATGTACGCACTAATACGGTGGTATGCCACCCTTCCATGACTGCCGCCAAGAACTTTGTTCGTTTCGGATCAATGGGACACAGATGTAGGATATCAATTAGCCAGGTATGCGGGACGGTATCGAAAGCCTTGGCATAAACGATATTTGGTTTATTTGGCCTCTAGTTGCTTGTCCCATAACTACCGAGTCGATAATGAGTTGCTCTTTTCAACCCCTTGACTCAACTCGGCAGCCCTTCTGCTCCTCGGACAGAATGTTATTGGTCTCGAGGTGCGGATTGACCCTTCCACTAATAATGGACGTGATGAATTTGTAGAGGGTTGGTAAGCAAGTAATCGGTCTTGCGACTGCGAGGTCCTGCACCGTGTCCTTCTTAGGGATAAGGTAGGCGATCCCCGCAGTGAGGAAGGGTGGAAATTCTTCCAGCCGACTGATGACCTCATTTTACTGTGTGCCATTTGACTGTGTACGCTGGAAAATTTCTTATACTAGAGATCCAAACCTGGGCCCCTCCAATTCTTCGAGCTATGGCTCGTCGAACTTCCGCTTTGGTAACATCCGCAAAATTCGTATTGGCATGGCGGGTACCTTGGGCGGTGATCCACCCAGCAGGCTCAGCATGCTGCGCGGATAATCCCCCGCTGGTTCCTCGTGATGTTGCATTCTGGATACGTCTGGATTGACTTTCGCCATACCGTCGTAACCGACTGCATATGACAGAAAGTTTCTGCTTTAATGTGTCCAGAATTTTATCAGCTTACTGGGGATGGCAGTTACATGAAAGCGAATCTCCTGACCGTACAATCTGACAGACGTAACTGCACCACAATGCACAAGTGATTGTAGTTGCAGCAGTGACATATCAGATCACAGTCGAGATTAAATCTCAAAGTGGAGGAATCTTTTGAAAGACTTTAAACGCTCATATCTCCGTTAATATTGAGAATTGAGAAAAGGAACTTAATTCGTAATCACTAATATAGAGGAAGTTAAGACCTTGAAAATGGTGTATGGGTTGCAAAGGATCCATATCCTGGTCTATGCAAAGGATCCATATCCGAGAATTCTATAAACGCTCTTTGGAATTCATCCCGAACCTCAGCTGGATAGTGGAGAAGAGTGCTTCGGTGGGTACTGAAACTGTTGCCTGCAGTGCGGCGTGGTGTTGTTTATGCCACCGCCTCTGCCCCCATCGACTCTCGTTCACCAGTTTCCCCGATGACCTCAAGCCGAACCCGCTCCCTGATGGTGGCCGGGATTGTGTCGCTCCGAATAATAAAGCGGTATTGGTCTGCAACTCGCTGCACAGTCACGTGCGCGAATTGCGGAAAACGCACGACGAATTTCGGGTGCAACAATTGGCGGTAAGATGTTGTACCCGCCCCCCATTTCTTTAGTCCATTTCATCCGCTGCCTACGCGAACCTGCTGAAGTGGTCGCCACAGATTGTGGCGAAATAGCTGCAGCAGGCGGAGCTATGCTCCTGGTCGTCGTGGCGCCTAAACGTCGAACCATCTCACGACTAGCGGTTTCGACGCCGGGGTGTCCATTACGAGAGCCCAACCCAGTCACCAAGTCAGACGACTCCCGCCGGTTATCTATACCGTACCTCAAATTTCTTCTTTTGCTTATGTTTGGTAATTCATTTTATCCCTACCTGCCAAGTGTGAGGATAGCTTCCTTAGTGAGTAATCTGCAAAACTGCAACGTTCCCGCACTTTCCTGACCTACCCCTGAAACGTTGTGGTGGCGTACAGCCATTCAGACTGAAGCTATCCATCTCTCCTTCTTTCACAACCGGGCTTGAGGGGACCGACTACGGCGGAGTTTATTCTTCTTCTGTTGTTAATATTACCTATTATAGTTGCCCACACAGGTGTCGCGGACGATAACATCGAAGTAACAACGGCTTTGTCTTGGGCCTGCTATATTCGGTAGCATTCTAGCGATCAACGAACCGATGTCAGACACTTTTGTAGTTGCATATTGAAGTTCAACTGTTGGGCGAAAATCACCCCGAAATGTTTGAGAGCAGACTGGGATTGTATAATTTCGTCTCCGGCTTTAATCTTTACAGACATATTTTTCTTGCACTTAGTGATCATGCTAACTCTGTTTTCTGCTCTGCAAGTGATAGTCCAGCATTTTCTAACCACGACTTTATCTGCTATATTGCTTCATTGGCGTATACTTTGATGTTGATGATGAAAAGTTTGCCGATGGTACTTAAGAGGCAATTTGGCCTATACGATGATGGTTCGCCAAGTGGCTTGTTTGGCTTTGGGAGAAATATCAATTTTTGCTTCTTCTATTGTGCAGGAAAAACAGCTTCTTTCAAGCACGCAGTAAACATTGATCCGAAAGTTGTTGGAACTCTCCCTACTGCCAATTTGATAGCTATATTCGATATGCCATCCAAGCCGGGAGCCTTGTTGACTTTGATGTTCCTGGCCACTTCCAATACCTCTTCGTCGCTTATCTCTGGTACTTCATCGGGGTTGGTTTGAACGCTCTGAAGGCCGTCATTAATATTCTGAGGGAATAGGACGTTTATTTTGTCGGGGCATGCAATGGGTAGGCAACGCTTTCCTTTGATTGATACCATAACTGTCTTGTATGCACCACCCCAAGGGTCAGAGTCAGTTTCGCTGCAGAGCTGCTTGAAATGCCTGGTTTTACTCTTTGCGATAGCGGGTTGGACTTTTTTCTGGAAGCCTTGTATAGTCATTGTAGCTCCTCATATCCTAGTCTGTTTCTGCGGTGTTGGCATCGACTTCTCGCATTTAATCGTTCTTTGCGACATTCGATGATTTCATTATTCCACCCACAGAATGTTATTTAGCTTGAGGTGCGAGTTGACCCTTCCACTTATAATAGATGTTTCGAAAAATATTAAGTCCCTTTGTTTGATACCCCGCATGACTATAGTAGATAAAAAAAAATATATGCCTCCTCTCCCATGCATTAGAAACTTCTCCTCGAACCACCTGGGAAACCCAGAGGAAGGGAGGTTTCTAAAAGGACATGGTAAGTTTTACGCTGCCCAGTTTATAGAAAGACGTGGTCGCTCGACAAAAAAAAATTGGAGGCGAAGACATACGAATGCAAGGGAGCAACTCTATCTGTACGGCTATAGCAAAAAAGTATTTATTCTGTACCATTAAAGGGAAATAAACAAGTTTAACGGTGTGATGGTTGATTTGGTTCAGCAACGATCCCATCGCTCCGGGTTTGACACCAAAATTGTCATGGACGTTTGCGTTCGTAATTATATTTTCCCGCTGTTTTAACATTATCATTTAGACAGCACTGTATGATATTAATGAAACTACAGTACAGCCTCATTGAAAATGAAATAGGGACAAAGTAACAAATCGAAGGAGACTGCATTTATACTCCACGAAGGGGTGAGCTGTAAACACATGAAACGAAGAACGTGATGCACTCTCGTGCAACGTGGGAGAACACTTT
This sequence comes from Hermetia illucens, assembly GCF_905115235.1. Lineage (NCBI taxonomy): Eukaryota > Metazoa > Arthropoda > Insecta > Diptera > Stratiomyidae > Hermetia > Hermetia illucens. The sequence goes on along the minus strand of NC_051851.1, from coordinate 99,751,253 downwards.
GGACGCGTGGGTTACCAGCCCAAAATATGCACGAAATATGGGAGACAGCATCATCATTATCATAAATGGCACAACAACCGGTATTCGGTCTAGGTCTGCTTTAGTAAGGAACTCCAGACACCCCGGTTTTCTGCCGAGGTCCACCAATTCGATATCGCTAAGCTTTCTGGTGTCCTGACCTACGTCATCGCTTCATCTCAGGCAGAGTCTGCCTCGTCTTCCTTTTCTACCATAGATGTTGCTCTCATAGACTTTCCAAACTGGATCAACCTCATCCATACGGATTAGGTGACCCACCCACCGCAACCTGTTGAGCCGGATTTTATTCACCACCACACGGTCGTTGCATCGCTCATAGATTTCGTCGTTATGTAGGCTACGAAATCGTGCATCCTCGCGGCCGACAATTCTTTGGAGGATTCTTTTCTGGAACGCGGCCAAGAGTTCGTAATTTTGTTTTGCTAAGAACCCAGGTTTTAGAGGAATACATAAGGACTGGCAAGATCATAGTTTTGTACAGTAAGAGCGTTCACGCTATGGTAAGACGTTTCTAGCGAAACAGTTTTTGTAAATTGAAATAGGTTCTGTTGGCAGTCAACAATCGCGGGGATTCCATAGCTGCCATCGGTCTCTAAGTTGTAGTCTCCAATTTTTATTGTTTTCTGGCTGACAACTCTACACGGAATACCAACGCTACAAAGTCACAGAAAGAGCTTCGGACAGAATGAACTTTACAAAGATGAACCCGGCAACGACAACAGAATAATGATTTGCGCATTTTACCATGGAACGTGCGCTACCTTTACAGACCGAAAACTGCCCACAAGCTAGCCGATACCCTCTCCCATTATAAGGCTCATGTAAGACCGTTACAGGAGATGCGCTGAACAGGGGCCGTTTTTGTGGGGAAGAGCCACTACACCATATATTATAGCGGCATTCAGTAAACCATGTGCTCGGAGTAGGTTTTTTAGTCAACCAAAAAATGAAACCTGCTGTTTTCGACCTTGAAAACATAAGCGAACGGCTATGCACTCTGCGCTTGTAAGGCAAAATTCAGATAGATAGCAGAGACTGGAGAGTAGGAGAAGAATACCTTCTAGGAGGCAGTTGAGTGAGCCTATCCCAAGTATGACATCAAAATCATACTTGGAGATTTCAATAGTCAAGTAGGGACGGAGCCCGCATTCAGGCGATACGTCGGCTCCTGCGGACTGCGGATGCCGGGTGATTTGACGAAAAATGTAAGCTAGCAAAGGAACGAAAGAATGTTGCATATCGAGTAATGTTGCATTCTCAAAGAACACAGGCACGCGCAGAGACTTATCACAAACTCCGGTGAACTAAAAAACGACTTTACAGACGGAAAAAGGAAGCCTGGGAGAACCAACAGGTCTGCGAACTCGAAAAGTACAAGGGGCAACCGCACCAAGCCCGGAAGTTTTACTAACAAGTCAGCAGGATGAAGCCTCATACACTTCGGTGCTCATCCTATCGAGACAAAGAGAGGCATCTGATTTCCAAAAGAATGGGCATATTGGAGCACTGGTTTGAGTATTTTGATGAATTGCTTAACAACCAAAATATCGGCGAGTTGGAGGTCCCGTCAACTTAAGTCGACGTACAAATGCTGCCACCAAGTATAGAAGAAATAGTCAGTGCAATTCATCGGGTTAAAAGCATTAGTCGCCAGGAGCCGATAGAATTACACCTGGATTGGCCAAATATGAAGGCGGCCAGCTACACCAAGCGGTTCATCAACTTATGCGCATAGTTTGGGACAGCAAATCAATGCCTGACGACTGGATACGTGGCATTATCTGTCCCATACATAAAAATGGGGATATCACGCAGTGCAGCAATTATAGAGGTATCACCTTTCTGAGTACCGTATATGAGATTTTCTCAGCTATCTTCTTAGGCTGGATAGCCTAATATGGCCAGAAAATCATTGGGCCGTAACAAAGGTGCTTCATTCCTGGCAAATCAACAACAGAACAGATTTTTTCTCGGCGACATCAGTTGTACCATCTAATCATCGATTTTGAAGCCGCCTATCACACCATAGGCAGGGCAACTGTACAAAGTCATGAGAGAATTCGGTATCTCAGCAGAAGTAATAAGACTGACTTGACTGACCCTGACCAATGTGCGAGGCCAAATAAAAGCAGTACTCTCGAGATCATTCAACATCAACAATGGCCTAAGACAAAGAGATGCCCTATCATTAGTCGTCTTCAACCTACGAGAGGAACCACCCTCTTCAAGTCCACCCACGCTGATGACATTGACATTATGGGGAGAACCACCCGAGATGCACAGTTTATCTTCATCCAGATCGGGCAGGTGGCGCGAGATCTCGGGCTGCATATTAATTCAGGGAAAAGGATGCACTGGTCAAACGAAAACAATAAAGGTAGGAGACTACAACTTTGAGACCGTTGAAAATTTCTCCTATCTAGGGTCGAAAATCACAATCGATAACAGCTGTGGCGATGAAATCCGCACACGGTTGTTGGCTGCCAACGGAGCCTATTACAGTTTACAGAAACTGTTTCGCTCGAAACGTTTCACCATAGGGTCAAAGCTCTTACTGTACAAGACAATGATCTTGCCAGTCCTCATGTATTCCTCGGAAACTTGGGCTCTTAGTAAGAAAAATTGCGAACTCTTCGCCGCAATCGAGAGAAGAATGCTCCGAAGAATTTTTGGCCCTCTACATGAGGATGAACGATTCCGTAGCCTACATAATGACGAAATCTATGAGCGATACAACCACCATCTGGTTGTGGATAAAATCCGGCTCAACAGGTTGCGACGGGTGGGACACCTAATCCGTATGGATAAGGATAATTCAGTTTGGAAAGTCTATAAGGGCAATATCTATAGTAGAAAAAGAAGGCGAGGCAAACCCTACCTGAGATGGAGCGATGGCGTGAGTAGGACGCCAACCAGCTTAGGGATATCGAATCGGTGGACCTCAGCACAAAACTAGGGTGTCTGGAGTTCATTATTAAGGCAGACCTGGGCTGGATACCGGTTGTTGTGACGTTGACGATGATGATGTCCCGTTTGAAACTGAGGCTGGCTTATGTAGATTCAGTTTACCAATTCTCTCGATAGTAAGCATGATTCGGGTGCCGGTTCGGTCGTTGATTAACGTGACATTCTATTGATGCTTTGAGCAGCTTATATGGTTTATGACTGTTCATATCGAGTTCAGTGGTGCAACTAATTTTAGTCAGTGAATTACTATAAACGTGCCTGATATGACCGTCATCGAAGGCTTCAAAGGCTGTTTTGCTGATATGTTACGGAGTGAAGCAATCTCTCCTAGCCAAATGGACGAATCAGTAGCATTGAAGCCACATTGCAAAGAGTGGTTGAAGATTCGATTTCAAACGTGTAGGTAAGAACTGAAGCACACTGCCAGCTTGGTTTAAAGTCATGATAGGATCCCATTCATAAAATAACTGGCTTAGTATTGGAGGAATATACTTGACAACACATTACACATCTTTACATTTTTGGAGAACGTAGTTAAATGTATGTACTTCTCAGGTCATTTTTCCACTTGAAGACTGCCATCTATTTTGCGAGGCTTTTCCAGAAAAAATATCTTTCCATTTACACATTTGTTGAAGCCGCTTATTTTTTGCTTCAAGCTTGTATATTTAAAAGATTTGACAGTGTTATCCAAACTTCGCACTTTTTTGCCAACGTATTGTGGTTCGTTGGTATTTCACAAGCGCACGATCATATTTTAATTTATGCAACACAGAGAAGAGAGATCAGATCAAAATTGTATAATATCCGCTGGCACGTTCCACTTGGACAAGCTGTCTCTCGTGGCGATGAGATTCATGGCTGACTTTTATTCAAAAAAATGTTTGTTTGGGTTTGAATGGGAAGCACGCGTTAAGCTTATTCCCATTACTCATTCAACTGGTCACTGGTCGGAAATTCATTGAAAACTCCATTTAGATTGCACTGGTATTTTATTTGGTTCAATTTGAATCACCATGTCTGACGATCCTGCTTTACTTAAATACATAAATAAATAAATTAATTGGAACTTATCGGAGCTAATCAATGATCATCATTATTGGCCTTTGGATTGAGCGGAATAAGCAAGATTGTCTGCATAAAGCGATCGGGCGTAGTGACCGCCGTGCTCGTCGTAGGAGGCCGAGTGGGAGTATTGAGGGTGAGAAACAATCTCGTAGTTTTGCGTTGAGTTCTTGGCTTCCAAGAGCTTCTTCAATCCAATAATTCCTGACAAAATAAGTGCGATTTTTCCCACGATCAGAGCCTTGAATGCGATCAAAGCCAAGAATCCAATGGCGACTGGCAATAGGGCGGCAGCCTTCAGCTTAAGCAACAGCAAAAGTGGCATCAAGATGCGCTTGGCCTTCTTCTTGCGACGGCGAGCTGAAAAATCAAAATACTGGTGAAGCGGAAAGCATTTGAAATTCTGTTAAATTATTCTAAGCATGTGCGAATACGATATTTGCTTACAGAAACTGGTGGAAAAGGTGCAGAATTTACCTTTTCAAACCCAGTTCCGTTAACGGAGTCAGAATATTTGGAGGGAAAGTCAAATCTAGCTTTCGGAATTGGACTTGAAATTGAAAACGAGCTTGTCTACATGGTAATTACCAATGAAAGCGCACTTCCTCTGCCCACCTAGTACCTACTTCGAAAGTGAAACTGTAAACTGCAGGCAACTAAATTTCCTGCTGGACAATCTAAAATCGTATTCTATTTGTGGAATTTTATTCTACTTTTTACGAAAGTTGACGGTTTTACTTTCTACTAGCCATTCGCCTTAGAATAGTAAAAAAATCCTTACCTTCATCGAGAGATCGCTGGATTTCTTCGACAGAGTCCTTTGGCATTTTGAATTGCAGAGTATGCGTACCGAAGAACCGAGCGACTCGATCTACCAGGAGCATATCTACCTCATTTTCACGAGTTTCCAAGTCATTGGAAAGTGGAGTATCGTCGAGTGATCGGCCGGTTGGGAGGTCGTCTGTTTTTACCATTTGAACACCTTCGGATAATACGATGTCGCCTTGTTGGGAGTCAATGAAGTGCAGAGCCCGTTCCTGAGAAATATTACATTCAATAAGCACGACTAGTGGCAACTGTGCACCTTTGTACTATTCACCTTCAAGCACAAAAATATTGGCTTATTCTCACAGTCCTTCATAACCTTGATAGCGGTCAGGATAGCTCCATCTTCCTCAGCAGAGACAGCAGCAACTGCGCCAAAAACGGCCACCAAACACAAAAACACTCGCATTTTGTACAGATATCGTTGTGGTAACTACGCACTAATGTTGTACTCTTATCTATTTATCACTAACAGTAGCCAGGATAACAATAATCGCAAAAAATTGTCGACCTGTTGTTTGTGGCCGGAAAGCAACTAGTGAACTGTGGCTTGGAGACATCGAAGATCGCGTTTTATTCCCTCCGTTTGAGGCACTTTTACAGAATTTAAATTAACGCCCGATTCAAAGTAGTCGCGTTTAAGAAAGCAAGTCAAGTTGTAACAGTGATGTGTGCGACCAATTGGTTCATCTTCATCATCTTTACCATGGCCTCTAACATGACGGTTCTGTATCGGTTAATGTTGCGTCGTTAGGCGACGTTTTCCATTTATCAACAAACACTTATTGCGGGGTGTCACCGCCAGAATATAAATGTTGTCCATTGTGCCGCGAATCTGGATCACCTGCATACCGCCGCGGGTTACCGGCGGCGGCGGTACTCATTACAGTAGCGTACTTTTGCAGAAGCACGCAGCTAATTGTTGGGGCTGGTTCGATACGTGAATAAGACAATGGCCACGAAATGCACACACAGCCAACTTCCGAGGTTAGAATGCGTCCGCAATTATGGGAGTTATCTTTTGGAATTCCTCAGCGGTGACAGACACTGGCTTTTTGGAGGACGGATTCGTTCAGCGAAAATAGAAACTTTTTTCCAATAGATTTCACCCAACGATCGACTTTATGGGCACTACAATGTTAACATGGAAGACACTACGCTCAATCAGAAAAAAGTAATTACCACGCGATGTGCGAGAAAAATGAGTCCAGTATTAATAGCTGCTGCGCCAAATGAGACTTTTCTTTTTCAAAGCAACTTTTCCAACTCGCTGCTCAGCAGCTTCTTGCCATTCTATGGAAAATTCGTCCGCAAACTCGCAGTATCCTTTCATATCGTCTTATTCGCATCATATTATCAAGTGCATTTCGCTTCATATCGCTGGATAAGTACATATCCACATACATAGGCGTGGAGGGCTCTGCACTGGGACCCAGTTCAACAGCCCTGCAGACGCAACTGCGTCTGGTTAACATATTAACACGTTTACGCAACGGTGGTTACGCTGTTTGGGTTAGACGCTTTTAGCTAGCAACTCACTCGTGCGATATTATCGGAAGTCAATCACTTTCATTTTTGAATTCATTAACGAAATTTAGCTGAAAATTTTGAAAAGAAATCCGCAGTATCATTTCCAGCAACAATAGTGGAAAATGTGCTTTGATTTCATTTGGCATAACATACAAACGTGAACGCACTGAAAGTGAATTCAAGAAGCATAAGTGCAAGATAATTGTCGCAGCAGAAATTCTTCTGAATCTGTCCTAAAGAAAGTAGAGAATTATCCGAGCTGCAAACAGACGCCTTACTTGGAGAATATGTGTACACTTTCACTTTGCTTCAGGATTAGTGCTATTTTTGTCTTTTAAACTACTTTACTACTCTAAAGGAATATTTCTGAAGTATTTTCACCATTTCGTCATTTTCTCTAATTAATATATCCAACCGAGTTCAATAAATCGTATTCCAACTAAACCACTTTAAAGGGGTCATCCCGTGTGAAGGTCGTTTTTTCGGTTTCTAGAATTTTTCGTGACGAACTGGATAAAGATACAAATACGAGTTTTCCACCATATATTTACTAATATCTTGAGCATGCGTAGCTAACAGCACAGTCCACTATTGATTATTGTTTTTCTGCTGCCACGCTAGAGGGTGCTGCGATCATCTTAGAGAAAAAAATTAAACGGCGTTTTAACGTACAGACTTAACTACAGTCCGCAAAGTAGGATTATTAAAAAATATTAAAAGCTAACCTTTTGGTGCCGTGTTAAATTTTTTTTTGTGAATTTTGGTGTTTTTTCACGGCTTCTTCAATGAGTAAAAAAAACTACTGAACGGATCGCAACTATCCTAGTTTGCAGACCGTAGAAATATGTTATGAATAAGTTGTGGAAATTTCAAAGAATTTCTTTGGATAGATTTTGGGCTACGGTGACAGCAGATTTTCAATATGCGGTTTCGAGAAAAACGCGTTTAAAAAGTAGAATGTGATTTTTAGCCATAAAATCATAACTGATCATTAATCTACTATACCTAGTCCATAAACCATAGCTTTCTTCAAAAAATACACGCATAGCCTTGGCTTCAATTCTTGTCCTTTTAGGGAAGTCATTCGAACGTCATTTGGACTGATAAATACGCGTTTTATTACGGCGATCGACATAAACCTGCCATGTGACATATTGCCTGTTTAACACTGGAATTTCCGAACGACTCCGAATATACAAAAATCCCTTTGCCTATATATTCTACACTATATCTAGATACAATTGATGCGAAAAAAAATTGATTCCTCGGATCCAACACACGGAATGATCTCCTTAAATTAATATGTCATATTACATATCACGTGAAGTATTGAAGTGCTCTCAGTGCTTCCGTAATATCTTAGACATGACACCTGCCGGTTTCACGGTGAAGTTCTCTTTTTTTTAAATGGGAAATACAGCAAAGGATAGTTTCACAGTAAGTGTTGGAATATTTTTCTGTCTCAGTCCTTGAGCGTACTAAGAATCGACCTACTTAAGGGGGTTATTCTGTGAGACGGTTTCTAGCAATCGATTTTTAAGGTTCTGTGTAAACACAAAACCTTATTAAAATCGGTTTACTGTCTGTCTGTCTGTCCGTCTGTCTGTCTGTGTGTCTTTTTTTTTTTTTTTTGTTGAGGAGGTGGAAATCTTCAAAAAGACACTGGTCTGGACACACCAGCGTGTGGAATTTTTACCCACTAAAATCACCCCCGACTCCCTCCCTGCCCCGCGGAACCACCATAAGGTATTACATCACGGGGCGGAGTCGGCTCACTCTAGCTTTGTCACCTTTCTTCTATACGCGGCGCACGTGACCGCGCTTTTCTCCTCTCCTCTGCCTTTCGCAATTTATCTTGAATAGATGCGATCATGGAGTTGACCGCATCCCAATTCTCTTGATGTGCTAGCATTTTCGGTACCAGATTTTCTGGTACCAGCACCTCTCCTAGAGTCTCTTCTAGATTCCTCCTTTCTTCCACAAATCTCGGACAGTGGAAGAATACATGCTCTGGGTCCTCTGGGACTCCATTGCAATTTGGACAATCGGGTAGGGTCTCCAATTTAAACCTGTGAAGGTATTGGAGATATCCTCCGTGTCCCGTGAGAAACTGGGTGAGATTATAATTAATCCCACCGTGTCGTCTCTCCAACCACCCCTTGATGGCAGGAATAATCCTGTGCCTCCACCGGCCCTTTCCCGAGCGTTCCCACCGCTCTTGCCATCTATTTATGGATCTCTCCCTCTCAGCGTTCTTCGTCCGCGATGAGGAAGAGGTTGGTGTTGCATTGTATATATTCGCCATCTCATCTGCCAAGATGTCAATGGGCATCATTCCAGAGATGACGAATGCTGCATCATCTGAGACAGTCCTGAAGGCAGAGCATACCCTCAGGGCTGTCCTCCTGTAGACTGAACTCAGTTTGGTAGCATTCCCTGACATCCACAACGCCTCCCTCCAAACTGGGGTCGCATGATCGCATGATCGAGGTCACCACCCTGGCTATAAGCAACCTAGAGGTATGCCGTGGCCCTCTCACGTTCGGCATCATCCTCGCCAGGGCCATACTAGCAGTGGATGATTTATCGCAAACATACTGTAAGTGTTGCTTATAGCTGAGCTTCCTGTCTATCACCACCCCCAAGTATTTGATGGTCGGCTTGGAAGTGATGATATGATTCCCGATTCTAATACAGGCGTAATTTCTCTTCCGGCGCTTCGTGATGAGGACCGCTTCTGTGTTTTCCTCCGCAAGCGTCAGACCAGAGCTCTCCAACCAGCATTTGACAGCACTGATTGCCTCGCTTGAGTATAACTCAGCATCTTCAAGATGCTTTGCGACAACAACCAGTGCTATGTTGTCAGCGTAACCCACCACTGTGGCTTCCTCCGGAAGGGGAAGATTAAGTACATCGTTGTACATGATTTTCCACAGTAGTGGGCCCAATACGGAGCCCTGTGGGACACCGACGGAAACAACGTACTCCTGCGGTCCGCCATCAGTGTCATACCATAGCCTCCTTTCAGTTAAGTAACTATCGACGATAGCAGCGAGATAGGCGGGAATACCAATCTTCGCTAGGGAGTTGCGTATTAGATTCCAATTGGCCGAATTGAATGCATTTTTCACGTCCAGGGTTACTACCACGCAATATTTGCTGGTACTACCCTTTCCGTGAATTGCATCTTCGGCCAAGCCAGTAACCAATTTGATGGCATCAATGGTTGATCTGGCTTTTCGGACCCCATACTGCCGATCTGAAAGGCCGCCTTGGCTCTCAACAACCGGGAGTAATCAATTATAGATTACCCGCTCTAGCATTTTCCCCACCGTGTCCAAAAGACATATGGGTCGGTATGACGATGGTTCACCTGGAGGTTTACCAGGCTTAGGCAGAAGTACCAACTTCTGCCGCTTCCAAGCCGCCGGAAATATTCCTTCGGACATGCACGCTTCAAACAGCTCAGCGAATATGTCCGGCCTGGATTTCACCAATTAATCCCACCGTGTCGTCTCTCCAACCACCCCTTGATGGCAGGAATAAGCCTGTGCCTCCACCGGCCCTTTCCCGAGCGTTCCCACCGCTCTTGCCATCTATTTATGGATCTCTCCCTCTCAGCGTTCTTCGTCCGCGATGAGGAAGAGGTTGGTGTTGCATTGTATATATTCGCCATCTCATCTGCCAAGATGTCAATGGGCATCATTCCAGAGATGACGAATGCTGCATCATCTGAGACAGTCCTGAAGGCAGAGCATACCCTCAGGGCTGTCCTCCTGTAGACTGAACTCAGTTTGGTAGCATTCCCTGACATCCACAACGCCTCCCTCCAAACTGGGGTCGCATGATCGCATGATCGAGGTCACCACCCTGGCTATAAGCAACCTAGAGGTATGCCGTGGCCCTCTCACGTTCGGCATCATCCTCGCCAGGGCCATACTAGCAGTGGATGATTTATCGCAAACATACTGTAAGTGTTGCTTATAGCTGAGCTTCCTGTCTATCACCACCCCCAAGTATTTGATGGTCGGCTTGGAAGTGATGATATGATTCCCGATTCTAATACAGGCGTAATTTCTCTTCCGGCGCTTCGTGATGAGGACCGCTTCTGTGTTTTCCTCCGCAAGCGTCAGACCAGAGCTCTCCAACCAGCATTTGACAGCACTGATTGCCTCGCTTGAGTATAACTCAGCATCTTCAAGATGCTTTGCGACAACAACCAGTGCTATGTTGTCAGCGTAACCCACCACTGTGGCTTCCTCCGGAAGGGGAAGATTAAGTACATCGTTGTACATGATTTTCCACAGTAGTGGGCCCAATACGGAGCCCTGTGGGACACCGACGGAAACAACGTACTCCTGCGGTCCGTCATCGGTGTCATACCATAGCCTCCTTTCAGTTAAGTAACTATCGACGATAGCAGCGAGATAGGCGGGAATACCAATCTTCGCTAGGGAGTTGCGTATTAGATTCCAATTGGCCGAATTGAATGCATTTTTCACGTCCAGGGTTACTACCACGCAATATTTGCTGGTACTACCCTTTCCGTGAATTGCATCTTCGGCCAAGCCAGTAACCAATTTGATGGCATCAATGGTTGATCTGGCTTTTCGGAACCCATACTGCCGATCTGAAAGGCCGCCTTGGCTCTCAACAACCGGGAGTAATCAATTATAGATTACCCGCTCTAGCATTTTCCCCACCGTGTCCAAAAGACATATGGGTCGGTATGACGATGGTTCACCTGGAGGTTTACCAGGCTTAGGCAGAAGTACCAACTTCTGCCGCTTCCAAGCCGCCGGAAATATTCCTTCGGACATGCACGCTTCAAACAGCTCAGCGAATATGTCCGGCCTGGATTTCACGGCAAGCTTAAGGGCCTTATTCGGTACTCCGTCCAGGCCCGGCGCTTTATTGTCTCCTATTCTGCTGCAGATCTCCAGCAGCTCGTCTCTGGTGACTGGAGGAATTGCCGTCACATTCAGAGGTGGTTGTAATATGTCGGTGCTCTCCTCTTGCTGGGGGAATAACCCTGGATGATTTTCAGCAAGAGGGTGGGACACGTGATCTGCGGAGAGGAGCGGCCTCTGAATCGTCCCAACACTATTCTATAAGCACTCCCCCACGAGTTGATGTCCGCTTCTGAGCAGAGCTCCTTAAAGCATTTTGTCTTGCTTCGTTGGATGGCGAGCTTGAGGGTTTTGCGGGCTGCCTTATAGGCGCACTCTTTCTGCTCCTGATCGACTCTACCTACCGCCCTCTGAGCCGCTCTTCTGGCTCGGTGGCAGGCTGATCGAAGACCGGTCAATTCATAATTCCACCAGCAGTTTCGTCTTCTACGGGGGAATGAGCACCTCCTAGGCATAGACGCGTCACATGCTTTGGCGATGCATTGAGCCAGATGGACGGCTCTTTCCGTAGAGGCGCCTGCTATATCACGTTGATCTAACCACACCTCTAAGAAGCTCTGCTCATCCAAAGATTTTGCAGACCAGCCTGAAACCTTTTTCGGTTTCGGGCATGATAGCTCTTTGCCCTGTGGCTCGACACATGTCTCAAAGAAGATTGCCTGGTGATCGCTGTGGGTGTAGCGTTCGCTGACGCACCAGGACATACCACGTGCCAGCGCAGGGCTGATAAAGGTCAGGTCTACAACCGAGCCTGACCCCCCTTTCTGAAAGGTGTTTACGGCACCTTCGTTAGCCAAAACCATGTCCAGCTGCGCAAAAGCCTCTAATAGACTGCGCCCCTTAGCATTTGATTCTCTGCTACCCCACTCTAGGGCCCAAGCATTGAAATCACCAGCAATCACCTTTAGACTTCGTCCCCTTGCGTCGAGAACAAGATTATCAAGCATTTGCTCGAATTCAGGCAGTGTCAAACTTGGTGGGGCGTAGCAGCTGTATACATATACACCACTTATTTTCGCCCACAGGAAGCCACTGCCTGCCTGACTTGCAGTACATTGTATGGCTTGTCGACCACAAGCCCATATCGCCGCTCCACCAGTCGAATCTGTGACCCATACGCCACCGTGGCGGTTTCTGTACGGTTCACTTATGATGGCAACCTCCATCTTAGATTCGAACGTGGTCTGCTCAAGTAAATCCTGAGCGACCCTGCAATGATTGAGGTTTATTTGAATAAACCTCATTTTCTCATTGCAGTGAGCGCCTTCCTAAATTCCGGACATTTGGCATTTCCGGCAATGTGCCGGTTATCCTGTCCCTCTTTGCTTACGCACAATAGGCATTTGGGGTCCCTATTGCACTCTCTGGCAATATGGCCTTTCTCCCCACACCTTCTGCATCGATCGGACCGATCAATGTTCCTGGTGCATGCCTTCGCGAAGTGCCCAAACATGAGGCATTTAAAGCACCTCTTTAGTGAAGTTTGCTCCCTTAAACGGCAAACAACCCATCCAATCCGAACCCTTCCGGCAGCTAACAACATCTGCGCTGCCTCCGCTGGCACTCGTATGGTGGCCGTTTGAGTGCCACCATAGGCTTTCCGTAGACCAACAACAGACTCCTCTGTAAGTTCTTTCAACTTGAATTGCTCATTCAGAGCAGTACAAATTTCTCCTTTCGATGTAACTTCATCGAGATCTTATACAATGTGTATATAGATCTTATGTTTTTGGGCACGCACTGCGGCATTCTCCCCAACTGAGTTTTTCACTTGAGTGCGAAAGTCATCAGTTTTGCCACCGCTGGATCTTTTCAGCTCGAACATGAGATACCCTTTCTGGGTTCTTCGGATTCTGTTCACATTTCCGCTCAGATCTTTTAGGTCGGGATCAGCTTTGACTTTTTTGAGTATCTCCGCGTAGGACAGATTGCCCTTACTGGAGATAACAATCGCATCTGGACGAGTTCGCACTTTTGCCTTTCGTTTCGCTTTTTTGTTGGTTACTTTAGTCCATCCATCGTTTTCGTTCGTCTTGGGCTTCGAAACGCTGGTCGAGTTTCCTAGATTCGCTGTATGCTTTCCTCCTTCTGAACTGTTGGTGTTGGTTTTCAGGATGTCCTGTCCGCCTTTTTTTCTCTTAGGCGCCTGCTGATTATTTAAAGGATCCCCCTTTTTTCGACGTACTCGCTTATTTCGCTGGGATTCGATGGTAGTACGGTTAGGCGTCACTTGGGTCGCTTGTGATACTGTTGGCACAGCGGGGTTCGGCGTGTTGTTATTATTCTTCTCCTCCATCTGTGATCTATTATAGAGGACTCTAATGGCCCTCACCATATTCTTTATGGCTTGGTGCACGTTGTGCTTGTCCTTGATAAACTCGGACAGCTCAACTATCTTTGCCCCAAGCTGGGTGAAGGGTAATTCCTCCGGATCGGGACTCCGTTCCTTATAAGCGCCGACAGGGTTACTCCTTTTATACGCTGTTTCACTTTTGCCAGTTATTGATCTTGCCTGTACTTTTTCCTTCATCGCCTTTAGCATTGGTGGAGATCTCAAAGTTGATGAGCTTCTTTTGAATGGATCCTTATCTTGTTCCTGGAGCACCTCTTGCTGTCGCGCATCTTGAACATATGCTGTGGGTGTTGTTACAGTTTTTGTCGTCCAACGATCCATCTTCAGTTCATCCTTGGTTGTTCTTGCTACTGGTGTTCTCGGTAAGGTCGTACTTCGCTTGAACACTTCCTTCTCCAGATCCAAATCACTTGTAACATTATATGCCAAGGTGGCCAAGTTGTCCACCACCGAGGCACTGCGGTCGAGGGATATCGACGACCGGGAGCCTGCTTGCTCACTCCCAAAAGCCGCCGGTACTGGGGTTCCGAGCCCCTTCACTGTAAGCTTACTCCTTCTCTCGTCTTCCATGATGGTTTTATGTTCTGGGTATCCTTCCCATAGCCATTTTGGTCCACGCACCAGAGATGAGCAAACACTAGCCCATACACAGTCAGAAAAGAAAAGTGCATGAACACATATTTACACATCAATAGGTATGCCCCTACCCGCCACCTGGGGTCGCGCCTGATGGGAGATCTGGCAACTCCTCACAGGTCTGTCTGTCTGTCTGTCCGTCACACGCATTTTTCTCGGAGACGGTTGCAGCGATTGACACCAAATTTGGTGGAAAGCTGGGAACTGTGAACGCTCACGCATACAGTGAATTACATCCTTTAATGACGAATTTAAGGGGGGGTCCCCATACATGCAAAAGGGGGGTGTACATTTTTTTTTCATCAAATATAGTCATGTGGGGTATCAAATTAAAGGTCTCGATTAGTACTTTTCGAAGCCGGTCTTAGTTTTGACATTTGTTGAAAAGGTGGGGAGGGCGGGGGGTTGAAAGTGACCATTCCTTTACGAAAGCCATTCTCAGAAACTACCCAACCGAAAAATCTGAAAAAAAACAAAAGGCTGCCACTATATGGTGCCTGGGCTCCGAAATACCTTTTACACTGATATCTGCACAAATAAAGTTAATAATAGTATATTACTATAATTTTTAGTAATTCGCTGCAAGACCCCGCTTAAGTTCATGCTAGGACCACGAAATACGCAACAATATAGGATATAGCATAGAGCATGATCTTACCAAGTTTGGTGGAAATCGCACTATTACTAACAAAATTATAATACGTCAAAGTTGTCGCTTCTTTGCTAATTCAAGACTATGAATGTCAATATCATCCGAAAGTGGATATTCTCACATAATATATGCATATATGATATTACGTGCTACGTACTAAGAAATACACAAAACCTTTCGTACCTGAAGCGTCCAGCTTCCGGTTTCCCGACTTGTTTGTTTTATGTTGAAAACGAAATATATTGAGAGTGTACTACAGAAACTTTCGACGGAAATTCAAAACATTTACCAAGTTACCGCATATAGAAGAGCACGTGCCTACAAAACAAATATTAAACGCGTTTTTCTCAAAACCATATTTTGCAAATGGTCGGAAGTAGAGCTGAAATTTTGTTGAACTGACCGGGCTCAAATTTTTACACATTATTCTGCACATGAGTAGTTTTGGCCCGAACTGCAATTATGTATTTTCGTTAATAATTTCTTATTTTTATTCCGAGTTTTCAATGAAAAATAGACTCGCCTTTTGAAGGCCATTACCCAGCAGTTTGAAAAATTATAATTATGGTTCGGACGATAGATAAGAAATTATGTAAATTTTTGGTTTCAGATTTGTAATAACTGAATGAGATTGGCGGTGGGCAAAAGACCATCCTAAGTGGCCGGAGACGACGAAAAGAGGAGAACTATGTCAAATATCTAAACAAGTCGGGAAACCGGAAGCTGGACACTTCAGGTACGAAAGGTTTTGTGTATTTCTTAGTACGTAGCACGTAATATATGCATATATTACGTGAGAATATCCACTTTCGGATGATATTGACATTCATAGTCTTGAATTTGCAAAGAAGCGACAACTTTGACGTATTATAATTTTGTTAGTAATAGTGCGATTTCCACCAAACTTGGTAGGATCATGCTCTATGTTATACTCTATATTGCCGCGAGATTTCGTGGTCCTAGCGTGAACTTAAGGGGGGATTTGAAACGAATTACTAAAAATTATAGTAATATACTATTATTAACTTTATTTGTGCAGATATCAGTGTGGAAGGTATTTCGGAGCCCAGGCACCATATAGTGGCAGCCTCTTGATCTTTTTCAGATTTTTCGGTTGGGTAGTTTCTGAGAATGGCCCCCTTAAAGGAATGGTCATTTTCAACCCCTCGTACTCCCCACCTTTCCAAGAAATGTCAAAACTAAGACCAGCTTCGAAAAGTACTAACCGAGACCTTTAATTTGATGCCCCACGTGACTATATTTGATGAAAAAAAAATGTACACCCCCCTTTTGCATGTATGGGGACCACCCCTTAAATTCGTCATTAAAGGATGTAATTCACTGTATGCGTGAGCGTTCACAGTTCCCAGCTTTCCAATAAAATTTGGTGTCAATCGCTGCAACCGTCTCCGAGAAAAATGCGTGTGACGGACAGACAGACAGACAGACAGACGGACAGACAGACAGACAGATCGGATCCTCACAGGACGCGAAAAGGCAAAAAGGCCTCTCACCGGCAAAAGGCAAGGGAAACAAAGTTACCAACATCGTGGAAACTGCGGCGCCGGCTCCAATTGACCCAAGGGAGGCAAAGCCTCAAAAAGGGACCAAGGAAGCATGGACCAAGGTTGGTGGAAGGAAAAATACGGCGCAGAAAAGAAGATTACAGCCCGAATTAATCATCATCTCCAAAAAAGGGGATATGACTTACGCCGATATCCTTAGGAAGGTCAAATCCGATCCTGAGCTGATGGACCTTGGAGAAAACGTTAGCCGAATCAGACGCTCCCAGAAAGGAGACTTGATGCTGGAGCTGAAGAAGTCTCCGGGCAAAACGGCAGAAAATTTCCTCGGCAAGGTGAAGAAGTCCTTAGGAGAAGAAGCTCAAGTACGGGCCAGAAAGCAGGAGCTTGTCATAGAATGTAAAGATATTGACGAAATCACGACCAAGGAGCATCCGTGACGCCTTAGAAAAGCAGTTCGGACCACTTGGCTTGCAAGATTCCGCAATCAGGGGACTGAGGAAGGCATACGGAGGCACGCAAACGGCAACTATAAGCTTACCAACTGAAGCAGCGTTCAAACTGCTCGCGGCTGGGAAAGTAAAAATAGGTTGGGTCGTTTGCCGACTCAGGGAGCAGGTATCCCTTATGCGCTGCTTTAGATGCCTGGAATTCGGCCACATAGCGGCGAAATGCACCGGTGACTGTGACAGATCAAAATGTTGCAGAAAATGTGGGAGAGAAGGCCATATGTTCAGGGAATGCAAGGCTGAGCCTGAATGCATGCTCTGCAAGGAAAAAAAGGGCGTCGACTGTCGGCACGTTGCAGGCAGCAGCAGATGCCCAGTGTTCAGGCGAGCCTTGAAAGCAGTAAAAAAATGAGGTTGATACAAATCAACCTCAACCACTGCGAGGCAGCGCAAGACCTTCTCTCGCAGACCATCTATGAGAAGGGAATCGAAGCTGCCATAATCAGCGAGCCCTATCGCAACAATAAAAGCGGTGCCTGGACTGCAGATGAAACTGGTAAAGCGGTAATATGGGCGTGTGGAAATCAGGCCATTCAAGAAGTGATGGAGTTTCCAGAAGTTGGATTCGTCAGGGCAAAAATAGCTGGTATCTATATATATAGTTGCTATGCTCCACCAAGCGCGACGATAACAGAATTCGAAGGAATGCTAGGTATGCTAGTCTCGGATGCAAGAAGTCGAAACCCCAAGATCATAGCTGGTGATTTCAACGCGTGGGCCGTTGATTGGGGCAGTCGCACTACGAACGCCAGGGGCCGTATCCTGCTCGAGGCTTTCGCGGAGCTGGATTTGGTGCTTGCCAACACGGGAAACGTTTCCACTTTTCGTGGGACAGGGTCGGGCTCAATAGTCGATCTGACATATGTGAATACCACATTGGCGAAGAGAATGACATGGTTTGTCAGTGAGCATTATACTCACAGCGACCACCAGGCGATTTTCCTCCAGATCGAATATGGGCCATGCGTCGATACGTGTTCCCGTGAGGCTGGAAACCGGGGCTGGTCCGTGAAGGGGCTTGAGGAGGATGCATTCATAGAGATGCTATTGGGAGGCCAAAGTCCCGGTGGTGCGGCTACGGAAAAGGTAGAGCAAATGATGGGACGCATAACAAGAGCATGCGACGCTGCTATGCAGAGGCGACGAGTTCTCGCAAAAAGGCGCTCAAACTATTGGTGGAATGAAGAGATCGTGGTGTTACGGAATGCATGTTTTCATGCTAGAAGGATCTGCCAACGATCTAGAGCAAGACCAGACTTCGACGAAGAACGGCTAGCATATGTGAACCTTCGAGGTAAGCTTAAGCAGGCTATACGGACCAGCAAGCGAGAATGCTTCAAGGAGCTTTGCACAGAGGCAGACCAAAGCCCCTGGGGAACAGCGTACAGGATAGTTATGAAGGAGATGAGAGGACGAACACCACAATTGACCTGTCCGCATCTTCTGCTCGATATCGTGACGGCGCTCTTCCCCCCGGATAAAGGGGAGCGCAAACAACACAAGCGAGCACTCGACGTCTACACCATACCTGCGGTAACTGAGGAGGAACTTATGCAAATTTGCCGGAGAATTGGTGATAACAAAGCACCCGGTCTGGATACTGTTCCCAATAGAGCCCTTAAACTTGCTGTTAAGACCAGACCCGACTGGTTTATCAGCGTGTTTGAGACATGCATGATAGAAGGAATTTTCTCCGATCGGTGGAAGAGGCAAAAACTAGTTTTGCTCCCGAAGCCGAATAAACACCCAGGACACCCTTCATCATACCGACCGATTTGCCTTATCGACACGGCAGGAAAGATGCTCGAAAGGGTCATCTACAACAGACTGCTCCCTATCATCGAATACAAGGATGGACTATCGGAGCGACAATTTGGATTTCGTCAAGCCCACTCAACGATCGACGCCGTAGACGTTGTTTTGAAGCTGGCTCGAGACGCGATGTCGTCTAAAAAATGCTGTGCCGTAGTGACATTGGACATCAAAAATGCGTTCAATTCCGCAAGCTGGGAGTGGATAAAAAGTTCACTGGCTAACACGGGTGTCCCTAGTTACTTGACTAAGCTCCTCAACAGTTACCCACACTTTGATTCCCCGTATTGAAGAGTGGATCCAGCGACGACACGATGAGATTAACTACAATCTGACGCAATTCCTGTCAGGACATGGTGGTCACAAGAAGTACCTGCACCAATTCAGGCTGGATGATTCTCCCTTGTGTCCTGAATGCGGTTGCACACCTGAGGACCCGGAGCATGTTATGTTCCACTGTCCACGATTTCTCTCAGAAAGGAGGAGTCTGGAAGACTCCCTGAAAACCACTCTAAGCCCGCAGAATATCGTCGGGGAAATGTTGAAATCGGAGGGAAACTGGTGTGCGGTGAACACCGCCATCAAACGAATACAAGAGGAACTGGCAAGAGCGGAGCGCGCAAGGAAGACGCGAAGAACGGAAGGCGTGGTCGCGTAAAGCGCAGTCCACCCCGCGAAGTAATGCTTTGCGGCGGTCCCGCGGGGAAGGAAAAAGGAGAAAATGGGGGTGGTTTTAGTGGGTGAGAATCCCACACGCTGCTGCAACCTGGCGCGGCAGTGTCTTTCTAAGATTTCCACCTCCATCCATAAAAAAAAAAAAAAAAAAAAGACAGACAGACAGACGGACAGACAGACAGACAGACAGACAGCCTGTGAGGAGTGGCCAGATCTCCCATCAGGCGCGACCCCAGCTGGCGGATAGGGGCATACCTATTGATGTGTAAATATGTCTTCATGCACTTTTCTTTTTTGATTGTGCATGGGCTAGTGTTTGCTCATCTCTGGTGCGCGGACCAAAATGGCTATGGGAAGGATACCCAGAACATAAAACCATCATGGAAGACGAGAGAAGGAGTAAGCTTACAGTGAAGGGGCTCGGAACCCCAGTACCGGCGGCTTTTGGGAGTGAGCAAGCAGGCTCCCGGTCGTCGATATCCCTCGACCGCAGTGCCTCGGTGGTGGACAACTTGGCCACCTTGGCATATAATGCTACAAGTGATTTGGATCTGGAGAAGGAAGTATTCAAGCGAAGTACGACTTTACCGAGAACACCAATAACAAGACCAAACAAAGATGAACTAAAAGCAGCTTTTTGGACAACAAAAACCGTGACAACACCCACCGCACATGTCCAAGATGCTCGACAGCAGGAGGTGCTCCAGGAACAAGGAAGAGATCCATTCAAAAGAAGCTCATCAACTTTGAGATCTCCACCAATGCCAAAGACGATGAAGGATAAAGTACAGGCCAAAAGTGAAGGACCATGTAAAAGGAGTAACCCTGCCGGGACTTATAGGGAGCAGAGTCCCGATCCGGAGGAATTACCCTTCACCCAGCTTGGGGCAAAAATAGTTGAGCTGTCCGAGTTTATCAAGGACAAGCACAACGTGCACCAAGCCATAAAGAATATGGTGAGGGCTATTAGAGTTCTCTATAATAGATCACAGATGGAGGAAAAGAATAATAAGAACACGCCGAACCCCGCTGTGCCAACAGTATCACAAGCGACCCAAGTGACGCCTAACCATACTACCATCGAATCCCAGCGAAATAAACGAGTACGTGAAAAAGAGGGGGATCCTTTAAGTAATCAGCAGGCGCCTAAGAGAAAAAAAGGCGGACAGGACATCCTGAAAACCAACACCAACAGTTCAGAAGGAGGAAAGCATACAGCGAATCTAGGAAACTCGACCAGCGTTTCGAAGCCCAAGACGAACGAAAACGATGGATGGACTAAAGTTACCAACAAAAAAGCGGAACGAAAGGCAAAAGTGCGAACTCGTCCAGATGTAATTGTTATCTCCAGTAAGGGCAGTCTGTCCTACGCGGAGATACTCAAAAAGGTCAAAGCGGATCCCGACCTAAAAGATCTGAGCGGAAATGTAAACCGAATCCGAAGAACCCAGAAAGGGTATCTCATGTTCGAGCTGAAAAGATCCAGCGTGGGCAAAACTGATGACTTTCGCACTCAAGTGAAAAACTCAGTTGGGGAGAATGCCGCAGTGCGTGCCCAAAAACATGAGATCTACCTTCAATGTAAGGATCTCGATGAAGTAACATCGAAAGAAGAAATTTGTATTGCTCTGAAGGAGCAATTCAAGTTGAAAGAACTCACCGAGGAGTCTATTGTGGGCTTACGGAAAGCCTATGGTGGTACTCAAACAGCCACAATACGAGTACCAGCGGAGGCAGCACAGATGTTATTGGCTGCCGGAAGGGTTCGGATTGGATGGGTTGTCTGCCGTTTAAGGGAACAAATTTCACTGAAAAGATGCTTTAAATGCCTCATGTTTGGACACTTCGCGAAGGCATGCACCAGCAGCATTGATCGATCCGATCGATGCAGAAGGTGTGGGGAGAAAGGCCATATTGTCAGAGAGTGCAATAGGGACCCCAAGTGCCTATTGTGCGAAGTAAAAGAGGGACAGGATAACCGGCATATTGCCGGGAGTGGTAAATGTCCACATTTTGGGAAGGCGCTCACTGCAATGAGAAAATGAGGTTTATTCAAATAAACCTGAATCATTGCAGGGTCGCTCAGGATTTACTTGAGCAGGCCACGTTCGAATCTGCGATGGAAATCGCCATCATAAGCGAACCGTATAGACACCGTCACGGTGGCGTATGGGTCAAAGATTCGACTGGTGGAGCGGCGATATGGGCTTGCGGTCGACAGGCCATACAATGTACTGCAAGTCAGGCAGGCAGTGGCTTCCTGTGGGCGAAAATAAGTGGTGTATATGTATACAGCTGCTACGCCCCGCCAAGTTTGACACTGTCTGAATTCGAGCAAATGCTTGATAATCTTGTTCTCGACGCGAAGGGACGAAGTCCAAAGGTGATTGCTGGTGATTTCAATGCTTGGGCCCTAGAGTGGGGTAGTAGGGAATCAAATGCTAGGGGGCGCAGTTTATTAGAAGCTTTTGCGCAGATGGACATAGTTTTGGCTAACGAAGGTGCTGTAAACACCTTCCAGAAAGGGGGATCAGGCTCGGTTGTAGACCTGACCTTTGTCAGCCCTTCGTTGGCGCGTGGTATGTCCTGGTGCGTCAGCGAACGCTACACCCACAGCGATCACCAGGCAGTTTTCTTTGAGACATGTGTCGAACCTCAGGGCAAAGAGCTATCATGCCCGAAACCGAAAAAGATTTCAGGCTGGTCTGCAAAATCTTTGGATGAGCAGAGCTTCTTAGAGGTGTGGTTGGATCAACTTGATATAGCAGGCGCCTCTACGGAAAGAGCTGTTCATCTGGCTCAATGCATCGCCAAAGCATGTGATGCGTCCATGCCTAGGAGGTGCGCATTCCCCCGTAGAAGACCAAACTACTGGTGGAATGATGAACTGACCGGCCTTCGATCAGCCTGCCACCGAGCGAGAAGAGCGGCTCAGAGGGCGGTAGGTAGAATCGATCAAGGGCAGAAAGAGTGCGCCTACAAGGCAGCCCGCAAAACCCTCAAGCTCGCCATCCAGCGAAGCAAGAGGAAATGCTTTAGGGAGCTCTGCTCAGAAGCGGACGTAAATCCGTGGGGGAGAGCTTATGGAATCGTGATGGGACGACTTAGAGGCCGTTCGTCTCCGCAGATCACGTGCCCCGCCCTCTTGTTGAAAATCATCCAGGGGTTATTCCCCCAGCAAGAGGAGAACACCGACACATTCCAACCACCTCTGAATGTGACGGCGATCCCGCCAGTCACCAGAGACGAGCTCCTGGAAATCTGCGGCAGAATAGGAGACGATAAAGCACCGGGTCTGGACGGAGTACCGAATAAGGCCCTTTAGCTTGCCGTGAAATCCAGGCCGGACATGTTTGCTGAGTTGTTCGAAGCGTGCATGTCCGAGGGAATATTTCCAGCGGTATGGAAGCGGCAGAAGTTGGTGCTTCTGCTTAAGCCTGGTAAACCACCAGGTGAACCATCCTCATACCGACCCATATGTCTTTTGGACACGGTGGGGAAAATGCTAGAGCGGGTAATCTATAAGAGATTACTCCCTGTAGTTGAGAGCCAAGGCGGCCTTTCAGATCGGCAGTATGGGTTCCGTAAAGCCAGATCAACCATTGATGCCATCAAATTGGTTACTGGCTTGGCCGAAAATGCAATCCACGGAAAGGGTAGTACCAGCAAATATGGCGTGGTAGTAACCCTGGATGTGAAAAATGCATTCAATTCGGCCAATTGGAATCTAATCCGGAAATCCCTAGCGAAGGTTGGTATTCCCGCCTACCTCGCCGCAATTGTCGATAGTTATTTAACTGAAAGGAGGCTCTGGTATGACACTGATGACGGATCGCAGGAGTACGTCGTTTCCGCGGGTGTCCCACAGGGCTCCGTATTGGGCCCACTACTGTGGAACATCATGTACAACGATGTACTTAATCTTCCCCTTCCGGAGGAAGCCACAGTGGTGGGTTACGCTGACGACATTGCACTGGTTGTTGTCGCAAAGCATCTCGAAGATGCTGAGTTATACTCAAGCGAGGCAATCAGTGCTGTCAAATGCTGGTTGGAGAGCTCTGGTCTGACGCTTGCGGAGGAAAAAACGGAAGCGGTCCTCATCACGAAGCGCCGGAAGGGAAATTACGCCTGTGTTAGAGTCGGGAATCAAATCATCACTTCCAAGCCGGTCATCAAATACTTGGGGGTGGTGATAGACAGGAAGCTCAGCTATAAGCAACACTTACAGTATGTTTGTGATAAATCATCCACTGCCAGTATGGCCCTGGCCAGGATGATGCCGAACGTGGGAGGGCCACGGCATACCTCTAGGTTGCTTATAGCCAGGGTGGTGACCTCAATCATGCTCTATGCGACCCCAGTTTGGAGGGAGGCGTTGCGGATGTCAGTTAACACTAGCAAACTGAATGCAGTCTACAGGAGGACAGCCCTGAGGGTATGCTCTGCCTTCAGGACTGTCTCAGATGATGCAGCATTCGTCATCTCTGGAATGATGCCCATTGACATCTTGGCAGATGAGAAGGCGAATATATACCATGCGAAGCCAATCTCTCCCTTATTGCAGACGAAGAAGGCTGAGAGGGAGAGATCCATAAATAGATGGCAAGAGCGATGGGAACGCTCGGGAAAGGGTCGGTGGACTCACAGGCTCATTCCTGCCATCAAGGAGTGGTTGGAGAGACGACACGGTGAGATTAATTATAATCTCACCCAGTTTCTCACGGGACATGGAGGATATCTCCAATACCTTCACAGGTTTAAATTGGAGACCTCACCCGACTGTCCAAATTGCGATGGAGTCCCAGAGGACCCAGAGCATGTATTCTTCCACTGTCCGAGATTTGTGGAAGAAAGGAGGAATCTAGAGGAGACTCTAGGAGAGGTGCTGGTACCAGAAAATCTGGTGCCGAAAATGCTAGCACATCAAGAGAATTGGGATGCGGTCAACTCCATGATCGCATCAATTCAAGATAAATTGCGAAGGGCAGAGGAAAGGAGAAAAACGCGGTCACGTGCGCCGCGTATAGAAGAAATGGGATTAAGCTAGTGTGAGCTGACTCCGCCCCGTGATGTAATACCTTATGGTGGTTCCGCGGGGCAGGGAGGGAGTCGGGGGTGGTTTTAGTGGGTAAAAATCCCACACCCTGGTGTGTCCAGACCAGTGTCTTTTCAAGATTTCCACCACCACCACACAAAACCTTAAAAATGGCGAAATTGGCCGTAAAGGTCCGCCCGCAAATACTGACGCTCCATGGAAGTGCTCCGTCGATACGTGCTTGTACGCTTCTGTGCTAGCCAAGGTCAGTAATGTAGGGGGTGCTTTCAATTCGATCGCTCACCTGTCAGTGTAATGAGCCTGTCGTCGTTTCTTTTCACCGGCAGGTTGTGCTCCATGCCAGAGGACGTCGGCAGTTGGTGAAACACAAGAAGCGTCAAGGGATGGTTACAGATAAGTTTTACAACGATGTGTTGAATGTGAACTATAATACACTTTCCCTTTTATTTTTAATTTTCACCTGAAATTCCTAACGAACGAAAAGCAAACTGTGTAGTTAGTTACAATATGAAGAAATACATGTTCTAAATGACACTATTGAAAAATGTTATCAAACAAAGTTGGTTGAGGTATTTTAGTTCATTATTGGTTATCGTATCTTTAGTTATTTTATATTATATTATTAGAATATATTTTTTAATCAATTAGGGGGAAATTGTTTATAATTGGTGGGTTTCCATTTTCCCTCCTCCTCTTTACCCCGCGAAACTCTTCCTACAAAAGGGCATTTTGCAATATAATGGTTTGGCAGGGAGGGAGCCTCGAAGGCCGCGCCTCATCATACATCTGCGGCAAGAGAAATACCGATCAACATGTGATCCGTCCTAGCTTTTCCTAACTCCTCCTTTTTGGTCGCAGTACTCGAGTCCGGAATTTTACAGCTCCACGCGCGCGGTCAAGTCGTTACTTTTTTTTCTGCGCTGGTCATTTGGGTGTTTGTTTTTCAGGATCCGTAAGTGTGCTCGCCCGAAATTATTACCTTGATTTTACTAATGTGCCAGGTATCCGACGACAAATAACGATTCAAATCACACTGCCCCCAATGAGATACGACAGCCTTTGGCTCTAACTATCGCAATCCGATTATTGTTATGACTGGTTACTAAAAATAGTGATGTGTTTCCCGACAACCGCCCATCTATTTTTTTGGGGGTAAGGGAGGTAAATGTATTTATGCAGAGAGTGTAGGACTTCCACGACAGTACGCTGCCGGACAACTAACTAAACACCTCCCTGTCATCAGAGAACTAGCCTGGAACTATTTGACACATTACTTCGGGTTACCCATCCCACTCTCCCCGCTTTGAGAGCCTTTAAGTCAGCGAATCCCTTTCACCAACGGGAGGGGAGGGGAGGAGAGGAAGGGAGTTGTTAGTGCAGGCAACCCTTTACCACTCGAGTTCAATTTTCTTTGCAATAAGAAGAACTCGAAAGTAATGTGCAATACGATTCCAGCTGCCAGCGCTCTTCACCTTCTCTCTGACAATGTTGTCTGGAGAGAGCTCTCCTGTATTTGTATAGAGCTGCTGACGAAAGCCGTCTCACCTCTCGCAAGAAAAATAGATGTGTTCAGCGTCGTCCGCCACTCCATTGCAGAACACGTTATCAGGAGATCGCGCCTTCCCAATCCTGTGCAGATAAGACTGAAAACCTCCATGTCCGCTTAAAAGTTGGGTAAGAAAGTAATCAACCTCACCGTGCATTCGGTCCAGCCACGGGTCCAAATTGTCGATGAGGCGCGAATTGTTAAGGGTCAAGGTAAGGGTGCGTTGACATTCTTCACGGGCAACCACCTCTCTTAAGTTCTCGCCCTTATGGCGATAGATAGCTTTGCACTCTTTGGGAAAGAGGGCAATGGGGATCACCATCACGGACGGTTCGGAGGCAGTGCAATAAGAAAAGGCCACTCGCATAGCTTCCCATCTCTGCACTTGAGCAAGGTGCTTACGATACACCTCCTTGTTAAGCTGATACTTCTGCGCCATAGTGGAGAACCGACTGCGTTGCTTCCATAAGGAGACGTCTGCTAGTAGGTACAGGGCCCCCAACGATCCAAGGCCATAGCAGACCAACTGTAGCCCTGTCCGCTGCTGATTTGATTTGGTAGAAGCTCATCTTCGAGTCGAGCATTATAGTTAACTCGCCGATCGATATGGAAAACAAGGTTTTTCCAGCAAAGGCTGAAACTGTGAGCAGTCGTTCATCCGCTTAGCCGTTGCATCAATATAGAAAGTCTGCTTTCCGTCTGTTCAACAATGTGTCCGGCAACAAGTGCCGCAACGTCCTCTGACTCTTCGGGCATATCGGGTCTCAGCAGACTATTGTAGGAAGCGTTCTAGAGGTTCGGCCCTAGGATGGATGCCTGTGCTGCTCCCGACGTGATATCCATCCTCCTTTGGTCCTCTAGCGTCTCATAGAGCAGAGAGTAGTCCTTCAGATAATCCCCCAATATCCGAAAGAGATAGCTTGGCACGTGGAGTGAGTTTTCTAATTCTTACAGAATTGAAGGCATTTTTGACAAGTTTTATGAGGAGCACTATCCGTCGGTATGCTTCGGCTCAATGAACTGCATCAACGAACTCGACTCGTTCCGCGCCATTAAGATCAACCCGTATAGGATATCTGGGGAACAATGTCCGTACAATACAGACCATCTGTTCTGTACTTAGTGTGCAGGGCCTCCGGAGAAGCCCGATTTTTCGGGTTACAAGCCAAGTCCCCACGGGTCCTCATTCAGTTCGTTGACAAGGTTCTGCCAGTCGCGAGCTAGCTGCTGATCTATACTGGTCCCTTTATGGCGCATGCCTCCTCGTTGGCGTGCAAACGTTCTGCAAACGACGAGCTTATGACACTCCCTCCGTAGGTTGCCAATTTCTGCCGTCCACCAGTATACAGAAGGCTTGTCGCTGGAGCCCCTCCGAGGCATGGAAGCCTCACATGCCGTAGTTATCAGGTTCGTCACTGAATTTACGACGCTGTCAGCTGCGACACTACCACCCCCCGGAGCGTCCTCCAGCGCGGCCCTGCCTGCTCCAAGAGATACCCGATGTTCACCCTCGTGACATTCTACAGGCAGTGGGAGCGTCTCGTTGGTGCTTGCCGGCAAGTAGCGTCAACCACTTCGAACCCGATGTACTGGTGATCACTTGCCGAGAAGTCTTCTAAGACTCGCCACCCGTCCACCGATTATGCCAGAAATTCCGACGTAAAAGTGAATGCTTCCTTCACAGCCTTTGCGTGGATCCTGTTTTTAAAACTACAAACCTGGTTCTCGCCGCCATTTCCGGAATCCGTTTCCTTCTGGAGTCTGACTGAGGCCCCATTCATGGAGTCTGGCATTAAAATTACCGCCTATCAGGATCCGTTCATCCGTGCCCGAAACGGAGTCCTCCAAAGCTTCAAACAGCTACCGAAAGTCCGGAATCGTCACGTTCGGCGCTAAAAAACGATATCCCTAAACACCGGAACCAGACAAATCCGGTCCCTCGAACGTCGTCCCAAAGCCAGATGACAGCGGTGCCTGTTAAGTCGAGATGCCATGAGGCTGGGTGCCTGTTTCGGTATTGCTCGCTAATTAGCACTAGGTCAGCATGTACTTCCGCAGTGAACTGTGCTAGCAACTGGTGACCGGTTGAACTCCGGTGAATATTAATTTGTAAAATCATGCCATTCGCACCGTAGCCTTTTCCAATTCGGCCCTGAAGATTGGACACCGTTCCGGGACCGCAGTTTGTGCGACGCTCTCACAAGATGCGTCACGATCCCTGCAGAGAACGCAACTTTCGCTTTCATTGCAGGTCTTCGTTTGATGACCCACTTGGCCGCATCACCGGCATGCTGTCCTCCTGTGCGGACATTTGCAAGCTGCTGACGTGTGTAAATAGTCCAGACACCTGTAGCACTTGGTGGGGACCATCTGCATTCGTACCCTGTATACTACCCATCCAATTTGGATCCTCCCGCTGCTAAGGGGTTTTCTCGCATATTGCTCTGGGACTTCCACGACGGCGAGTTTTTGGCCTCGAGCACTCTTTCTGTGAGGCAATCAAGATCCCGGACTTCTAGAGAACAAATAGACTCTAGCCTGGAAACAAGAACCCTCTCCCCCAATAACCCCTTGACCGCTTCGCAGAACGTACTCTTTCTAGTCGTCGACGAGAACTCCGCCACTCCTCGTTTTTCGTATGGAAGGCACATCTGCTCCGTTGTCTTCGGATTGCATTCTATAGCGGGTTTCACTAAGGACTTTCGCAAATGTCTTGCCTTCCGTCGGCTTAATGAGCAGATCCTGACTGGGCCTTTCTCGAAACAGGGGCACTACACGTTATTGGAGTTGCTATCTCCGCACGGTCAGGCACTCTACTTGAAAAAGCTTCCTCTTCATTTGAGCGCCCCGGTGTCACACCGAATATGTCAGCCCTCGCTGCCTGTTTCGCTGGCCGCTGCGGTGAACGACGCATTTTTGCGCCCAAATGCACTCCTCCTTTCCTGTTATTTCTTCGATTTTTTTTGTTGGTTTATGGGTATTCTCCATGGAAAACTCACCAGTGCATCATGTGCAAGGGAGCGGGCCGCAATAGTCAGGAACGGGTGTACCCTCGGAGAGACAGCCCCTACCTCAGTTCCCTGAGGCTTGGCCTATGCTTAGTTGATCCCGGAATTCACGGACGAATTAGCATTGCTCAGGGCAACGTGGTCTACTAACATCGGTTCAATGCACACTACCCGACCAGGGTCCGGAGGGGCTGGCTCCTGATATACGCCACAACTACCATCTTCGCAGAACTAGGCTCACATAACTCCATCGATGTCGACAGAGAACTCCGGCTCCGGATACTCCCAGTGTGTCCCGACGTGTACCGATCATTCGCGGTTCGCTTTTCACCAAGAGGTTTTCTCAAGGCTACTACCTAGAACGCAGGTATACTGCTAGCTAGGGAGTCAGAACTACTCACCACCCTCGTGAAGGTCACACTCCGTATCGTAAGCAACCCGTAGGTATTGTGACGGTATTGATCGCCTCCGGCCGCTTAGGAATGCCCTTAATAATAATAACCGTTGGTGAAACGATCCAATTGGATCAGGTCCTTGAAGTGTGTTAGAGCACTTCGTGCAAGATCGCAATGGTACACTACAGGATAACAGTACCCTATAGGAAGCAATGTGGTCAGTATTGTGCTCGCCAAGATTATTACACTGATTTGACGACGCCAAACCACGATACAAATCCCACTGCCACCAATGAGGTTTGAACCACGACCTTGCATACGACAGCCTTGTGCTCTAACCACTACGTTATCTGGACACTTTTCTCCTTAGGCCATCGCAATCAGCTTATTGTCATGACTGGTTACCAAATATAATGATGTGCTTCCCGACAACCGTGCATCTATTTTAGAACACCCAATTTGACCGGAAAAAACAAATAGAAACGATTTTCAACGTCATTAATAAAAAATTCTGTACAGTTACGACCCTTAACCTCACATTGCACAACCACCTTAAGATTACTTGGAAAACTTCGGAGGATTGGATTGAATTATTGTTTGAATAATGTGGTAGTCTCTTCTGGAAAGCAGTGTTATTTGCGGAAGCTTGTCCCTTACCGAGAAATTTGCAAGCAGCTAGATTTTTTTCTTTTGGCATTGTTCAATACGACAAGAATCGAATACCAGTTATTCTCCTGCCTCAAGAAGTTTATTTTATTTGATGGAATAAATAATAACTATTTAATTTGATCCCTTGGACGCCTAAAAGAAGAAACAGAAAATCTAGTAACATATTGTTTGCTCGGAATTTTTTGTATTTGCATCCATGTATACTTTTTTTTCTTTCTTTTTTTTTCGTGTAAAACAAAACTTTATTAAAATCAGTTTACCCTCGGTCTGCTTTTTTTTTTATTTTTTTTAAGGAGGTGCAAATTTTCAAAAGGCTTTGGCCTGGGCACGCCAGTTGTGGGATTTTTACCCACTAAATCCACCCCCGATTCCCCCTACCCCGTAGAACCACGTTTAATTATTATATCACGGGGCGGATTTAGATTACTTTAGTTTGGTCTCCTTCCGTCTACCCGCGGAATTCGTAACCGCGCGTTCCTCACTTCTTCTGCTTTACGCAGTTTATCCTGGATTACTGCTATCATGTAATTGATCGTACCCCAGTCCACATAGTAAGCTACCATTCTCCGGACAAAATTTTCCGATGATAGCACTTCACGTAGAGTTTATTCTAGGTTCCTCCTTTCTCCTACGAACCTAGGACATTGGAAGAATACGTGTATTGGGTGCTCTGGGACCCCGTCGCAGTTTGGACAATTAAGTGAAGTGTCCAATTTAAACATGTAGGGGTATTGACGGTATCCTCCATGGCCCACCGGCTGTGTGAGACTATAATTGATCTACTCATGCTTTTTCTCCGGCCACTCTCCGATAGAAGGGATCAACCTGACCCTTTTCTGACTGGTCCCCATCACTCCCTTTCGGATTTGCGATAAAGGAGAGATGGACCTGGTGTTATAAATGTTCATCATCTCAGTTGCCAGGATATCACTCGACATCATTCCCAAGATGACGACGGCTGCATAATCTGAGACGGTCCTGAAGGCAGAGCACATCCTTTAGGCTGTTTTTCTGTAAACCGTACTCAGTTTATGTGCATTGTCTAAAACATGCACCGCTTTTCCTCAAAATGGGACTGCATGAAGAAAGATAAAACTCACCGTTCTTTTTATGAGCCGATGTCCTTCTACGTTCGGCATCATCCTTGGCAAAGCCATACTCATGGTGGATACTTTTTGGCAAGTATGTTCCATGTGCTGCTTGAAATTGAGTTTTCCGTCTATCATCATTCCCAAGTATTTGATGGGCGGTTTGGAAGTGATGATATGATTCCCGATTCTAATGAAGGCGTCATTTCTCTTGCGGCGCTTAGCGATGAGAACCGCTTCCGCCTTTTTCTCTCCAAGTGCCTTTCCAGCACTCTCTAACCAAGCCTTACCAATAATCGTCGCCAGACACTTTCGTATAAGGTTCCAATTAGCTGAGTTGAATAAATTTCTCACATCCAGCGTCGCCGTCACGAAATACTTGCTGGTACAACCTCCTCCTTGAATTGTATTTTCGGCCTAGCAAGTAACCAGTTTGATGGTAGCAATGGTTGATCTTTCTTTACGGAACCCACACTGCCGATCTGAAAGGCCCCTTGGCTCTCGACGACCGGGAGTAATCTATTATAAATTCCCCGCTGCAATATTTTC
Source organism: Hermetia illucens (assembly GCF_905115235.1). NCBI lineage: Eukaryota > Metazoa > Arthropoda > Insecta > Diptera > Stratiomyidae > Hermetia > Hermetia illucens. Next base: position 99,719,446 of record NC_051851.1, on the reverse strand, counting down.
CTCATAGTGTCTAGCAGGCATATGGGTCTATAGAAGGACGGTTCGCCTGGCGGTTTGCAAGCCTTCGGCTGCTCTTTTTGCCTTTCATTGATTGTACCTATTGCCCTCTGAGCCGTTCGTCTGGCTCTGTGGCAAATCGATCGAAGGCTGGCAAGTTCACTATTCCACCAATAATTGGGTCTTCTACTGGGGAATGGGTATCTCCTAGGCATCGACGCGGCGCATGCTTTAGAGATACTCTGTGTGACATGGAGAGCTCTATCCGTGTAGGTGCCTGCTTTGCTAGACAAATTTAGCCACACTTCCATGAATGTCTGCTCACCCATTGCTTTGGCAGACCATCCTGGTGTCCTTCTGGCTTTCGGCTTCCGGGGTTCGGGTCTCCTGCCTTGCGGTTCCGTCCTTAGTTGAAAGGTTATTGCCTCGTGGTCGCTGTACGTGAAGTCCTCGCTAACTTGCCATGTCACGTGCAAGCGCAGGGCTGACAAAAGTCAGATTTACAACCAGATCCTCTTTTCCGATAAGTGTTTACATCACCTTCGTTAGGCAGAACCACATCCAAGTGGACGAATGTTTCTAAAAAGTACCACCCCCTTGCGTTAGTCTTTTTGCTGCGCCACTCCATGGCCCACGCATTAAAGTCACTGACTATCACCTTTGGACTTCGCCCCCTTGCGTTGTGAACAAGATCGTCTAGTAGGTCTCGGTGGGGGCGTAGCAGTTGTATACGAATATACCTTTTTTTTTGCCTACACAAAGCCACTAGCCGCCTGACCAATGCTATATTCTATGGCTTGACGACCGCACATCCATATTGCCGCTCCACCAGTCGAATCTGTCACCCATAGATCACCGTCAAGGTTTCTGTACGGTTCGGACCGATCGATGCCGCTAATGCATGACTTCACGAAGTGTTCAACCATTAGGCATTTAAAGCACTTCTTTAAAGAGATCCGTTCCCTTAGTCGGCAGACAACCCATCCAATTTGAACCTTCCCTACGGCCAATAATTACAGTGCTGACTCCACTAGCAGTCGGATTGTGGCCGTTTAAGTACCGCCATAAGCTTTTCTTAGCCTCACGATAGATTCTTCGGTGAATTCCTGCAACTTGAATTGTGACTTGAAGGCAGCGCAGATTTCTTCTCTCATCGAGATCCTTGCACTGTATGTAGGTCTCATGTTTTAGGGAATGAACTTCAACATTCTCCCCAAGTGAGTTTATCACTGGGCTATGAAAGCCGTTAATTTTTCCACCGCTGGATTTTTCCAGGTCAAACATGAGATCCCCTCTCTGGGTCCTCGTGATTTTGGTGACATTTCCGGTGTATTAGGTCGGGGTCAGATTTCACCTTTGGAGCTGAGATGCCCGGCTTTTCTTTAGGTTTTGTTTCTTCTTCCTGTGACCTATTATAAAGCGCTCTGTTGGCTATCAACATGTTCTGAAGGTTTGGTGCACGTTGTGCTTGTCCTTGGTGAATTCGGACAGCTCAACTATTTTAATCTCAAGTTGCATAAAAGGTAGTTCTTCGGAGTTAAGGCTCTGTTCTCGATGAGTCTCTTGCCAGCTTACCCCTTTTGCAGACTCCTTTACCTTTTTCAATTGCTGGGCTCCCATGAGCTTTCTTTATTGCCGGCTCTGGAATTAGAGGAGATCGTAAAATTTATGAGCTTCTTCTTCTTTTCTTCAGCATTTGTCCCGTTCACAAGTGGGGTTGGCTCATCGTGATCGGTTTCGCAATTTGCCTCTATCGAATGCCTGATCTGGGTTCAATCTTCAGGATTTTAAATGCCCATCCAGCGTATCAAGCCACCGTTTTTGAGGCCTGCCTTCTAGTCATTTACTATTGACTTTGATGTTCAGACCAATCTTGGCAAGTGATTTCTCGTTAGCACGAATTGCGTGACTATACCATTGGAGAAGCCTCTCTCGAAACTTTTCCACGATCGGTGCAAATTGATGAGCTTCTCCTCAATGGATTTATTTGCTGCTGCTGAAGTACCTCTTGATCAGAAACGATGGGCGTCGAAATCGCCTTTTTTGACCAGATAACACCTTTTAGCCCATCATTCTTTGCCTTTGCAATTGGTGTTCTTGGCAGAGTTGTGCTTCTTTTGAACACCTCCTTCTCTAAATCTAAAGCACTTCTAGCATTAGATGCCACAATGAGCAAGTTGTCCACCACCGAGACACTGCGTTCATGTTGGTTCTATTTTCTAGGTACACTAGCAAACACTAGCCCATGCACAGTCAGAAAAGAAAAGTGCATGAACACGTTCTCATCATCAATAGGTATGCCTCTATTCGCCACCTGGGGTCGCGCGTGATGGGAGATCTGGCAACTCCTCCTGTCTGTCCGCCTGTCTGCCTCCCTGTCCGTCGCACGTATTTTTCTCGGAGAGGGTTGTAGCGATTTACACTAAATTTGGTGGAAAGGTGGCAACTGTGAACGTTCAGGCATACAGTGAGCTACATAATTCTGCATCGAATTTAAGGACGGTCCGCATATATGCAAAAGGGGGTGTATATTTTTTTTCATCTAATGTAGTCATGTGATACCCCACAATGAATGGTGGAGAGTGGGAGGGGTCGAAAGTCATCATTTATTCAACGGATCCAACCGAAAGATCTAAAAGAAATCAGCAGGCTGCTACTGTATAGTGCCTAGGTTCCGAAGCACCCTCCTAATAGTATATTACTATAATTTTTAGTAATTGGCTGCAAAACCCCCCTTAAGTTCACTCTAGCACCAGCAAATTTTGCAGCAATGTAGACTATGATATAAAGCATGATCCTGCAAGGTTTTGTGGAAATCTCTTTATTAATAACAAACTTAATAGGTCAAAGTTGCTTCGTTGCAAGTTCAGGATTTTGAATGTGAAAATCACCCGAGAGTGGATATTCTCACTTAATATATGCATATATTAGGTGCTAAGTGTTAATGGGGCAAATGCTCACTCAACTCTCTTTATAAAAGAAATTCACAAAACCTTTCATAGTTGAAGCGTCAAGCTTCCGGTTTCCCGACTTGTTATATGTTTAGCCCGTGATGATTATTAATTTAATTGTCAAAAAAGAAAGGTAAAATCTTCACATTATTGTTAAGCCCTTAAGACACCTTTTTGAGTTCCGGACAGTCAACCCCTTCAAGTCTTTTAAATTTTCTGTAAGAAAAAATTTTCTTCGCCATTGTGTTGGGGTGACTCTATTCTTGATTGAGATCAGCGTTACGGAAATACCAAGAAGCACCAAATACACATTTCGGAATGATCGGTTGAGACCGCAGCAGATTAATGTTAGATGGTTTGGCAGTGCCAGATAGTTGAATGGCATATGTCCACATTTTTAAAGTTTTATGTGAAACAAAGCCTTAGTAAAGTCGATTCAGTCAGTTTGTCACACCCAATTTACTTGGAAACGGCTGAACTGATTGTCACGAAATTTGGTAAGAATATGTGGTCTGTGTGTTTGTTTACAAGCAGCAAGTGGCCCCATTTTTTGTTAATTTTGACGGGGGGGCACCCCATACATGTAAAAGGGGCGTGTGCAATTTGCTCCACAGAATGTGGTCAAATGGGGTATGAAATGAAAGGGCTCGATTAATACTTTCCGAAACCGGTCTTATCAAAATGTGTGATGCAAAAAGTGAAACAGGTTTCGTTCTCAGAACCTTTCCAACCGAAAAATGTGGAAAAAATTACAGTGATGCATCTATATGAAATTTAGGCCTCAAAGTACATCCTGTTCCGGTATCTGCACAAATCAGGTTAATAATAGTATATTCCCATGTTTTAGAAATTTATCGGAAAACGCCCCTTAAGTTCATCCTCGAAATGCAAAATTTGACACCGGGGGATAATATAGGACATAATTCTGAAAACTTTGTTATAGAAGGCCAAATTTTCGCATTTTAGGTAAGTTCATTGCACCCTGTATGACGTCATCATAATATAAAGTGAACTTATGTGCACGATGGGATCGTGAGAAGATTTTAGCTGCGTCGTCAAAAAAATAAAAGAATTGTGTCTTCTTTAGCATGAAATAACGTATATCTCTGTCGTTTCACTCCAATTTCTAAGAAGTTGAATGTCATCATCATCATCAACGGCGCAACAACCGGTATCCGGTCTAGGCCTGCCTTAATAAGGAACTCCAGACATCCCGGTTTTGCGCGGAGGTCCACCAATTCGATATCCCTAAAAGCTGTCTGGCGTCCTGGCCCACGCCATCGCTCCATCTTAGGCAGGGTCTACTTCGTCCTCTTTTCCTACCATAGATATTGCCCTTATAGACTTTCCGGGTGGGATCATCTTCATCCATACGGATTAAGTGACCCGCCCACCGTAACCTATTGAACAGGATTTTATCCACAACCGGACGGTCATGCTATCGCTCATAGATTTCGTCATTGTGTAGGCTACGGAATCGTCCATCCTCATGTAGGGGGCCAAAAATTCTTCGGAGGATTCTTCTCTCGAACGCGGCTAAGAGTTCGCAATTGTTCTTGCTAAGAACCCAAGTTTCCGAGGAATTCATGAGGACTGGCAAGATCATTGTCTTGTACAGTAAGAGCTTTGACCCTGTGATGAGACGTTCCGAGCGGAACAGTTTTTGCAAGCTGAAATTGGCTCACAAGCGCGGGTGGTCAAAGGGTAGTATAGGTCCCAGGGCGAAACGTGGATTGGTACCCACGATGGAACATAAAACCTGAAAAATGCCTGCTGAACCAACACCAACAGCTCTACTACCAAACCCTATCTCCACCTCCACGTGGTGACCACTGGGAGCTCTTTCTCAACGAAAAGCTGCAGACGGAGAAGGATGAAAGCGAGTCTCCCGCGCCTAAAAACGGGACGAATTGTACCAACTGGTCCTCCTGGTTGGGGGTTGGGTAGAGGTGACAACCCTACACGGAAAACAACTTGTTACGAAGCCACAACAGGAGCCTCGGACTGGGCGGATTACACAGCGACGAAGTTGAATGTTAGTATGAGGTAAAAGTGGATATTTTGACATAATATATGCATATAGATTACATTATACATGATAGAACAAATGTTCACCCAGTCCAGCTTCCGGTTTCCCGAAGTGTTAGGTTGCTTCTATATCAGAAACAGTTGCTCTCGATAAATATATGCATGTATGTGTATGTATATGGTAATGAGGTTTGTGAGTAGTGCCTAATTTAGGCAGAGTATCTGTATATTAGGACCAGCGGTATTCAATATACGTACTTTATATGTGCTTTCGAGCACAAAGTAAATCGGCAGTATGCGTACGATCAATTTATGTACTTACTGGTATATGTATAATATTTGGTAACAGGAAATTATTTTTTGTTTAAGGTCAACATATTATTTATGTTTGTAATATGTGCATGTGTTTATTGGGGAGTTTGAAAAAATATGAAGGAATGTTTTGAATAGCTACCATATAAAAATGGAAGAACGTGCATAACAACTTTCTCACTTCAGATGAACATAAAACCTTTATACCTGAAGCGCCCAGCTTCCTCTATTCCGACTTGTTAATTTGGTTCCATGATTCATCCCCACTCATAGTGGTTGGTAACCGCGTAAGTGAGTTTATTTCTTGTTTTTTAAGGTTTTGTGTGAAACAAAACCTTATTAGAATCGATTCAATGTCTGGCTGTCCGTCTGTGTGTCTGTCTGTCCGTCTGTCTGTCTTTTTTTTTGTTTTTTTAGGAGGTGGAAATCTTCAAAAGACACTGGTTTGGACACACCAGCGTGTGGGATTTTTACCCACTAAAACCACCCCTGACTCCCTCCCTACTCCGCGGAACCACCATAAGGTATTATTATACATCACGGCGCGGAGTCAGCTCACTCTAGCTTAATCCCATTTCTTCTATACGCGGCGCACGTGACCGTGCTTTTCTTCTTTCCTCTGCCTTTCGCAATTTATCTTGAATAGATGCGATCATGGAGTTGACCGCATCCCAATTCTATCGATGTGCTAGCATTTTCCGCACCAGATTTTCTGGTACCAGCACCTCTCCTAGAGTCCACCACCACCACCAGTATCCTCTAGATTCCTCCTTTCTTCTACAAATTTCGGACAGTGGAAGAATACATGCTCTGGGTCCTCTAGGACTCCCTCGCAATTTGGACAGTCCGGTGAGGTCTCCAATTTAAACCTGTGAAGGTATTGGAGATATCCTCCATGTCTCGTGAGAAATTGGGTGAGATTAGAGTTAATCTACCCGGCACCCCCTTATGTTCATCCCAGAAGTACAAAATTTGGCGTGCATAATGCACAATTTGGTCAAGTTTGAAGAAAATCAAACTATTATTAACAAAGTTATAGGGGGCAAAACTTTACAATTTTTTGTGAATTTCGTGCACTCTACAACCTGCATGACGTCATCATCACATAACATTTCGTCAATACCACACGCAGTAAGTTCGTATGAATTGGGTGGAAAAGAATTATTTTGTTTTAGTTTTTTAATTATTTTTATATGAATATCAATTATTCCAACGAGACATGTGTGTATGTATGTATCTATGTATATGCGTGTTAATGGACTTTGCGGGTAGTGCCTAATTCAGATAGATATAAGAAGTAAATCGGAAATATGGGTACGATCAATTTATATACGTGCATATAAATGTGCAATATTCGGAAATAGGCAGTTTCTTTGTTTACGGTAGCGTAACTTCTACGGCTGTAATATGTACGTATGTCTCGTAGTTTTGTAGTTGTATACGGATAGCAAAATGTGCGTTGAAATTTCTTAGATAAGATGAACACAAAACCTTTATACCTGAAGCGCGAGCTTCCGGTATTCCGACTAGTTAAGGTTTTGTGTGAAACAAAACCTTATTAGAATCGAGACGGTGTCTGTCTGTCCGCCTTTTTTTTTTTTTTTGTTTTTTTTTTTTTTTTGAGGAGGTGGAAATCTTCAAAAGACACTGGTCTGGACACACCAGCGTGTGGGATTTTTACCCACTAAAACCACCCCCGACTCCCTCCCTGCCCCGCGGAACCACCATGAGGTATTACATCACGGGGCGGAGTCAGCTCACTCTAGCTTAATCCCATTTCTTCTATACGCGGCGCACGTGACCGCGTTTTTCTCCTTTCCTCTGCCTTTCGCAATTTATCTTGAATTGATGCGATCATGGAGTTGACCGCATCCCAATTCTCTTGATGTGCGAGCATTTTCGGCACCAGATTTTCTGGTACCAGCACCTCTCCCAGAGTCTCCTCTAGGTTCCTCCTTTCTTCCACAAATCTCGGACAGTGGAAGAATACATGCTCTGGGTCCTCTGGGACTCCATCGCAATTTGGACAATCGGGTGATGTCTCCAATTTAAACCTGTGAAGGTATTGGAGATATCCTCCATGTCCCGTGAGAAACTGGGTGAGATTATAATTAACCTCACCGTGTCGTCTCTCCAACCACTCCTTGATGGCAGGAATGAGCCTGTGAGTCCACCGACCCTTTCCCGAGCGTTCCCACCGCTCTTGCCATCTATTTATGGATCTCTCCCTCTCAGTCTTCTTCGTCTGCAATAAGGGAGAGATTGGCTTCGCATGGTATATATTCGCCATCTCATCTACCAAGATGTCAATCGGCATCATTCCAGAGATGACGAATGCTGCATCATCTGAGACAGTCCTGAAGGCAGAGCATTCCCTCAGAGCTGTCCTCCTGTAGACTGAACTCAGTTTGGTAGTGTTAACTGACATCCGCAACGCCTCGCTCCAAACTGGGGTGGCATAGAGCATGATTGAGGTCACCACCCTGGCTATAAGCAACCTAGAGGTATGCCGTGGCCCTCCCACGTTCGGCATCATCCTGGCCAGGGCCATACTGGCAGTGGATGATTTATCGCAAATATACTGTACGCGTTGCTTATAGCTGAGCTTCCTGTCTATCACCACCCCCAAGTATTTGATGGCCGGCTTGGAAGTGATGATATGATTCCCGACTCTAACACAGGCGTAATTTCTCTTCCGGCGCTTCGTGATGAGGACCGCTTCCGTTTTTTCCTCCGCAAGCGTCAGACCAGAGCTCTCCAACCAGCATTTGACAGCACTGATTGCCTCGCTTGAGTATAACTCAGCATCTTCGAGATGCTTTGCGACAACAACCAGTGCAATGTCGTCAGCGTAACCCACCACTGTGGCTTCCTCCGGAACGGGAAGATTAAGTACATCGTTGTACATGATGTTCCACAGTAGTGGGCCCAATACGGAGCCCTGCGGGACACCCGCGGAAACGACGTACTCCTGCGGTCCGTCATCAGTGTCGTACCAGAGCCTCCTTTCAGTTAAATAACTATCGACAATTGCGGCGAGGTAGGCGGGAATACCAACCTTCGCTAGGGATTTCCGGATTAGATTCCAATTGGCCGAATTGAATGCATTTTTCACATCCAGGGTTACTACCACGCAATATTTGCTGGTACTACCCTTTCCGTGAATTGCATCTTCGGCCAAGCCAGTAACCAATTTGATGGCATCAATGGTTGATCTGGCTTTACGGAACCCATACTGCCGATCTGAAAGGCCGCCTTGGCTCTCAACTACAGGGAGTAATCTATTATAGATAACCCGCTCTAGCATTTTCCCCACCGTGTCCAAAAGACATATGGGTCGGTATGACGATGGTTCACCTGGAGGTTTACCAGGCTTAGGCAGAAGTACCAACTTCTGCCGCTTCCAAGCCGCCGGAAATATTCCTTCGGACATGCACGCTTCAAACAGCTCAGCGAATATGTCCGGCCTGGATTTCACCAATTAATCCCACCGTGTCGTCTCTCCAACCACCCCTTGATGGCAGGAATAAGCCTGTGCCTCCACCGGCCCTTTCCCGAGCGTTCCCACCGCTCTTGCCATCTATTTATGGATCTCTCCCTCTCAGCGTTCTTCGTCCGCGATGAGGAAGAGGTTGGTGTTGCATTGTATATATTCGCCATCTCATCTGCCAAGATGTCAATGGGCATCATTCCAGAGATGACGAATGCTGCATCATCTGAGACAGTCCTGAAGGCAGAGCATACCCTCAGGGCTGTCCTCCTGTAGACTGAACTCAGTTTGGTAGCATTCCCTGACATCCACAACGCCTCCCTCCAAACTGGGGTCGCATGATCGCATGATCGAGGTCACCACCCTGGCTATAAGCAACCTAGAGGTATGCCGTGGCCCTCTCACGTTCGGCATCATCCTCGCCAGGGCCATACTAGCAGTGGATGATTTATCGCAAACATACTGTAAGTGTTGCTTATAGCTGAGCTTCCTGTCTATCACCACCCCCAAGTATTTGATGGTCGGCTTGGAAGTGATGATATGATTCCCGATTCTAATACAGGCGTAATTTCTCTTCCGGCGCTTCGTGATGAGGACCGCTTCTGTGTTTTCCTCCGCAAGCGTCAGACCAGAGCTCTCCAACCAGCATTTGACAGCACTGATTGCCTCGCTTGAGTATAACTCAGCATCTTCGAGATGCTTTGCGACAACAACCAGTGCAATGTCGTCAGCGTAACCCACCACTGTGGCTTCCTCCGGAAGGGGAAGATTAAGTACATCGTTGTACATGATGTTCCACAGTAGTGGGCCCAATACGGAGCCCTGCGGGACACCCGCGGAAACGACGTACTCCTGCGATCCGTCATCAGTGTCATACCAGAGCCTCCTTTCAGTTAAATAACTATCGACAATTGCGGCGAGGTAGGCGGGAATACCAACCTTCGCTAGGGATTTCCGGATTAGATTCCAATTGGCCGAATTGAATGCATTTTTCACATCCAGGGTTACTACCACGCCATATTTGCTGGTACTACCCTTTCCGTGGATTGCATCTTCGGCCAAGCCAGTAACCAATTTGATGGCATCAATGGTTGATCTGGCTTTACGGAACCCATACTGCCGATCTGGAAGGCCGCCTTGGCTCTCAACTACAGGGAGTAATCTCTTATAGATTACCCGCTCTAGCATTTTCCCCACCGTGTCCAAAAGACATATGGGTCGGTATGAGGATGGTTCACCTGGTGGTTTACCAGGCTTAAGCAGAAGCACCAACTTCTGCCGCTTCCATACCGCTGGAAATATTCCCTCGGACATGCACGCTTCGAACAACTCAGCAAACATGTCCGGCCTGGATTTCACGGCAAGCTAAAGGGCCTTATTCGGTACTCCGTCCAGACCCGGTGCTTTATCGTCTCCTATTCTGCCGCAGATTTCCAGGAGCTCGTCTCTGGTGACTGGCGGGATCGCCGTCACATTCAGAGGTGGTTGGAATGTGTCGGTGTTCTCCTCTTGCTGGGGGAATAACCCCTGGATGATTTTCAACAAGAGGGCGGGGCACGTGATCTGCGGAGACGAACGGCCTCTAAGTCGTCCCATCACGATTCCATAAGCTCTCCCCCACGGATTTACGTCCGCTTCTGAGCAGAGCTCCCTAAAGCATTTCCTCTTGCTTCGCTGGATGGCGAGCTTGAGGGTTTTGCGGGCTGCCTTGTAGGCGCACTCTTTCTGCCCTTGATCGATTCTACCTACCGCCCTCTGAGCCGCTCTTCTCGCTCGGTGGCAGGCTGATCGAAGGCCGGTCAGTTCATCATTCCACCAGTAGTTTGGTGGTCTACGGGGGAATGCGCACCTCCTAGGCATGGACGCGTCACATGCTTTGGCGATGCATTGAGCCAGATGGACGGCTCTTTCCGTAGAGGCGCCTGCTATATCAGGTTGATCCAACCACACCTCTAAGAAGCTCTGCTCATCCAAAGATTTTGCAGACCAGCCTGAAATCTTTTTCGGTTTCGGGCATGATAGCTCTTTGCCGTGAGGTTCGATACGTGTCTCAAAGAAAACTGCCTGGTGATCGCTGTGGGTGTAGCGTTCGCTGACGCACCAGGACATACCACGCGCCAGCGAAGGGCTGACAAAGGTCAGGTCTACAACCGAGCCTGATCCCCCTTTCTGAAAGGTGTTTACAGCACCTTCGTTTGCCAAAACTATGTCCATCTGCGCAAAAGCTTCTAATAAACTGCGCCCCCTAGCATTTGATTCCCTACTGCCCCACTCTAGGGCCCAAGCATTGAAATCACCAGCAATCACCTTTGGACTTCGTCCCTTCGCGTCGAGAACAAGATTATCAAGCATTTGCTCGAATTCAGACAGTGTCAAACTTGGCGGGGCGTAGCAGCTGTATACATATAAACCACTTATTTTCGCCCACACGAAGCCACTGCCTGCCTGACTTGCAGTACATTGTATGGCCTGTCGGCCGCAAGCCCATATCGCCGCTCCACCAGTCGAATCTTTGACCCATATGCCACCGTGACGGTGTCTATATGGTTCGCTTATGATGGCGATTTCCATCTCAGATTCGAACGTGGCCTGCTCAAGTAAATCCTGAGCGACCCTGCAATGATTCAGGTTTATTTGAATAAACCTCATTTTCTCATTGCAGTGAGCGCCTTCCTAAATTCCGGACATTTACCACTCCCGACAATATGCCGGTTATCCTGTCCCTCTTTTACTTCGCACAATAGGCACTTGGGGTCCCTATTGCACTCTCTGGCAATATGGCCTTTCTCCCCACACCTTCTGCATCGATCGGATCGATCAATGCTGCTGGTGCATGCTTTCGTGAAGTGTCCAAACATGAGGCATTTAAAGCACCTCTTCAGTGAAATTTGTTCCCTTAAACGGCAGACAACCCATCCAATCCGAACCCTTCCGGCAGCCAATAACATCTGTGCTGCCTCCGCTGGTACTCGTATTGTGGCTGTTTGAGTACCACCATAGGCTTTTCGTAAGCCCACAATAGACTCCTCGGTGAGTTCTTTCAACTTGAATTGCTCCTTCAGAGCAATACAAATTTCTTCTTTCGATGTTACTTCATCGAGATCCTTACATTGAAGGTAGATCTCATGTTTTTGGGCACGCACTGCGGCATTCTCCCCAAGTGAGTTTTTCACTTGAGTGCGAAAGTCATCAGTTTTGCCCACGCTGGATCTTTTCAGCTCGAACATGAGATCCCCTTTCTGGGTTCTTTGGATTCGGTTTACATTTCCGCTCAGATCTTTTAGGTCGGGATCCGCTTTGACCTTTTTGAGTATCTCCGCGTAGGACAGATTGCCCTTACTGGAGATAACAATTACATCTGGACGAGTTCGCACTTTTGCCTTTCGTTCCGCTTTTTTGTTGGTAACTTTAGTCCATCCATCGTTTTCGCTGGTCTTAGGCTTCGCAACGCTGGTCGAGTTTCCTAGATTCGCTGTACGGTTTCCTCCTTCTGACCTGTTGGTGTTGGTTTTCCGAATGTCCTGTCCGCCTTTTTTTCTCTTAGGCGCCTGCTGATTACTTAAAGGATCCCCCTCTTTTTCACGTACTCGTTTATTTCGCTGGGATTCGATGGTAGTACGGTTAGGCGTCACTTGGGTCGCTTGTGATACTGTTGGCACAGCGGGGTTCGGCGTGTTCTTATTATTCTTTTCCTCCATCTGCGATCTATTATAGAGAACTCTAATAGCCCTCACCATATTCTTTATGGCTTGGTGCACGTTGTGCTTGTCCTTGATAAACTCGGACAGCTCAACTATTTTTGCCCCAAGCTGGGTGAAAGGTAATTCCTCCGGATCGGGACTCTGCTCCCTATAAGTCCCGGCAGGGTTACTCCTTTTCCATGGTCCTTCACTTTTGGCCTGTACTTTATAATTCATCGTCTTTGGCATTGGTGGGGATCTCAAAGTTGATGAGCTTCTTTTGAATGGATCTCTTCCTTGTTCCTGGAGCACCTCCTGCTGTCGAGCATCTTGAACATGTGCGGTGGGTGTTGTCACGGTTTTTGTTGTCCAAAAAGCAGCTTTTAGTTCATCTTTGTTTGGTCTTGTTATTGGTGTTCTCGGTAAAGTCGTACTTCGCTTGAATACTTCCTTCTCCAGATCCAAATCACTTGTAGCATTATATGCCAAGGTGGCCAAGTTGTCCACCACCGAGGCACTGCGGTCAAGGGATATCGACGACCGGGAGCCCGCTTGCTCACTCCCAAAAGCCGCCGGTACTGGGGTTCCGAGCCTCTGCACCGTAAGTTTCCTCCTTCTCTCGTCTTCCATGGTGGTTTTATGTTCTGGGTATCCTTCCCATAGCCATTTTGGTCCGCGCACCAGAGATGAGCAAACACTAGCCCATGCACAATCAAAAAAAAAGTCGCGCCTGATGGGAGATCTGGCCACTCCTCACAGGTCTGTCTGTCCGTCTGTCTGTCTGTCTGTCTGTCTTTTTTTTTTTTTTTTTTTTTTGTTTTATGGATGGAGGTGGAAATCTTAGAAAGACACTGCCGCGCCAGGTTGCAGCAGCGTGTGGGATTCTCACCCACTAAAACCACCCCCACTTTCTCCTTTTTCCTTCCCCGCGGGACCGCCGCAAAGCATTACCTCGCGGGGTGGACTGCGCTTTACGCGACCACGCCTTCCGTTCTTCGCGTCCTCCTTGCGCGCTCCGCTCTTGCCAGTTCCTCTTGTATTTGTTTGATGGCGGTGTTCACCGCACACCAGTTTCCCTCCGATTTCAACATTTCCCCGACGCTATTCTACGGGCTTAGAGTGGTTTTCAGGGCGTTTTCCAGACTCCTCCTTTCTGAGAGAAATCGTGGACAGTGGAACACAACATGCTCCGGGTCCTCAGGTGTGCAACCACATTCAGGACACAAGGGAGAATCATCCAGCCTGAATTGGTGCAGGTACTTCCTGTAACCACCATGTCCTAACAGGAATTGCGTCAGATGGTAGTTAATATCACCGTGTCGTCGCTGGATCCACTCTTCAATACGGGGAATCAAAGTGTAGGTCCAGCGACCCCTCTGCGAGTCATCCCACCGTTTCTGCCACTTTTCCAGCGACTCTCGCCTTGCCGCCTTTCGGCATTCTGCATCCTTTTCAAGAGGATTCATCTTCCTTGCCTCGTACAGGCAGCGTGTCTCACTTGCCAGAATGTCTATCGGGATCATTCCCGCAATAACACACGCTGCCTCGCCTGATATTGTTCTGAAGGCGCTGCACACCCTTAGCGCCACTAAGCGGTAAGTCATATTCACTCTCCTACGATTACTCTCACACGCTAATGCTTCCTCCCAAACTGGTGCCGCGTATAATAGTGTGGAGCGAACCACTCCGGCCACAAGTAATCTGCGACTGTACCTTGGACCTCCAATGTTAGGCATCATCCGCGCTAATGATCCGCTGGTATTTGCCGCTTTCTCACAGGCATAGTCCAGATGTCCCCTGAAATTGATCTTAGCGTCAATCATCACCCCCAGGTATTTGATAACCGGCTTCGAAATGATGACGTGACCACCAACGCGAATATTAATCGTATTCCCCTTCCTACGATTGGTAATCAAGACCGCCTCCGTCTTTTGTTCCGCAAGGTCAAGCTGAACCATCTCCAGCCACGCTTTTATGGCGCTAATGGTTTCGTTAGCGTACATTTCGACGTCTTCAGGTTCTTTCGCGACGACAACCACAGCTAGATCATCTGCGAAACCGATTATCGTGGCCTCCTTTGGCACGGGAAGGACAAGGACCCCATTGTACATGACGTTCCACAGGAGAGGACCCAACACTGAGCCCTGTGGTACTCCTGCGGTGACGGTGTACTGCTTGGATCCCTCATCCGTGTCGTACCACAGTGTCCTCTCCGAAAGGTAACTGTTGAGAAGCTTAGTCAAGTAACTAGGGACACCCGTGTTAGCCAGTGAACTTTTTATCCACTCCCAGCTTGCGGAATTGAACGCATTTTTGATGTCCTACGTCACTACGGCACAGCATTTTTTAGACGACATCGCGTCTCGAGCCAGCTTCAAAACAACGTCTACGGCGTCGATCGTTGAGTGGGCTTGACGAAATCCAAATTGTCGCTCCGATAGTCCATCCTTGTATTCAATGATAGGGAGCAGTCTGTTGTAGATGACCCTTTCGAGCATCTTTCCTGCCGTGTCGATAAGGCAAATCGGTCGGTATGATGAAGGGTGTCCTGGGTGTTTATTCGGCTTCGGGAGCAAAACTAGTTTTTGCCTCTTCCACCGATCGGGGAAAATTCCTTCTATCATGCATGTCTCAAACACGCTGATAAACCAGTCGGGTCTGGTCTTAACAGCGAGTTTAAGGGCTCTATTGGGAACAGCATCCAGATCGGGTGCTTTGTTATCACCAATTCTCCTGCAAATTTGCATAAGTTCCTCCTCAGTTACCGCAGGTATGGTGTAGACGTCGAGTGCTCGCTTGTGTTGTTTGCGCTCCCCTTTATCCGGGGGGAAGAGCGCCGTCACGATATCGAGCAGAAGATGCGGGCAGGTCAATTGTGGTGTTCGCCCTCTCATCTTCTTCATAACTATCCTGTACGCTGTTCCCCAGGGGCTTTGGTCTGCCTCTGTGCAAAGCTCCTTGAAGCATTCTCGCTTGCTGGTCCGTATAGCCTGCTTAAGCTTACCTCGAAGGTTCACATATGCTAGCCGTTTCTCGTCGAAGTCTGGTCTTGCTCTAGATCGTTGGCAGATCCTTCTAGCATGAAAACATGCATTCCGTAACACCGCGATCTCTTCATTCCACCAATAGTTTGAGCGCCTTTTTGCGAGAACTCGTCTCCTCGGCATAGCAGCGTCGCATGCTCTTGTTATGCGTCCCATCATTTGCTCTACCTTTTCCGTAGCCGCACCACCGGGACTTTGGCCTCCCAATAGTATCTCTATGAATGCATCCTCCTCAAGCCCTTTCACGGACCAGCCCCGGTTTCCAGCCTCACGGGGACACGCATCGACGCATGGCCCATATTCGATCTGGAGGAAAATCGCCTGGTGGTCGCTGTGAGTATAATGCTCACTGACAAACCATGTCATTCTCCTCGCCAATGTGGTACTCACATATGTCTGATCGACTATTGAGCCCGACCCCGTCCCACGAAAAGTGGAAACGTTTCCCGTGTTGGCAAGCACCAAATCTAGCCCCGCGAAAGCCTCGAGCAGGATACGGCCCCTGGTGTTCGTAGTGCGACTGCCCCAATCCACGGCCCACGCGTTGAAATCACCAGCTATGATCTTGGGGTTTCGACTTCTTGCATCCGAGACTAGCATACCTAGCATTCCTTCGAATTCTGTTATCGTCGCGCTTGGTGGAGCATAGCAACTATATATATAGATGCCAGCTATTTTCGCCCTGACGAATCCAACTTCTGGAAACTCCATCACTTCTTGAATGGCCTGATTTCCACACGCCCATATTGCCGCCTTGCCAGTTTCATCTGCAGTCCAGGCACCGCTCTTATTGTTGCGATAGGGCTCGCTGATTATGGCAGCTTCGATTCCCTTCTCATAGATGGTCTGCGAGAGAAGGTCTTGCGCTGCCTCGCAGTGGTTGAGGTTGATTTGTATCAACCTCATTTTTTTACTGCATTCAAGGCTCGCCTAAACACTGGGCATCTGCTGCTGCCTGCAACGTGCCGACAGTCGACGCCCTTTTTTTCCTTGCAGAGCATGCATTCAGGCTCAGCCTTGCATTCCCTGAACATATGGCCTTCTCCCCCACATTTTCTGCAACATTTTGACCTGTCACAGTCACCGGTGCATTTCGCCGCTATGTGGCCGAATTCCAGGCATCTAAAGCAGCGCTTAAGGGATACCTGCTCCCTGAGTCGGCAAACGATCCAACCTATTTTTACTTTCCCAGCCGCCAGCAGTTTGAACGCTGCTTCAGTTGGTAAGCTTATAGTTGCCGTTTGCGTGCCTCCGTACGCCTTCCTCAGTCCCCTGATTGCGGAATCTTGCAAGCCAAGTGGTCCGAACTGCTTTTCTAGGGCGTCACGGATATCCTCATTGGTCGTAATTTCGTCAATGTCCTTGCATTCTACGACAAGCTCCTGCTTTCTGGCCCGAACTTGAGCTTCTTCTCCTAAGGACTTCTCCACCTTGCCGAGGAAATTTTCTGCCGTTTTGCCCGGAGACTTCTTCAGCTCCAGCATCAAGTCTCCTTTCTGGGAGCGTCTGATTCGGCTAACGTTTTCTCCAAGGTCCATCAGCTCAGGATCGGATTTGACCTTCCTAAGGATATCGGCGTAAGTCATATCCCCTTTTTTGGAGATGATTATTAATTCGGGCCGTAATCTTCTTTTCTGCGCCGTATTTTTCCTTCCACCAACCTTGGTCCATGCTTCCTTGGTCCCTTTTTGAGGCTTTGCCTCCCTTGTGTCAATTGGAGCCGGCGCCGCAGTTTCCACGATGTTGGTAACTTTGTTTCCCTTGCCTTTTGCCGGTGAGAGGCCTTTTTGCCTTTTAGCGTCCTGTGAGGATCCGAAAGAATCGTTCGCGCACTCTCTACTCCTCTTTTCAAGTTTACCGCCCTTTGGATGTTGAGGGGGTGTCACTTGTGTTGCCTGGGTGACGCTTGATTTCTTCGAGGCGTTTTTTTCTTCCTTGGCACCATTGTATAGTACCCGAATGGTACGGACCATGTTTTTGATGGCCTGGTGCAGGTTGTGTTTGTCCTTAATAAATTCAGACAACTCTACTATTTTGCCTCCGAGTAGGGCAAACGATGATTCGTCCGGACTCTGACATAGCTCCTCCGCTTGGTTTTCGCATTGGGCGCTTACGTACTTATTAGCCTTCCGAATGCTTCCCTGATTTCCTTCCTTCATCAAGGTTGATTTCGGAGGAGATCGCGCTATCGTCGAGCTTCTCTTAAATGGATCAACCACTAAGTCCTGCGACATATTTCGACCAGGTGTAGTTACCCCGCTATGGGCTAATAACTGACCAGTTTGTGCCCCATCTTTTCTTGGGTTTTGAACAGGCGTTCTCGGGAGTGATGTACTCCTTTTAAATGCCTCTTTCTCCAGGCTACTTGTAGTATTTGATGCAACGGTGGCCAAGTAATCCACCACCGAGGCACTGCAGTCGAGGGATATCGACGGCCGGGAGCCTGCTTGCCCACTCCCAAAAGCCGCCGGTACTGGGTTTCCGAAGCCCTGCACCGTAACTTTATTCTCCTTCTGTTCCTCCATGTTTGGTTTTATTTCTGGGTATCCTTCCCATAGCCAATTTTTATCCACGGGCGGGCGTTTACTTCCCACCTACCCGGCCTGCGCATAAGCATGCCCATACACGCACACCTGCAAATGCGTATATGTGCATATTCCTACGCATCCGCCGAGCATTCCCTTATCCGCACGAAGGGACGCGCCTGATGGGAGATTTGGCAAATCCGCACAGGTCTGTCTGTCTGTCTGTCTGTCTGTCACACCCAATTTATTCGGAAACGGCTAGACCGATTAACATGAAAATTGGTGAGAGTATGTAATCTGGTGTTCCCTTTACATGCAGTAAGTGGCGCCATTTTGTGTTCAGTTTAAGGGGGGCTCCCCATACATGTGAATGGAGGGTGTAAATTTTTTTTTCACAGAATGTAGCCATGTCGGGTATCAAATGAAAGGTCCCAATTAGTACTTTTCGAAACTGGTTCAATATTTGATATTGGGTGTAACATAGGGGAATGAGGGCTCAAAATATGACCCACAAAAAGTGTAACAGGTCTCGTTTTCAGAACCTATTTAACCGAAAAATCTGAAAAAAATCACGGTGGTGCATCTCTACAAAATCTAGGCCTCAAAATATATCCGGTTCCGATATCTGCACAAATAAGGTTAATAATAGTATATTTCCACATTTTAGAAATTTACCCGGCACCCCCCTTATGTTCATCCTAGAAATACAAAATTTGGCAGGCGTATGATGAAGACCATAATGCACAAGTTGGTCAAATTTGAAGAAAATCCAATTATTATTAACAAAGTTAAAGGGGATAAAACTTTACCATTTTTTGTGAATTTCGTGCACTCTACAACCTGCATGACGTCATCATCACATGTCAATCCGTCAATACCACAACGAAATGAGTTTTTATGAATGGGGTCGGAAAGAATTATTTTGTTTTAGTTTTTTAGCCATTTGTATATGAATATCAATTACTCCAACCAGACATGTGCGTATGTAGATATATAGTATATGCGTGCTAATGAACTTTGCGGATAGTGCCTAATTCAGATAGATATAAGAAATGGGAAATGTGGGTACGATCAATTGACATACGTCCATATATGTGTACAGTATTCGGAAATAGGCAGTTTGTTTGTTTAGGGTGAGCGTAATATTTATGGCTGTAATATGTACGTATGTCTCGTAGTTTGGAAAAATATGAAGGAATATGTTGGGTTCGTAGCTATATACGGATAGAAAAATGTGCGTTGAAATTTCTTACATAAGATGAACACAAAACCTTTATAACCGAAGCGCGAGCTTCCGATATTCCGACTTGTTTTTTTCTTGAAATCGCCCTTATTTAATACGTGGCAGTCAGTGCGTTACACACGCTGTTTTATCGGTAACTTAATTCGCAAGACAGCAATCAATGGACGATGTTGAGTTGCGATGGTCTTATAGTCAGTGATGATAATGAAATACTTTATAGTATTGTGCTGTTTCTTGAGTTTGAGAGCTTTTATTGTTGCCTAAATCATAATACTGGAGTCTATCTAATCTTGGCCTATCTGGGAAGTTCCAGTGGTCCAGTTTTCCACAACAAATAATCACTAAACTTAGAGAACGTACGCCCATCTTGAAAGCGTTTTATGATTTCTGATTCTCTATAAGCACCTATTTGAGCAGCTTTGTGGTTTTATTGAGGCTGCTTCATGTTTGGAGAGACCGATTATAACTTACCATTCTCTTCATGCTCGGCTTTCACTCCGCAAAAGCTTTAAAATGGTCGACGAATATACCTTTTTTGAATAAGGTCCTTTTGAGAGAAGGTACCATTTCTATAGAAGCGGCTTCCAGCGTAATTTAGTTGAAATTCACAAGCACTTAACAGATTCAGTTAATCGTTCAGTCAATCTAGATTGAAGATTATTGTACTTTGGCTTATTATATGGCTTGATAATTATGGCAAACTGGTCTAAAGATAGTTCCTAGATTATTTATGCCATTGTACATGCGCGTGGTATGCCTATTATTGCTTTTAAAAGCAGTCGATTAGATCTCAGGATTTTATTAAAATCAGTTGGTAAATAAGTGGGCTGATCTGCTGTCTGTGGTCATGTTTGCCATCTAAAATTGACTCATACAGTTCTTCACTTTTAAAAGAAAATAATCTTGAACCAGATTTCGCATTAAAATATCCGGCAGCGATGAATTCGATCCTTCAAAATTTTAGAGAAAAGATAGAGAGAACTCTTCTCGAGTTATTTTATGTCTCCGGGAGCAATAAATTGATGATATCCAAGTTTACCAAAAATATATGATGATGCTTACCTTTGCAACATAAAAACCGATTTATTTAGCTTGGGTGGATTTAACTATTATTCGAAAAAAAAAAAAAACAAATGAAAAACAACTGCCGAAAAATCCATTTACAAACCAGCTTTTGCAAAACATATAAATGCATATTATAACATTAAAACCGCGACCATTTCGTTATCGACTGCAGCTAAATTATTCTTTCACAGTTTTTGCTCTTAGTAAAACTCTATTTCTCACCTTTCAATATAGATTCTTTTGGTTGATAGCCACCTCTTACGCCAACAATTCTGATCAGGTCTGCAATTAATCTGATGGAACACATGACCTTTTTACGAAATCAATTTTGAAAATTAAAGAAGCAAACTCGAAAACATACTGGGTACACTCATGTAGAAAAGATATCCGCCAGAGAAACTGATGAAACTTTAGCGATTCGCAGCAGTCTTACAGGGTTTGATACTGCAGACACAGTGTAAAAAGCGTCATCTTCTTCTGTAACTAAAAGCTAATATCACCAGACGCTGAAAGTCACTCCAAAGAACTCAATTTTGAGCTAGATAATCTTATCATCTGCAGAGAATATAAATACGTTGAGATCTATATGATATCGAGGAGGAAATCTTTTGTTTCCGGATTGTTAATGGAGTCAACTGGAAGTAGTAGGTGGAAATTTCTAGTTGTTAAAAAAAAGTTTTTGAGACTTTTTTGAGCTTTAATTTAGGGGGCCACCCCGTGTGAAGGCCGTTTTCTTGGCATCTTTTAGAAATTTTTTGTGAAGAACTGGATGAAGATACAAACACGAATTTTTCACCATAGATTTACTAATATCCTGAGAGTGCATAGTAATTTTTCCCGATCACATAGTTTCTTATTGAAATACAGAACAATATATACACCTATCTCCAAAAAAGGTGTTTTTCTGCTGCCACGCTAGAGTGTGTTGCGATCATCTTAGAGAAAAAAATTAAACGGCATTTTAACGTACAGACTTAACTACAGTCCGCAAACTAGACTTATTAAAAAATATTGAAAACTAAATTTCTGGTACCGTGTTAAACTTTTTTTTTAATTTTGGTGTTTTTTACGGCTTCTTCAATGAATAAAAAAAACTACTGAATGAATCGCAATTATCCTAGTTTGCTGACCGTAGAAATATGTTCTGAATAAGTCGTGAAAATTTCAAAGAATTTCGTTGGACAGATTCAAATTCGATTCCGCGAATCCGACACACGGGATGACCCCCTTAAGGAACTTGTTCCTCTGCAACGTTCTTCAATTTCTAGAAACCACCCTTCTAGCACAGCAGTGTCACAAGAAGTGTATATGTACACGGCCATGAGAGAATTCGGTACGCCGGCGAAATTAATAAGATTGACTAGACTAACCCTGACTAATGTGCGAGGCCAGATAAAAACAGCAGGATCACTCTGAAGACCATTCGACATCAACAACAGTCTACGACAAGGGGATGCGCTATCATGCGTCCTCTTTAACCTGGCCCTCGAAAAAGTGATCAGTGATGCTGAGGTAAATGCAAGAGGTACGATCCTCTTCAAGTCCATCAAACTACAGGCCTATGCTGACGGTATCAACATCATGGGAAGAACCACCCGAGACGTACAAACTGCCTTCATCCAAATAGAGCAGGCGGTGCGAGATCTTGGGTTGCACATCAATGAAAGCAAGGCAAAATATATGGTGGCAACGTCAGCACCGAAAACGAACCAGGCAACAACATCAAACCGCACTGGTTAAACGGGAAGATCTTTACTCTTCCCGTTTGACCAGTGCGGTTTGCTGTTGTTGGTGGAGAATACAACTTTGAGACCGTTGATAACTTCTCCTATCTAGGGTCGAAAATCACAACCGACAACAGCTTTGATGATGAAATCCGCGCACGGCTGTTGTCAGCCAACAGAGCCTATTTCAGCTGACAAAAACTGTTCCGCTCTGAACGTCTCACCATAGGGTCAAAGCTCTCACTGTACAAGACAATGATCTTGCCAGTCCTCATGTATTCCTCGAAAACTTGGGTTCTTAGCAAGAAGAATTTCGAACTCTTGGCCGCGTTCGAGAGAAGAATCCTCCGAAGAATTTTTGGCCCCCTACATGACGATGGACGATTCTGTAGCCTACACAATGACGAAATCTATGAGCGATACCATGACCGTCCGGTTGTGGATAAAATCCGGCTCAATAGGTTACGGTGGGCGGGCCACTTAATCCGTATGGATGAGGATAATCCCACCCGGAAAGTCTATAAGGACAATATGTATGGTAGAAAAAGAAGACGAGGCAGACCCTGCCTAAGATGGAGCGATGGCGTAGGCCAGGACGCCAAACAGCTGTTAGGGATATCGAATTGGTGGACCTCGGCGCAAAACCGGGACGACTGCAGTTCCTTATTAAGGCAGGCCTAGACCGGATACCGGTTGTTGCGCCGTTGATGATGATATTGATAAAATGTTCGGTAGTAATATCCTTTCTTTATACGAGGTTATGAAGGATGTAAGTGAATAAATCATTTTTTGGTTTTAAACGCCTCAAATTTGGCGCGGCCTCGCCAAGCAGGGTTTTGTGCTTTTCTTGTTTAAGGAACTTATGTACACATTTTTCTATCCGTATGTAGCTACAAATCCAGCAGATTCCTCCATATTATTCCAAACTACAAGACATACGTACATATTACAGCCATAGATATTATCCTCACCCTAAATAACCAAACTGATTTGTGAATACTGTACATATACAGGGTGCGGCAGCATAACCTCCTTTTTTAAAATGCGCGCCACTCAATCAGTTGATGTCATAGCGGAGCGCTAGTGATCTCGTTCAAGAGGGGATACTGTAAAGTTTTGTCCCGACACGGTTCAGTCGCCATCATGCGTTGCAATAGTGAGGAGCGTGCCTCTGCCGTTTGCAACACAGCGTGCACTTCGTGCCCGGTTGGCTCCCGTCCCAGACCGCAAATCAATTGTTACATGGGTCACTACATTCAGACAAACTGCAAGTGCGACAAAAGAAAGAACTGGAGTCCCTCGCCCTGTTAGATCACCTGAGAACATTGAAGCAGTGAGAGCGTCAATGTTGCGATCGCCACGGCGTTCTGGGCGCAAACGCGCATCTGCCCTTGGACTATCCGATCGTTCTGTGAGAAGAATTCTTCGTGATGATCTTCATTTTCATCCCTATAAGATGGCGATAGTGCAGGAACTTTCGGAACGTGACTTCAATTCTCGGATGAACGCGTATGAGCTTCTTCTTGATGTCGTTCCCGAGGGTGTTATTGTTTTTTTTAGCGATGAAGCCCATTTTCATTTGTGTGGGTCGGTTAACAAACAAAACATGCGCTACTGGGCTGACACCAACCCTCGAGAATTGCATCAAAAGCCTTTGTATTCACCCAAAGTCACAGTGTGGTGTGCAATTTCCTCAGCTGGAATTATTGGTCCCTGGTTTTTTGAGGAAAATGAGGTTACAGTGACAGTGAATTCGGACTGGTATGTAAACATGCTACAGAATTTTTTTTCCCACGGCTAGAAAATTTGGATTTGGGGGACACTTGATTCCAACAAGACGGTGCAACAGCACACACTTCAAGAGCATCGATGGCTGTTTTGAGGGAACACTTTCCAGAGCGCCCTACCTCAATTATAGGCGATTTGGAATGGCCGGCACGCTCTCCCGATCTGTTCCCTTGTGATTTTTTTCTATGAGGTTTTTTGAAATCCCGTGTTTATGTGAACCGTCCAAAAACCCTACAAGATTTGAAGACCAACATCCAAGAAGAAATTGCCAACATAACACCTGCTATGCTAACAAGAGTCATGACAAACGCCAGAAGTGGGTTTACGCAATGTATGGAGAATGGGGGACGTCACCTAACAGATTTGATCTTCAAAACAATGTAAATAAAAACTTTAGACGTGTACCTACATTATAAAAAATAAATAAATATTTTCCGATGCATACAATAGTTTTTATTGAGTTTTGAAAAAAGGAAGTTATGTTGCCGCACCCTGTATAACCATATTTCTGATTTACTTCGTGCACAAAGGCATACGGATATTTTAATGCATAAATATATCTATCTGAATTAGACACTACCCGCAGACTTCATTAGCATGTATATGCTATGTACCTACATACACACATGTCTGTTTAGAGTAATTGGTACTCATATACAAATGAACTCACTTCGTTGTGGTATTGACGAAACGAATTGATATATGATAATGACGTCATACACGTTGTACAATGCACGAAATTCACAAAAAAAATGGAAAAGTTTCACCTATAACTTTGTTAATGATAGTAGTATTTTCTTCAACATCGCCATGATATTAACATAGTATGCTGGTCCCAAGACCAGGTAAAGGAGGAGGGTTTGGGACAACGTACTCTGTACTATCCTCAATAAACCAAAAATAAAATGCTTAGATCGGGGGAAGAGATAAATAGACTATAGTTGGAGTTATTCCATTATGCTAAATCCTACCTGATCTCTCTTGGTGACAGGTCCTGCTGCAGGCCCATCAAAAAAAGGCGTAAAATCTCGTTACAAATATGATGATCGGATTGAGTCACAAGCCTCGGAGAGATGCTAAGGCGTCCCCTCAGTCGACGCGGCAGGACGGGCCCCGGTTCTGTCGAGAAATGAGCACGCATGCATGGCATCAGGACGTAAGCAAGTTAGTCCGAACAAAACGAACAAAACAAATACGTGTCTCCACGCTAAATGCTGGTACCCTAACTGGAAAGACCGAGGAACTCGTTAGAACCCTTCAGAAAAGGCGCATTAATATCTGCGCCCTGCAAGAAACCCGATGGTCTGGTACCAAAAGCTACGACATTGAACGCAAACGGGGTAAAAATATCTATAAACTTCTCTATTTCGGTAGCCCACACACTCAATATGGTGTTGACATTGCCATCTCAGAGGGTTTCCGTGATGCCATTAAAGAAGTCGAACGATTTGATGATCGGTTGTTGAAGCTCACCATTATATCAACTGATCGTGCCTCACGTGCCTCCTGATGATGTTAATGGTCATGTGGGTGAAAAGGCAGACGGTAACAGGTGCCATGAGGGAAAGGTGTTCGGAGCACGCAATGAGGGTGGCGAGTGTATAATCAATTTTGCGGACACCCATGACCTTGTACTTATGAATACATGATTCATAAAACGATTGTCTCATCTTCCTACATTTTATAGTGGGAACAGTAAAACGCAAATCGACTACATTCTCATAAGACGCCAACATTTGACCACTGTCACTGATTGCAAAGCCGTTCCTTATGAAACCATCGCACCTCAACATCGGCCACTGATTGCCGCCCTGCGAAATAAGCCACCGATAAAACAGCTTAAGGAACGCACTGGCCCGCAGCGCATTATATGGTGGCAATTTGGTGAGAAGAAAGAAGAAATAATCTCACTCACTCGATTACCTACCATTACAAATGTGGAAAAATCGTGGAACCAAATGAAAGACACGATCCACAAAGCGGCCTCTGCAACCCTTGGGGTCACCAAGCCGGGTAAGCGGTACACCAACCGAGATGGTTGGCTTTGCAATGATGATGGTGAAATGGAGGTCCATGAAAAGAAACGCCTCTACCACAAATGTCTCGACGATAAAACGCTTACTAGTTGGCAAATGTATAAGAACGCCAACCCGGAAGCAAAGAAAGCGGTCGCTGTCACCCGAGCGAACCATTACAAGAATATTGACGACAAACTGGACACTCAGGATAGCGAGATCTATATCGACTAAAAGCCGTAACGAACGCACACAGAATATCGAACACTTGTGGCGCGGCAGGATTCGCAGCATTCGAAATTCATTCGAAATTTATTTCGAATGCGAACAAATAGATGGCGCAGAACTTTCTACTTTGTAGAGCTCGCCACGGGAGTGGAGAACTACCGGAGATAGTGTGCCATGAGTTGGGGGCAGAAAGAAACACATGAAGACAGATCGTTCTCTTCTGCCTCCAGCCTGGAACAACGACGGATCTCTCGCGCTGTTAAAAGTGTCTCTATTATTCCTTTCGTAAATTAAGTTTGATTGTTTAAATAAAAACTGTCTTTATTATTTCTTGCCTGTCGTAAATTAAGTTTGATTATTTAAATAAAAGTTCAATTCATAACGACGTCATTTGAAATTTATGATTAATCCGTGCTCTGGTCTCATCGTGTTTTTCCTTTCAAATAGATTGAAATTACAATTGGAAATCGTTAAGCAGTCTAGTGCAAATAGCACAAAGTGGTGACCCCGAAGAGCACCGCAGCGCCAGACACCAGCACCGTAGCGCCAGACGTCAGCACCGCAGCACCAGACACAAGCACCGCAGCGCCAGATGTCAGCACCGCAGCCCCAGACGCCATCACCGCTGCGCCAGACCCCAGCACCGCAGCGCCAAACGTCGCCACCATCGCCGACGTCGTAGCCGCTGCCGTCGCTGCCGCAGCCACCATCGTTGCCTCAGCCACTATCGCTGCCGCCGCTGCCGCAGCCACCACCGTTGCCGCAGCCACTATCGCTGCCGCCGCAGCTCCAGCCACCAGAGACGCCGTCACAGCCACCAGAGATGCTGCCGCAGCCACCAGAGACGCCGCCGCAGTCACCAGAGAAGCAGCCGCAGCCATCAGAGACGCCGCCACAGCCACGCTTGCCGTCTCCAGCATCGACGCCGCCGCCGCCTCCACCAGCGACGCTGCAGCCGTCGTCACCATCATCGCAACAGCATCGAATCACCCGCGACGGCCACTCGCATTCACGCCAGCCCGAGCCGGAACTCAACCGAGCGCAGCAACAACGAATTTAAGGATATTTTATATTTTTTTTCTTTTTATATGTAAATTAGTAAAAAATAGCTAAAACAGCGATAAATATTATACCCGCTGCAGGAGACGGCGCGGAGGTCTTTAAAGTGCTCGACATCGTTAGTTGTCCGCTCTCTGGGTGAAGTTATGGAAAGTGGTTTCGGTCTGCGCTTAAAAGCGTCCGCTTTGGTGGTGATTTCTTTGTGCGTACTTGCATTTGTGGGCTCGACCTGCCGTGTAGTTAGCACAGCTTCACCGCGTCTTCGTTTAAATACTCGCGTCGCAAATTTGTTTCTTTTTGGTTAGTCAAGATGTCAAACGACAACAAAGATGCGGCAGGCCCATCGGACCCGCAAGTTACCGCCCTCGCCGTGCGCGTTCCTCCGCAATCGATAAACCTTAACCTGATTGAACATCACATCACACACATGCTCGAAGTCCAGGTTCAGACACGACATATCTCCAAAAATGGTTTCAAGAAGGTACTCTAGAAAGCTAAGAACGCAATTTCCCCCGACGTGATTCAATACCTTTCCAATTCGATACTTTGCTCTTTTACAATTGCAATTACATACATAATATTAAAATTAAAGTTCGAATTTCGTTGGTTTTTAATGCTCGTTGTTTCGTCTCCTGTTTAGATGTGCGCTCTTCAACCTCCTATACCCTAATCCAATGCACCGACAATATTTTGGTAGTCACATTATACGATGTACATGGGTATGACGGAAAATACAATAAAAGCAGAGTTGAAATTTTAAGGTTTTCTGTAAAACAAAACCTTATTAAAATCGGTTTACTGTCTGTCTGTCTGTTTGTCTGTCTGTCACCGTTTTTTTTCTCGGAGACCGTTGTAGCGATTGACATCAAATTGGGTTGAAAGGTGGGAGCTGCGAACAGTCACGCATACAGTGAGTTACATCATTCTAGGTCAAATTTAAGAGGGGGGGCCATACATGCAAAAGGGGGGTGTAAATTTTTTTTCACCAAATATAGTCATGTGGGGGTATCAAATGAAAGGTCTCGATCAATACTTTCCGAAGCCGGTCTTAATTTTGATATTTATTGGAATGGTGGGGAGTGAGGGGAGTTGAAAGTGATCATTTCTTTAACGGAAACATTCTCAGAAACTACTCAACCGAAATATTTGAAAAAAATCAAGAGGCTACCACTGTATGGTGCCTAGGCTCCGAAATCTGTTCAAATAAAGTTCATAATAGTATATTACTATAATTTTCTGACCCGTCGGTTTCCCAACTTGTTTTCTTTTTGCTTTCTAATTTTCCCGCTTCCGAAAACACTGGCGCTGTCATCGGCTTCGTGTGGGATAATCATACCCGTGAGGAAAACATTTTCGAAAGAGGAATGAGAATGCGAGGAATATCAACGATTTGTCCACACCCATGATCTACAAAATATTTTTCTAATCGACCTATACTTTTTAATCGGAACAAAAAGATTCAACTCTATGCCACCATTTTATTGTCGCCGTTGACAGCATGTAATTCTCTACATAGTCTTCTCTTCGGCCGATGATTGCTGTTTCGGGAGTAACACCACTGAAAAACGTGTCTCACTCACGCGTCTGTGAAGAACCGTGGAATCAAAGTAAAAATACGACCCAGAATCCCATTTGTGCAACCCTCTCGAATATCAAGACTGGTTAGCGATTAGAGAGATACTTGTCTTTAGAGTAACGAAGTTCTTGTGAGGGTCGGTGATAAGGAACAAATAAGGAACCTTCCAATCAAAAGTCTATAAAGCATTGATCAAATGGCCAATTTATAAGAACGTAAACTGGCAAGTAAAGAAAGCGCTCACCGGTACCCCAGCGATATATCACGAAGATCTATACCATAAGCCGGCATGAAGGGAGATTTGTATCAACTTGTTTATATCGAACACTCTTATTGTGTTAAAGATAAGAACAATATTGCAGTTACCCACCGACGAGAGACGACGGACAGATGACGGAAATGATTCCCGAGGATTTTAAAGGAAAAATTTGCTCCTACCCAATTTCCAGTAACACTGCGGACAAATTAGAAGAATTCAACCTTTCAACTGTAGAATACCCACATTAAACAAACAATATAGCATACATACATTTTACAGTTAGTTTACGTACCCACTCATTATTCAGCCGTAATATTATACCCTTCTGAGGTCATCAGACACCTCGATACACTCAAGGCGTAGGAACAAGCAATAGTAAACATTCCAAACGGAGAATATAAAACTCTACGTCTGAAATGTGAAATATGAATTCCGCATACATTGAATACATTCTGGGAACAAATGTTTCATTGACGAGACAAACGCCACCTGAGAGTTTACTTTTACGCAGTTAGTGGCCCAAAGTACAGCCTAAGGACTCTTTCGGATGTGTAGCAAGGAGCTCACGAGCTCGCTACTCTACTCAGAAAAAATGTGACACGGGATCAGCACAGAACTGAACAGAAATTGAAGAGACAATTAGAGGAATGTAATTGGGGAAAATAGCAGAACCGGGCGAAGCACACACCATGGGGACGCAATAATGACAACTGCATTAGCAAGATGGTTCAAATCGGCGTGAACTAAGTCCGGTTTGTCAAGACCTGCGGAACTACTGATGGAATACAAGCTACCCGTGAGGAATATCGCCCTCACTGCATTGCATTTCCCGATATAGAGAAGGCGTTTAACCCTGTGCCATCTGGTATGCATTAAAAGAGCTTCGAGCTGAATGCACTGAGTACAACTGCTTTACCGAGATCTCAAGAGTAAAATTTGAGGTGTAGCATATATCTCAAAACCGGTGCGTGTCTCCACCATAAGAGAGCGGCCTGTTCTCACTCCTATTCATTCTTGTTATAGGCACATTCACAAAGGTCGCCTAACATCCACTGCCTTCCACATTGCTCTATGTAAATAATGTTTTCCTGATCTCTCACAACAAAGCTGATCTCGAACAACTGCCCAAAGTGAATTGATTGTTCCATGCAATGCGTCCTCCATCTGAATCTAGTTTAAACACAATTTTCAAAAATGAACTCCAATGAAGCAGCTGTCAGTGACAGCGACCTACCGAAAATTGAGTGACATAAGTGCCTCTGAGTAGTGCTATCAATCAATCATCATCGCGCCATGAAATTGCTTCAGGCATGGCCTCAAGTTGGATAAAGACGGCTGCCTCAACGTCGACTTGGTTACTCGGTATGGTTCTGAGCGTTTTCCAACTTACAAAAGCAATGAACATGTAATAGTGGTAATGAAGATGAAGATGTTGTGTTGTCACCAACAGATATAGTGTGAAGGATATGCAACAGACAAACAAATAGTGGACCAATTATAATAATGTGTCATTTTCCTCAAAACCTTCAAAATAGTTTTATTTGGGAAAAACTCTTTGCACGGCTATCTGAGATGAAATCATCCACCCACTGCAACTGTAATCCAAATAACCATGCAAAGAACAATTAGAAAATTGAGATATGCAGTGACTTGATTAAGGTCAAGATTTTATTCAAAGCCTTACCTTATTAAACTCGGTTCAGGGTCTGTTTGTCTGCCTGGGACTCGCATTTTTTTTCAGAAATAGTTGCACTTATTAACACGAA
The DNA here is from genome assembly GCF_905115235.1 of Hermetia illucens. Lineage (NCBI taxonomy): Eukaryota > Metazoa > Arthropoda > Insecta > Diptera > Stratiomyidae > Hermetia > Hermetia illucens. The sequence goes on along the minus strand of NC_051851.1, from coordinate 99,688,696 downwards.
ATTTGGTAAAAACTTTGGAACTGTAAACCCCCATACAAACAGTGAATTAATTACAGAGCGATTTCGATCTTGTTGCACTGGGTTTGACCCCCATTTGTCATGGATGTTTGTGTTCGTCTTGTATCTGTCTTGCTGCTGCTAACTTATCATTTGTGCAGCATTAAATGTGATGCTAATGAAATTGAAGCATATTCTGACTGTGCGGATGCTCTATACTCCAAAGGCGTGAACAGGATGTAAACATCTTCTACCTAAATAATCTTACATAAAAAATCATCAAAACCTTTCAGCGCGAAGCTTCCGCTTTCCGACTTGTTCATATATGAAAATCATAGTAAAGACCTTAACCGTAAAGAATATTTACACTACTTTGAAGAGGTATGGGTAACGATGTAGGAACTGTACTAGCACTGGGGAAGGAGGCACGTGGTCTCCGAACTTACATTGGAAACAATTTATCTCATCATGAAACAGTCTTTAGCTTTGGTACGATTTTATGGAATTAGAAAGTCTAAAGGAAAAATGAGCTAAAATCATCTAATTAAATATTTTTATTTTAAAAACAAAACAAAAGTCTCAACAATATGATGGATGGGAGATGCACAGGAATGCACCAAACACGATGATTCTTTTTCTGTGAATATCAATAAATAATCTGCAAAGTTTGCCTCACAAGGTTTTCCACATAAAGTCCCTGTGATTTGTCTCTTCGCCAATGTTCGGAGTTAATGCAGAAGCTCCTTCAACCCCTTCACGTTCTTGACGTTCATGCAGAAGATAATTTTTCTCATAATTATAGAAACCGTCTGAAGACGGCGTCGCTTCCGGAGATAACTCTTTGGTGTTATCAAAGAAAAGATTTTTTTTGGTTCGATAGTGATGGTGACTCGAATATCCGCCACCGTCTGCAAAACTGCCGAGTCCTGGGGAATATGTACCGTAGCTGTGATGGCCCCCATAGCTGTGATGACTTCCTCCGTAGAATCCATGACTATCTGCTAGAGCTCCCAGTGAGAAGAGTCCTCCAAATCCGAAAATTCCGCTCAAAAAAAGGGCAATTTTAGCCAAAAAGGCAGCTTTCTTACAAAGGAAAACTATAACTGCAAAAATCAGTGGTATGAGTGTTACGAGGTTAAATTTTAAACCCAACAGGAATGGAACCACGAACTTTTTCGTAAGTATACGAGCTGAAAAGCAAAATTAACAATAAAACCTGGGTTCAATTTGATTGTGAATTATTGAGATAATTACCTGTTGAAAGATTCTCGGTAGAATGCCTCCGTTCATTGAGTTCTTGTTCTGGGTCCATCACGAATTCAAGAAGGCTGCCGCCAGTTTCCACAGGTCTAATCTGGAGGCTTAACCCCGGATATACTCTACTTATGTCGAAATGCATGCTTCGTTGACCAAATACTAAACCTGAGTTTTCCAAAATGCCGCTAGAGGATGAATTTGAAAATCATGGTTACTAATATAAATAAGTGAGCATCTAATAAGTGAGCACGTATGTACGCTAGTCTGCGGTGGATCTAGTATTCTGTTTCTTAGCCTTTAATAAATTGACCCAAACTACAGAGCTTGGAGCTACTACATACAACGCAAATTAAATACATACACAATTTTTCAAATTTGACTTTGTGCCTTCGTTGCATATTGTTTTGAGAAGCTTGCAATTTTTTTGAGGTACACTGAGTATTTTTCTTTTGCTTCCTGCCAATTGAAATAATAAGTTCACGTAATAATACGTAATAATATTGTGCAAACCTATGGTTGAAGGAACGCGCCAGTCGTTAACTCAAAAGGGCGCTATTTATTTGATGACTGAACAAAATGTATCTTCGTAAAATAGTACATAAAATACCCGTGCAGTGCAAACGGAAGCTCGGCACTTTAGGCATGAAAGCTTCTGTGGATTTGAATATTTGAGTATACAGATGTTTTATTTGGGTCTAGGTCATAACGTATGCATTTATAATGTCCCTCTATTAACTTTAATGTGACATTGACATTCCATTTTTTGGGAGTAGCCATTGTAGGACTTTAACCAAACCCTGTGTGCTGGGGCTTAAGAATATACTCAAGGCCTTCCCTCTTTGTCGTAGGGAGGGGAAGAGATAGAAATTTGTGGGCTAGCAACCTTCAAATTCATTGCTACCGAAATGTCAACAACACCTTGGATAGAGACTATCCTCACGGCAACAACCTTTGACTAACGAAAACGGACCATGCTTGGTTTTTAGAATGTGTGCACGCTACTCGGCAGCGATAGTGAGGATCTTCGGAATGCTCGCTTTCTTTAACTTGAGCGAGAATTTCAGCGATATACACTGGACATTCTGTGCCTAAGCGAAGTAAGATGGTGGGATTCTGGAGAGTACTCTTCTTCCTATTGCGACAATGTACTTTTTTACTCACGAAAACGAATGATATATTGATCGCGATGAATGATCTGAATGCCTAGGCGGGATCTGACACATTCGTAGATTTCTACAACTTACTCGTACACTGCCTCAGCATATTCGAACAAAGAGCCTGTCATACGTTAAGTTGGGTTCCATATTGGCCGACACCGGGCGAGGAATCAGATCGACCACTTTCCGATCAGGAGTAGATTTAGCAGTTGTTTTTTTGATGGGCATAACAAGAGAGGCGCCGACATCGGCCTCGAGAGCGATCACCATCTGATGGTCGCTTACGTTCGCTTGCGTGTTCCGCCCACCACTATTCGCAGGGCTGTGGAGTTGCGACCCTCCAAGTTAAACATCGACCGCTTGTACGACCCAGGTGTCGCTCGACAGTGGGATCTTCCTGATGGAACAGTATATCTACTGAGTAGCTCGTCTAAGAATATCCATGAGCATTGGGCTGCCATAAAAAATGATCTTTTCTTGGGTACGTCTCGAAGAGACATCATAAAATCTTGTTGACTGCGGAGTCCTGGAAGCATATCGATGAATGGAAGCGGTTGAAGGTTGCACTGATCGCTGCGAGTGATGGCGGGTGTGACGCACTCGGTCTCCGATCCCAAGCAAAATTCCGAAAAGTTCAGCGTAGTATACGACGTGACAAGAGGGAATTATTATTGCGCTGGCCAAAGGTGCGGAAGATAATGTGGATCACAATGATTTCAAGATTGTATACCGCATCATGGAAGAGTTTGCATGTGGTCACAAATCCAGCCATGGTCATATGAAGGACGTCAATGGTCGGCTTCTCATCCACGATGATGAGCAACTGAATTGTATTGCATTCAGTGAGTTTCTTCCTTTCTTGCTTTTCACCGTAACATGCGGATACGGACTGTTGTTCCAAACAGAAGAGAAATTATTTCGGCCATCAATGAACTCAAACAGGGTAAAGCCGCAAGAGTAGAAAAAGGGGATGATCGTTAAAATTCCAAAAAAGGCAAGTATTTTGAGTGTGACAATTGGAGGAGCATCTACGCATTTCCTCCCGTTGCAAAGATAATAGCTAAAAGCTTGATCGATAAAGGGCAGCTTAGTTTTCGCTTCGGATTCTCCTGCATTAACCATATCAACACCCTACGAATCATTTTGAAACAGTGCGCGGGGTTAACATCTTTGCATCTTTGCATCTGTTTGCTTGGCGAAATGCATAGTTCACGCTTAAAGGAAGGCGACAATTGCATTACTGACATACTTAGTGGACACGAACTACCAGCAATGTATAAAAATAAACTACCGTGCGGCGAAATATTCTTTCATGAAAAATCTAGAAACGTTTCATACGTGAAGCCCCAAGTTTCCAGGTTTCTTCAGGTTGCACATTGGGTTACAATAGGTTATCTTAAAACCCTGGTATTTCTGCAATTTCTACTTCCATACTGCTGCTGGGGTTACTGGACTTAATTTGTTGTGCTTTTGGTTTGTGTCTTACTTTGTAGTTAATGTGGAAAAAATATTACTACCATCATCTGTGGAATGATTTTATAACGCAATATCAAATCGTTTAAAGATCAACGATTTTCCATCTGACAATTAATTGAAAATTAATTGATAATTAAAACTTGATTTTGCTTTCGCTAGTATTATGTATTAACCTTGCAAATATCTCCGTGCGCAGAATTCAGATCTTCACTGCACCTGCTCTTCATGGATTTCATGAAAGCTTTCGAAGTAGCTGGAGTGCTCTACGAGACATTTTATGGCGCTTTTACTACCCTGTCTAAAATCTGAATATGCAGAACACCAAGAACAACCTGACACTGTTATGTGCTAGTGTTCCTTCTGTGCTGTTATATGGGAGTAGCACATGGAAATTGACCACGTGTTGATCGAACGCCTCCACCTCTCAGCCTTGATGAATGTCAGAACATATAAGGGGGCCAATATAGACTCGGATCACTATCTCGTTGGCATGGTGCTCCGAGCTCGAATAGCAATACCCCCTAGAATCCCCTCTGACAATCAGGTGAGAGTGAACATTGAAGCCATCCACAACACAACCCTCCGCGACACCTATAAGAGGGAAATGGATGCCGCAATAACCGCCGCCAACAGAGGACCTGGAGAAGAAGCATCAACAAATGATCTTCACAATCAACTGAAGAACGTTATCATGGATAAGGCCACAAGTACACTTGGCCCCAGCCGCGAAAGGAGTCGGAACGGCTGGTTTGACGATGAATGTAAGCTAGCAATGGAACGGAAGAATGCCGCATACCGAGTAATGTTGCATTCTCAAAGAACGCGGGCACGCGCAGAGACTTATCACGAACTCTGTCGAGCGGAGAAGAAACTTCACAAACGGAAAAAGGAAGCCTGGGAGAACCAATAAGTCTGTGAACTAGAAAAGTACAGGGAGCAACCGCAACAGGCGTGGAAGTTTTACCAACAAGTGAGCAGGATGAAGCCTTATACACCTCGATGGTCATCCTGCCGAGACAAAGAGGGAAATCTGATTTCCGACAGAATGGGCATATTAGAGCGATGGGTTGAGTACTTTGATGAGCTACTGAATAACCAGAACATCGACGAGTTGGAGGTCCCGCCAACTGAGGACGACGGACAAATACTGCCACCACCAAGTTTAGGAGAAACAGTCCGTGCAATTCATCGGCTAAAAAATCATAAGTCGCCAGGAGCCGATGGAATTACAGCCGAATTGGTTAAATATGGAGGCGACCAGTTACACCAAGTGGTTCATCAACTTGTGCTCAAGGTATGGGACAGCGAATCAATGCCTGGCGATTGGCAATGAGGCATTATCCTTCTCATACATAGAAAGGGAGATATCACACAGTGCAGCAATTATACCGGTATCACTCATCTTGCTAGGCCGGATAGCCCCATACGCCCAGAACATCAATGGCCCATACCAAAGAGGCTTCATTCCAGGCAAGTCAACAACAGATCAGATTTTCCCTCTGCGGCAAGCGATGGAAAAGCTTTTGGAATATCGACAACAGTTGCACCACTTTCGACTTTAAAGCCGCCTATGATAGCATAGCCAGGGTAAAACGGTACACCGCCATGAGAGAATTGGGTATCTCGACAAAATTAATAAGACTGACTAGGCGAGGCCAGATAAAAGCAGCAGGATCACTCTCAAGACCATTCGACATCAACAACGGTTTACGACAAGGGGATGCGCTATCATGCGTCCTCTTTAACCTGGCCCTCGAGAAATTGATCCGTGATGCTGAGGTAAATGCAAGAGGTACGATCCTCTTCAAGTTCCACCCTACTACTGGTCTATGCTGACGATATCGACATCATGGGAGGAACCACCCGAGGCGTACAAAGTGCCTTCATCCAGATCGAGCAGGCGGCAAACGAGCGAGATCTTGGGCTGCACATCAATGAAAGCAAGACAAAATATATGGTTGCAACGTCAGCACCGAAGACGAATTAACCAACAACATCAAACCGCACTGGTCAAACACGAAGAAGAATAAAAATAGGAGAATACGACTTTGAGACCGTTGACAATTTCTCCTATATAGGGTCGAAAATCACAACCGATAACAGCTACGATGATAAAATCCGCGCGCGCCCACAGAGCCTATTTCAGCTTACGAAGACTGTTCCGCTCTAAACGTCTCACCATAGGGTCAAAGCTCTTACTGTACAAGACAATGATCTTGCCAGTCCTCATGTATTCCTCGAAAACTTGGGTTCTTAGCAAGAAAAATTGCTGAAAAAACTCTTGGCCGCGTTCGAGAGAAGAATCCTCCGAAGAATTTTTGGCCCCCTACATGAGGATGGACGATTCCGTAGCCTACACAATGACGAAATCTATGAGCGATACCATGACCCGGTTGTGGATAAAATCCGGCTCAATAGGTTACGGTGGGCGGGTTACTTAATCCGTATGGATGAGGATGATCCAGCCCAGAGAGTCTATAAGGGCAATATCTATGGTAGAAAAAGAAGACGAGGCAGACCCTGCCTGGGATGAAGCAATGGCGTAGGTCAGGACGCCAGACAGCTTTTAGGGATATCGAATTGGTGGACCTCTTCGCAAAACCGGGATGTCTGCAATTCGTTCTTAAGGCAGGCCTAGACCGGACACCGGTTGTTGCGCCGTTGATGATGATGATGATGATGATATGGAAAGTGAACTACATTGTTACTTAAAAACTCGAAGTTTTCGTCAATAACTCTCTGCGTCGAATCATCGGGGTGCGCTTGGGAGATACTATCTCAAATGGAGATTTTGGTCGGCGCACAAGCTCGGCGTTCGCATGTGATGTGATCGGAAGACGGAAGTGGCAGTGAATAGGTTACGAATTAAGGACAACAACAACAAGGACATGGGGGCGACAATTGCTATGCCATGCAATTGCTATGCCATGTCGACCATCTCGGGAGAATGGGTTTCAATTCTCCCGAGAGGGTCGACGAGTGGGTCGCCCCAAGGGTACTTAGCATATAACAGTAGAGGACGAGTGCGAGCATCTCGTGAGGTCGTGAAGGGAGGCATTTTAAGTAACCACGAGCGATGGGGCGTAGGTTTGGTTGACCCGCTGTACCACACCAAGTGCTGAATGGCAACTATATTATTTCGTTATTAATAATATGCTCCATATTTTAGACTGAGGAAATATATAGCTATATAGTGTATGATTCTATTTCTTGCAAATTTATTGGAATCCTCATTGGGTTCATCCTTGAATCATAATATAGCAATAGTGATATTATAATTCATGATGAACCCAATGAGGGTTTCTGTGAATTTCCAAGAAATAGAGTCATACGCGATACAGCTTCATTTATTTTTACATATTTTTAGGATGTTATTTTCTGAACTTCGAAGTCTATGGTAAACGACCAAAAGGTCGGCCAAAACAAGGATAACTTGATACGCCGGATGGGGATTGCAAATCCTCAAATTGCGAGGCCTATCACGACGAGCCGACTCCGCTTGTTAACAGAGCAAAGGCTGAAGAAAAAGAAGAGAAGGTTGTTATTTTCTGAGAATACGTAAGAACTAATGATTTTCAGGTTTCAAGTTTTCAAAGTTTGCTTCGAGAATATGACCTCTATCTTGCTTTAC